>NC_027751.1:33517904-33522735 GCF_000695525.1 Brassica oleracea var. oleracea
AATATTTTTATAAGAATCAGAATAAATTATATCAGTAAACCTCCCCCAGACCTAAATTACACTGTCCCAGTGTAACACAGTCGGAGTTCCAATCACAAATCTCTCTATGATTTTCTCTCCTAAAACTCTCTGCTAAAAATAAGAATACAATGGTGGCCAAAAAGCTCTCTTGCCTCCTATCACTTAGGCAAGTATATAACTATTAGGTTAAAAACTCGTCAGGGGTAATCTTGTAATTTGGTGAAGCCATGGGTTTAAATTCGGCTGGAACCAAGTCGCGCATCTCGCGTCTCGACATCGATCGATGGTACAGGATGTACATCGATCGATCATAATCTTCAATCGTCGAGGCTTCTCTTCTGTATCGATCGACGGCACTGGATGTGCATCGAACGATTGCTTCTTCTTCGTATCGACCTCTAATGGTCAGCTCAGATGAAATCTCTTTTAAGCTCGTAAATGCTCCACAATCATCACTTTACTCCAAGATACTCCTGAACCTGAAAACATACCTAATAGGATAGAATATATAATATAAAGATAGTAAAACACTTATATACCATGGATGAAAATAGGTCAAATCCATGGTATATCATTAGACATGTTCACATTTAGGAGCGCTTAAATCGTAACATCGAAAGTTTCAGCAGGTGTGGAAGAAGAAGACCGAAATTTTAAATGTTCTAAAGGTAAAGCTTTTGATATGTGCTCACATAAAAAAAAACAGAGGAGAAATATACCCTATGAACTATGTAATTATAGAAGCATTCATATGTTGAAGAGGAGAATATTGTAGAGTACTAGCGGGATATCGAGTATCCTTGACAAATTTTCATGTTTAGACCTAATGAGGTGGACTTCAAATGGCACATCTATTTCGACAACTATGATTAGAAATTTCCTTGCTAACTTTTGGATAGAACATAATCAAGAATCAGCTCATTCATGCATGCTTTTCAAGCAAATTGATAGGGTCATTGTAACACCCCAGAACCCAATCCGAAAAATATGTGGGTTTAAGGGAAGGCCTGCTAGATCCAAAGCTCATTCGGGTTAAACCTAGGGTTACCTTTCCCTTTCTTATAAATAAAGAGCCTACTTCTCCTTTTCTCCCATCGGGAAAACCATAGCAAAGTCCTGCAGAAAATTTCTGGACTCTGAAAACCCCAACCGACTTTCTCTTTTTCCTCTCTCTCTTCCCCCTCCCCCCGACGTCTCTCTCCTCGCTGTCTAAGCCGCAGCGAGTCACCACCTTGAGCTGCAACCGCCGGTCGCCTCCCCTCCAGCCGAGCCCAAGCTTGGTTGTTCGTTGTTGTTCATTGCATGATTTCGTTCTTGTTCCTTGTCTTCATATCTGTTAAGATCTACATCCAGATAAGGTGAGTGGAACCCAATTTGTTCCCATATTCTTTGATAGACTATGAATTTGACCCATTTTCATCCATAGTTTATAGGTATTTTACTAATAATTATTATATTATAAAGTCTATTTATTATATTTATAAGATCAGGAGTGTTTTGGAGATAAGTGATGATTTTGGAGTATTTTGGAGATATTTGGAGTAAGCACCCGAGATGATCATCGAGCTCAACAATCGGTCGATATTGGAGAGCTAGAATCGATCGATACGCATGACATGGTATCGATCGACAGCGAAGCGCACAGAAAGCCCATTTGGTCACAGCCGACTTGAAGCCCAAGATTTCACCATTTTACAAGATTGCCCCTGACGAGTTTTACCCTAATTATATAAGTTTTGCCGCCATGTTAGAGGCAAAGTGTGTTTTTCTTGTGTTTCATTGTTTTATTATTTTCAGCAAAGGTTTTTAGGATTTTGTTAGATAGGAGAGAAGATCCAAAGTTATAATTTGTGATTGGAACTCCATTGATATCTATTCACTATTCTAATGAATTTTTTATACTTAACTGCTGTTATGAATTGCTTAACCATGTCTGAGTAGTTCCATTGTTAGATTTTAGGGTTTAAATAGGTTAGGAGAGATTAGCTCCAACTATAGATTGCTGAGTTGTGATAATCATCTTTAGGATTGTTCATTAATGCATGTGTCTAGATTAGCTACCTAGAACCTACCATTGGATCGAATGATAAAAGCGAGAGTTTTTTTCTCATCCTGAAAACATTCTAATAGAACTATGTTTCTTGCTATGAGCAAGGCGAGAGCTGATCTAGTGAGCTTAGTAAGCCTTCATTCAACCTGCGCATAAAGCTTAACTTGAGCGCATCGATCGATATCACACTTGAATAATCGATCGACGGTGCAAAAAGTGTATCGATCGATACGCCCATTGGAATATCGATCGACACTTTCTATTGATCAATATAACGAGAATTGAGATCATAGATCTAGTTAATAGACAAGTCAATACACACGCGAAAGCTGATTGACTGTTGATCAAGTAGTTGAGCTTTACATTATCATGCATGCAACTCATTAGGCATCTGTAAGATTATAATTCCAACTTTCCTGAATAAAAACCCTAAGTCTAACTATTTGCTTTTTAAGCACCAAAACCCCAAACCTGCTATTGAACAAACACTTGTTCAATATAAACTGCAATTTACATTTAAAACTCTAAAAAAACATATTTGCTTAACAAATCATATTAGAATCCTTAGGTTCCCTAGCTCCCTGTGAATTCGATCCTAAGTACTACAAGTCGACCTCTTATTTGAGAGAGTATAAATCACTCCTTAGGGTAATTTGAGTGGTATCAAATTTGGCGCCGTTGCCGGGGAGCTTTGATCGCCTATTTTTTCTAATTTTTATTAAGTTTTCTGACATAAAATATTTTCTTGGATTTTCAGGTACATGCCCAGCAGTACCAGAAGCAACAAGAAAACTCAACTGCTATTCTCACCAGATCTTGCAAGTTTGGAATGACGATCCGCAAGGAAGCGCGCTCCCTATCGACCGACGACAACCCTTCCGTGTCGCTCGATTCTGCTCAACCACCGTCGACCCAGACACCAGTCCCGTCGACCGATTATCGCTCACCCTGGTCGACCGAGAACACAAACCTTCTGTCGACCGACATCCTTCATCCGACAGACATTCCATCTCAGACATCGATCGATACTGAGCCGCGAGACATGGTTGCGCCTTTGATACTTGTTCGGGACAACAATGGAGACCTACATGACCAGGAGGGTCATCTGCGTAATGCAGCAGGTCAGAGAATATATGCTCAGGGGGCTGCAATCCCTGAGCCTGATGCTACTACGACAGGTACTACCTTACCGGTAGATGAGGCTGCGCAACCCAAGACGCTGGCTGACTAAAACCGTCCAGATCGCTACTACACCAACAGACCAGCCATCTTTCCTCCCACCATTGAGAGGGATTTCGAGTTTAAAGTGCAGTACTACACACTTGTGGGATAACTACCCTACCATGGACTATCCCACGAGCATACTATGGACCATCTGGAGAGGTTTGAGGATATGATATCTGCTATCAGAGTCGAGAGAGTCTCTGAGGACTACCTATTATGCAAGCTTTACAGATATTCACTTGCTGGAGAAGCTCTGCATTGGCTCAAGCAGTTACTCTTAAATCCTGGAGCGACATCAAGAATGCATTCTTATGCAATTTCTTTGATGAGGCGCGCACTAAAGACTTGAGGAGCAAGATTGCTACTTTCACTCATCACTCAATAGCCTGCAGAATCATTCAGAGGCTCTTGGATCAGATTCAAGTCTTACCAGAGAGACTGTCCACACCACGGATTCAATGAAGTACAACCGCTCAGTACTTTCTACAGAGGCATCGCGGTGCAGTACCATATGGCTCTTGATGCTTCCAGCAATGGGAACTTCAACACCAGGAATCCATAGGAGGCAGTCAAGGTTTTTGAAAACCTAGCATCCAATAACAACACCAAGAACACTGATTTTGAGAGGAAAAGATCTGCCACCATCCTTGGGAATGATCAGATGGATGAGGTGAAGGAAAAACTGGACAGTGTTCACGAGCTTCTCAGAACGCAGGTTAAATTTGTTAAAGATGCAGAAGCTGTAGAGGATAGAGCAGAAGAAGAAGAAGTGAACTACATTGGTGGAGCTAGATTCCAAGGTTCTGGAAACCAGGGTGGAAACAGAAACTCCTATGAAAATAAGAGTAACTTCAACCAAAACTCGCAGTACTGTGGGAACCGAAATTCGTACTGTCGATTTCCGTTTAAATAAGGAAACTAGGAAAACCTTAAATTCCCAGAGGTCCCGGATATCTGCTAATACCACATGCCAAGCAATCAGAACACAATAATGACAACGATAAAATATAAGAAATCGAAAAGAGAGCAAAGTAGATCTTATTCTGAATTCACATTTGAGCGTTACAACAAGGTAAAAGCCTGGGCTACGAGAGCTGTCGGCGAGATTCCTAGTTCTAAACCCTAAGACGGCAATAACCTAGTTGAGTTGCAGCTCGAATAACAAAAACGGAAATATGCCTAATTGCTGTAAGTGCTAAGTTTGCTCTGAGAAAAGTCATCCTCTATGCCTCTCACCTAGGACTCCTTATATACTGGCTCCTAGGTCGGTTTACGCTTTTCCTCTTCTGCCCTTAAGCCGCCATAGAATAAAATGGAGATATTTCCATTTTTTCGGATCTTCGTAATTATCTTCAAAATTTCGTATTTATCCGCGGAAACTTGACATTTATCTTTCCTCGCGAACCAAGCGTAAACCGTCATGCGGCTTACGGGCTGTTAGTTAAGAAATCGAAAGTTGGGCCTCGAGTCATGTCTTAGGTCCCTTTGGGCCATCTTCTGACTCGAAGCGTTTATTACGGCTTCTTTCGATAAAGA
>NC_027751.1:33522932-33523934 GCF_000695525.1 Brassica oleracea var. oleracea
TAAATAGTAATTTCTCATGCCTATAAGAAGGGAGGTAATTTTTTCACAATCTTTACACTTACTCATTCTCATAGAGAGGTTTCTAGAAAAATTCTTTCTTCTTTCTCTTTCTCTCTATCATCTCCTTCTTGATAAAAAAGAAAAACACGAGATGTCGAGTAAGAAGAGGAGTTCGAAGAAAGGGTCCTTGCCCGCGAATGTTTCCGAAGAGCTCCATGTGCCAAAGATGGAATTTGTTCCTCATTCGGTAGACCCGGCCGAGAACGAGGCATGGTGGGTGGCGTGTTATGGTTCGATCACGCCTCCCAAAGAGAAATGGTTCCCGGTCATGAACCATCGCCTGATGGAGGAAGGTGCACCAAGTAGGAGTACTAGCGAATTCCTCGATGTTATGCGGTCGTTCTACCATATTTCGGATGCGGTGGAGTTCAGGGTTCCTCGTCAAGGAGAGCGCGCTAGTAGTCCCCTGGCGGGTTACTTTACTTGTTACGAAGCATTCGTAGTGCGCTGTCGTTTGTGGTTCCTGATTCCCAAAATTATCGTCCGCGTGTTGGATCATTTCGGGGTGGTATCTTAAAGTATTTTGGATACATATTAAGAATTAAGATCATATTTGGTAGAAGTTCTTTTTGTGTGTTGGATCATTTCGGGGTGGCGATAAGCCAACTGAATCCTCTTGGCGTCCAGCTACTCATTGGAGTCCTGATCCTGAGCATGGTCTCTCCCTCACCGTCGATCACTTCGAAGCGCTTCTTCGGTTACAGATCATCAAGGATACGGACACGTACAGGCTGGTTCCTCGGAACTTCATGTCTGTAGTAAAGGGGTTTACTTATACCTTCAACTCGTGGAAGAAGTTTTTCTTCTTCGTTCGTGTAGACGCCGCGTCCGTTGAGGAGAGTTGTATCCTGTTGTTCCGGAGGTTGCCGAACGATCGTCCCTTCAGCAATCCTCTCGCTCCGTTTCCTGAGGACATTATTGCGGTGAGGGATCTGCTCAGGA
>NC_027751.1:33523982-33525330 GCF_000695525.1 Brassica oleracea var. oleracea
TTGTGCATCCTAGTCCTGCTTTGGGCGGAGAAACAAGGAGTGATTCCGAGCCTGATGACCAAGGTCCCGACGCTGCTCCCACGATCGCGACGGGGCTGAACTCTTCGAAGGGGAAAGGTATTGACCTCGGTGACCTGGAGTTTTCGGTGGACGATCGCATGCTTCAAGGATGGGATCCGGACATTGCTTTCGGCGCTGGAAGCGGTACGAGCGAGGTCCTTATTCCGGACTTCGATGATTTATTCGCTGGTCTTCCGTCGGGCTTCGATGCTCCTCCGGTCACGAACGAGTCGGGGAGGCCGAAATTCGTCGCGGAAGGATCTCGTATCATCAACGGGGTATAAGCTTTAAGAATTTTGACGATCGTTATTATATTTTTTTTTTGCTTATAAAGTGTTAATCGGTTTTACAGGGCTTGAACTTGCTTGGATCGGCCATTGAGGTGAGCCATAGAGAGGCCATGATCTATCGCTTTAAAGCGGAGAAGGCGGAAAATGATCTTGCTCGCATGTGAGACGAGATGTTGGCGCGAGATGCTCAACTCGCTCGTGATCATGCCAGGGCTGTTCGTAGGGCGGAACGGAAGGGCAAGAGGGGAATTGTCGAGGTGATGAAGACTCGCGCCTCTCAATTCCAGGTCGAGTACGGGTATCTCAAGGACGCTTTCAACTCGCTGGGCGACTTCCGTGAGTGTCGCGGCTCAGTCGGGAGCCTTTGGAAGACGCAGGCGGATGATTATGTTTTCGAGAGGGAGATGAAGTTAATGAAGGGTGGCATGAAGGATCATGCTCACACTGAGACGCTCATTTCTCCGATCGATGGGAAGATTCAGGGATTCTGGGATCCCATCCCGGTTTCTCCTGATACCGTAGAAACCACGACCGATTTTGCCGGTGATGATGAGGAAGTGAACTATCCCGCGGATGCATTCGGAGCTTCCTTGTCCAGGAATTTCAACTTTGATCTGTGAGTGTTTGACAGGAAGAAGTTTTTCCCTTATCGAGTATTTTGCGGCCAATTGTGGCCTTTGTTCATATGTGTCCGGCCGAGTGTGGCCTTCGAACTTTGTATGGGCCTGTTTTGGCCGTTGGTGGCTTTGAACCCCTACCACTATGCGGTTTATATAATGAATGTTTGTTTGAGTTACTTTGTTTCTAGTGGGTTTGAAGTAAACATGAGTTGTCTTCTCATTTTTAACTTCGTTGAGGCGTTCAATATGTTAGTTTGTTCGTGAGTTTTTTCGTAGAAATTATTTATTCTTATGGATTTTTCGGAAACGTCAAGATATGAACGGAGAGACATGTTTTAGGATCTCGTATCGTTTAGATATCATGTCTTGAGATGTCTG
>NC_027751.1:33525362-33526242 GCF_000695525.1 Brassica oleracea var. oleracea
TTTGTGCGGTGACTAGCCGGCTATCGATTTTTCTGTTGCGATTTCTACCTGACTCGTACTGTTTTAAATTCCGCTATAGGTTCTCGGCTTATATGACTTGTATGGCATGAACTGAGCATCTTTCCAGAGACAATTTTTTGTAGCGCGCTTTTGTGCTTGTGTTGGACATTCGAAGATCAAAAGAGTGATCAAGTTGCGTTTGTTTAAGACGGCTGATGTGTTCGTCGGGGACAATCGACGAACGGAGTGTAAGATTTTTATGGTCGCGTTCGGACAATTTGTTCGTATCGTCTCGACTTTTAACTCGGCGACGTCTCGCAGTTATTTCGAAGACTATACGTATATTTTCAGTGCTGAAGAGAGATTGTTTTGCGATTTTGGGCCGTACGAGGCTGCTGACAAGAGTATTAACGTTTGTAGATTTTCTAAGCGTGTTCTGAGACTTTTGCGTTAATTGAAGCGCAAGTGTCTTAAAAAGGAGCGACGCATATTGTAGTAAAAATTTTCGAAATGTCTAAAGAACTCGATTACAATAATGCATATTTTCATATGTGGGAGTATACGAGTATACGCACCCACTCCCCCCTCCCCCCTTTTTAGAGAGGGGGATAGCTGAACTCGTCTTTCGACGAGCTGTCTACGTACCTCTTTCGAGGATCAAGCCATCTCGTAGTTCTATTTTATGCCGCGAGCGTTTTTACTCGGCGATTGTCGCCGTGCTGACCGCCTTGATCGTGATGACCGTGGCCGGGTCAGCGTTCTCTTCCGGATGATCCGGTTGAGTCGTAGTGGCGGCTTCGGACTCGTGCTGAGTTTCGACACCCGAAGCATTTGCGTCAACAGACGATGTTAAATCGTCTTTTCTTGAAATGTTTTGGGT
>NC_027751.1:33528700-33528974 GCF_000695525.1 Brassica oleracea var. oleracea
GCACTGTCGATTTCCGTTTAAATAAGGAAACTAGGAAAACCCTAATTTCCCTGAGGTCCCGGATATCTGCTAATACCACATGCCAAACAATCAGAACACAATAATGACAACGATAAAATATAAGAAATCGAAAAGAGGCCTAAGTAGATCTTATTCCAAATTTTTGTTTGAGCGTTACAACAAGGTAAGAGCCTGGGCTACGAGAGCTGTCGGCGAGATTTCTAGTTCTAAACCCTAAGACAGCAATAACCTAGTTGAGTCGCAGCTCGAATAG
>NC_027751.1:33529222-33533412 GCF_000695525.1 Brassica oleracea var. oleracea
TAAGTTGGGCCTCGAGTCATGTCTTAGGTTCCTTTGGGCCGTCTTCTGACTCGAAGCGTTTATTACGGATTCTTTCGATAAAGAGTGAACTTCCCGCGGTTTTTACCATAAAGTTTGATCGATGACTTAGAATGGCGGGAAACGTGAAATGGGTTCGCTACGGTCTTCGGGAAATATCTTCGAAGGATAGACAAGAATGCATGGACTAATGTCGTATCGACATTTCGGAAGAGCTCGGTCGCTACGTAGCGACCGAGCTTCGGCTCGAGCTCTGTTGCTACGTAGCGACCGAGCGGAAGCGCGCGTTCGGTCGCTGCATAGCGACCCAGCGGAAGCGCGCGTTCGGTCGCTGCGTAGCGACCCTTTTCGAGCTCATGTCCGATGTCTCGTGTTTCCTCCGCAAAGCTTTTCGTAAGGAATAATCTATTTTGAAAAAGTATTTGTCAAAGAAGGTTTTTTGTTTTCTTCTTCGGGGATTTGGACGTTAACTTCGTTGTAACCGTTTTCGACCCCAACAAGTACCAGAAACCCTACAACAACAGCTACAACAACAACATGAATTTTGGAAGTTCCTACTACCAGAAGCCACCGCCGCCTACTCAAGAGAGCAAGAATGAAGAGATGCTCGTTAGGGTTCTTGAGGCACAGCAGCGAATGACAGTGGATTTCAATGGGAAGATAGATTCTGTCTACACCAACCTAAACAAAAAGTTTGAGACTTTGAGCACTCATGTGAAGAAGATGGAGATACAGGTTGTGCAGACATGAGATATTATTAGGAGGCAGGAAGCTTCAACAAGAGGAGTAGGGGATGATGTGATGAAGCACCACGTGAATGCCATCATGACTTTTGGAAAGTGGTAAAGGAAGAGAAGCTGCAAGAAGGTGATTTCGAGGTAGAGAGTTTGATGAGTTTCGGCGGATCACATTGGTGTCGATCGACGCCAGACACCGAACATCGATTGATATACACCAACACAAATCGATCGACAGGAACTCCAGAGCATCGATCAACAACGCCTACGGAGTAAGCCGCGTCTTGCAATGCCGTGAAGATTCTAACTCACGAGGAGTTCGCAGCAAAACACCCACATCCGCCCAGTCCTGATAAAGTCCGAATCGATCGACATGCCAACAGCAATATCGATCGACACACTGAAGCCTATATCGATCGACAACCATCACCTCCTATCGATCGACGAGCCCCTATTACCTACGGAGTGCAGATGCCGAAGATAGATGTGGCACGACTTAACGCACTCATGCCCAAACTTAAACCTTCAGAACAACCTTCAGAAGATGGAGATGATCCTATGGAAGAGGATAGGGTTTCTACTGGAAGAACCCTAAGGAGAAGAAAGGAAAAAGTGGCGAAACATCTGAAGAGTGGGGCTAATGAAAAGGAAAAGGAAAATTTCCAAAAGAGAGTCTTCGGGATTCCTCTACATAAGCCATTCGAAGAAGCTTATTACACCCACAGATTGTGGATGTTCTTCAGAGATACCAGAGAGAAATCAAGAGAATGTTCTGTGAAGCTAGAGAAAAGATGAGGATGAGAATTACATTGAAGAAGAAGAGTGATCTTGGGCAATTTGCAGTAACATGCACGGTGAAGGGTATTGAATTCCCACATGCCTTGTGCGACACAGGAGCATCAGTCAGCATCCTACCTAGGGTTATGGCAGACCATCTGGATCTCCAGGTGGAGCCTTCGCAGGAATTGTTCACTTTTGTGGATTGTTCCCAGAAGAACTCAGGAGGAATTGTGAGAGACCTAGAGGTGCAGATTGGTAATGCCCTAGTTCCAGTTGATTTCCATGTCTTGAATATCAAGTTAAACTGGAACTCTTCTCTACTACTTGGGAGAGCTTTCTTGTCAACAGTGGGAGCAGTGTGCAACTTGCAAACCAACCAGTTGTGTCTAACACTCATCGATCCTAATGCCCACTACGACCCTATCCCAGTCAAGAAGCCACAGGCGAACTCCAGAAGAATCAATGATCCAGGAATCATTGCAGCTTGCCAATGTGGAGCCGAGTACGAATATGACTACTCGGAATCGATCAACACTCATCCAGTTACATCGATTGACACTCAACCTCAACAACGATGCCAAAGCGAGCACCGACCAACACTGCCTACTACAAATCGGTCGACACTGACTTCAATCGAGTGCGAGATGGAGACTACTCGATTGGTAGTTGGGCAGATGAACACCACCACGAGAGCTTTGCAGTAGAAACAACAACCTACACACCAGGAGCAGATAAACTACAAGATAGTTTCACAGACGAAGAGCTGCTCAACATGCAAAAACGCGATGATACAAATCAAATTCAAGCAGAAGCCCCAATCGATCGACACTCTTCCTCAACAATCGATCGACACCAACAATACCACGTCGATCGACAACCGTCCAATACCAAAAACCACTGTAAGCGAACAAGATAAATTAGATAACCAGTATCTAACTCCAGAAGAATTTGGTATTTTCAGGGACCCTGACAGTTACGCAAAAGCCATAGACGGCCGCACACTACATGTATCTCGAGATGATATCGCAGACATCCTTTAGACAGCCAATGGAGCAGACAATCTGTTCATGCATCAACGCAGCAACCCAGAACAGAAGATTACAAAGGATTTCTATGACACAGCTGGTGGCATAGAAAACAACTTCAAACAACGATCTCGCCATACAACTCATCCATCGATCGACGTTGACGTCGCAACATCGGTTGATAGACAATCAGAATTCGACAGAAGAGCTTATGACCTTTATGGTAACAGGAAATTCTACTGGGAAGAGAAAGATGAGTATGGAGTCTACAGAGACGACAGGGAATTTGCCAGAGAACTAGATGGACGCACCATTCCTTTTCACAACAAGGATATGAGAAGACTTCTGGAAAGAGCTTCAAGAGATGAGCCAGCTTACATGTCTTCCTGAACATGCTAGCTCATTCACACAGACAAAGTTGGTACCAGAGATCTACACCAAGGACGAGATCAATGAGATGTTCTATGGAGTCTGTGGTGAATATGAGAGGAACAAAGAAGCTTTCCAGATGAAGCTTGATGGTGTCTACTATCCATTAAGTGATAGAATCAGTTGGCTAACCACTTGCATGGAGGAGATGAAGTAAGACATAGCCATAATTCAGAACGCGACCGACCACAATCGATCGACAGCAGACAATCATCATCGATCGACAGACACCATCACACATCGATCGACAACCGCTTGACAGCATCGATCAACACCAATCCGCCACACCCATACACGATAAAGTCTCAACCAGATTTTCACACCGGAGAAGAGATAGATCAATTGGTAGAAGGGATCTATAGAGCTGTGGAAACTACAGAGGAGAGGCTCGATGGGAGATGTGATGACATCTATTTCCCAATAGATCTTAGCATTAGTGCTTTGACCTCCAGGGTTGAAGCTATACAAGGGGAGTTGGTGGAGATTCAGAGTTACATTGCGCGTCGACCAGAAGCAGCGCTATCGATCCACAGACGCAACACCAAATCTATCGACATTCACAATCAAACATCGATCGACAGTGATACAAACCGAGGCCGGCTAGTACCAAAGACGACATCTGACATGTCCAACACACCTTGCCATGGAGAGGAGATCTCAGCTGACACTTATGCCGCACTTACCAAACATTAGTTCAACCTTGAGAGTCTTGGTGAAAGATTGCAGAGGATTGAAAACACAACTGCAACGATGAAGGACAAAAGGCGCAGAGGGGATGAAGCAATGAGAGACTTCACTGGTACATGGTTCAACAAGCGCAAAGAAGAGATGGATACTTGTTTTCCAACAAGTCCCAGTTCTCAACACTACTAGCCAAAACACCTCCAAAGTCAAGCTAAATGACTATAACAACGCGCTGAGTGGGAGGCAACTCACTGTTAGGTAATATTTATTAAGTTTTTATTGATTTACTATTTATGTTGGTTTTTAATTATTGCAGGTCATAAAAATAAAAAAAATACAAAAAAAAAAGATCTGAGTAGATAATTGCCATCAATATCGAATGACGCGAACCAGTCGACATCGATCGACATAGCGCTACCTGCGTCGACCGATATCAACATTCTTAGATCGGTCGACATTCATTCCGGTATGGTATATCGTTCTTACTTGTTACATTGAGTCCTTATGATTTATTTCT
>NC_027751.1:33533564-33545387 GCF_000695525.1 Brassica oleracea var. oleracea
ACTCTTTAGCACCATTCTAGACTTACTGATTGCAGATAGTACTAAATATACTAAAGTGGATCAAACTGTCAATCTACTCTTGCTAAGATTTTTTTGAAGGAACCAAAGCTGACCTCCAACATTAAACCAGACACAATTGCTTGTTTTGGGGCTTGATATGCATGGGATCGAATTCTTCAAACAAGTCTGGAAGGCAAAGCCTTGTGTATATAGATTTATCACCCTTTTCTCTCTATTTTCGAAATATAGATTATATATTGAATAGAATTAAAAAAAAAATATTTGTATTTATTATTATATTAGAGATTTATTAGGAAGGAATTCGAACAGGACTTGGTGGCTACAACCATTAAGGCTTGCTTCATAAGAATTTCATAGGTAAAGGATTGGAACATGACTTGTTGGTTAAAACCATTAAGGTTTGCTTCCCAAATAATCCTAGGATATAGGTCAAAAAGAAGTGAACAGGACTTGGTGGAAACCACCATTAAAGCTTGATTCATGGAAGCTTGTCCAATCTTGGTTAATGATCTTGCATATAGGCAGACCTTGATCAAGAGAGAAAATTAGTAGAGAGAGGATATGAACTAATGTTTACCTGCAGTTCCAGATACTTGTTTGAGAATCCTAGAATCCTGTGATCGATACTCCCAAGGTAAAGCCTTCACTTTTATTTTTATGCTAAGAAATTAGGTTGGTAGAGGGAATGAAAGACAAGATTTGCTAAGTTGTTGGCTAGATGAATTTGGTTGCTAAACTAGGATATGATATAATGTGCTTTTATGATTATGACTTCTTAGATGTGGATTGCAATATTGTAGAGGTGATGATTCTAAGTTTTAAATCATGTGAGTCCCTGCTGTTTTAAAACCTCTTTCAGAGAGACTGTCTGTTTGTTTTGCTTGAGGACAAGCAAAAGGGTAAGTCTAGGGGAGTTGATAGACTATGGATTTGACCCATTTTCATCCATTGTTTATAGGTGTTTTTACTAATAATTATTATATTATAGAGTATATTTATTGTATTTATAAGATCAAGAGTGTTTTGGAGATAATTGATGATTTTGGAGCATTTTGGAGATATTTGGAGTAAGAACCCGAGGTGATCATCGAGCTCGACAATCGGTCGATATTGGAGAGCTAGAATCGATCGATACGCATGACATGGTATCGATCGACAGCGAATCGCGCAGAAAGCCCGTTTGGTCACAGCCGACTTGAAGCCCAAGATTTCACCATGTCTTAGTAGTTCCATTGTTGGATTTTAGGGTTTAAATAGGTTAGGAGGGAAAATAGGTTAGGAGGGATTAGCCCCAACTATAGATTGCTGAGTTGTGATAATCATCTTTCGGATTGTTCATTAATGTTTGTGTCTAGATTAGCTTCCTAGAACCTGCCCTTGGATTGACTGATAAAAGCGAGAGTTTTATTCTCATCCTGAAAACATTCTAATAGAACTATGTTTCTTGCTATGAGCAAGGCGAGAGCTGATCTAGTGAGCTTAGTAAGCCTTCATTCAACCTGTGCATAAAGCTTAACTAGAGCGCTTCGATCGATATCACACTTGAATAATCGATCGACGGTGCAAAAGGTGTATCGATCGATACGCCCATTGGAATATCGATCGACACGTTCTATTGATCAATATAACGAGAGTTGAGATCATAGATCTAGTTAATAGACAAGTCAATACACACGCGAAAGCTGATTGACTTGTTGATCAAGTAGTTGAACTTTACATTATCATGCATGCAACTCATTAGGCATCTGTAGGATTATAATTCCAACTTTCCTGAATAAAAACCCTAAGTCTAACTATTTACTTTTAAAACACCAAAACCCCAAACCTGCTATTGAACAAACACTTGTTCAATATAAACTGCAATTTACATTTAAAACTCTAAAAAAACATCTTTGGTTAACAAATCATAATAGAATCCTTAGGTTCCCTAGCTCCCTGTGAATTCGATCCCTAAGTACTATAACTCGACCTCTTATTTGAGAGAGTATAATTCACTCCTTAGGGTAATTTGAGTGGTATCATTCTTTTATTCTATTTGTTGTTGGAATTATGATTGGTTAGTTATCCTTGATGTTAGGTTGTTAGAAGATAATGGATACTAAATTTTTAGATGCAAGATTCATATTGCATAAGAACACTCATGCTGATTAAAGGGACCTAATCAACTGTCTTGTGTTGATGTGAGAGATTGATTGTTTTTTGGTGATTGAATTCTTTGATTGCTTGTATTGATTGAATTGATTGAGTTAAGTTACTAGAAAGAATTGGACATAGGTTGATAGATGAATGTATTGAACCTGAACCTGAATGATGTGTTTGCAAATCATATTGTGTGTGACACCTAGAACGGGTGGTGTATAAAATAAGTCAGTCAGTATGACTGGAAGTCGATAAGAATGAAAGACGATAGGGATGAATCTGGTTAGGATTGGAAGTAAGTGAGAAAGTAAGGGCACTACGATGTCGGGGCACTATGACGCTGGGGTGCTATGACACCGGGAACTAAGATGACGGGGCACTACGATGCCAGTGCGCTATGATGTTAAGGCTCTAAGACACCGGGGGTGCTATGACACCAGGGAGGGGAGCGATGAAGCCAGATTAAGTAGGGCTATGTGCCGTCGATGAAGAAGGGTGGAACGACGTGGGGGAAACCATGGATTTGCAGTATGATTTAGTAGCTGTGGAGAATCAAATAGTTCGTTCGTGGCCGAGACAGGTCCGCAGGCGATGGGTCCTAATGAGTCTAGAGATATAGATCACCAATTATAATATGTGTGTGGAATGACCGAGATCGTTCTGTTGTTTGTTATGTAATCGTTGATGATTGCTTGATTGTCAGTGGATAATCAGTTCTCGTTCTGCATTAAGTAGTATAAAGGTTCATGCAGAGAGACTGGTTTAAAAACGATTCACTAAATAACCCATTAACTCATGTTCTCCCTTCCATTCTCTTGTATGCATGACTGTAAGTAGAAATTGTGGATATGGTTGGATTTGTATGTTTCAAAGAAAGAATCGCTTCATGCAAATCTTAGACCCAGTAATGGACTACAGTAGAAATGTCTGGTTTATCCTGGAAATGATGTGGGAAAGGCGGGTGCTACACTCATGAGGAACGTCATCCGCAGCCGAAAGAACTGCAAAAAAAAAAATTCATAATATAATGGCCCTCTGGATCATTTTGTTGAACGTCAGCGAATTACTAGTTATCACCGTGTTTTATCTAGTTCTGGATATTTTTGTCATGTAAAACTTCATTTTCATTATTAATGATATTTAAAGTTAAGAAACAAAAAAAAGAAAAACTAATCCAGAGACGGATATGGCTTTTTGTTTTCAATTCTTGAAAGCTGTAGATCAAATATTTTGGGTGATTCAAACATTTGCAATCCACGACTAAGTGTATTAATTAGGGCTGGGCATAAAATCCGTAACCCGAAATCCGAACCCAAAAACCCGGTCCGTACCCGATCCGAAATGTACAAAATACCTCAATGGATCTTGTAGGGTGTTACAAAACATATCCGAACCCGAAGTGTTATTAACCGAACCCAAGCGGATAACCCGAAAACCCGAAAAATATCCAAACAAACCGATCTGAATGTCTAAATTAATATACAATATAAATATTTGAAACATAAATATGTACTTCAAATATTCAATTTCATATTTATTTGGATATGATATCTAGCAATAAGTATTTAAAATTTAAATAAATACTTTAAATACTTCATTATATACAAAGAAGTATATATTTCTTATGTTTTACTTTTAAATTTTAGATTTTATTTTGGATATATCCGAACCGATCCGATATAACCCGAATCCAAATGATATATGGTTACTTCGGATATATCCGAACCGATCCGAAACCGAAGTGTTATATCCAAATCCGATCTGTACTTGTAAATTTACTAGAATGAGACTTAGGAGGTGTTACAAAATAGAACCGAAATACGAAAAACCTGATCCGAACCCGAACGGGTATCCAAACGTCCATGCCTAGTATTAATCATTGATCTCCACTTCTATTCTTCGCTTTGTTCTATTTCCGCGTGCACAACTTATCAATTTTGACAACTTCGCAATTACTCGTAAAAAGTCAAAAACAGTCTCAATCTTGCTTCACAATCTCAATGTCTCCTTCACAACCACGTATGAAGTGGACCTAGGAATATTTTAGTATCTTCACTGTATATCAATCTTCACGGATATAAATTAAATGTTCAACCAATTCCAACTCATGTGACAACTCTTAATTTGTTAACATCATTTTCAGTATTTCTATGTATATAATTCATTACGAAATTAAGTATGTACTTATTTATGTATTATTTGAGGTAGATTTCACCCCGCTTCAAACTCAGTTCGAGCATCCGGTTCAATAGTCCAAAGATTCATTAAGAGCATCTCCAATGTAAAACTCTATTTTTTCTTTCAAAATGGAATAAAAGTGAAAATAAAGTAAAATTGCTCTAACTCTACTTCATTTCTCATTCTATAATGGAGTAAATTTCATTATGGAGTGAGATATGAAGTTGGGTTGGAGCATTCTTTACTATATATTCATTTTTAATCTATTTTAGAAAAAAAAATAGAGCGAAGATAGAAATGCCGAAGACAATAAAAACAAACAAACAACGCTCATCTCGAGATTGAAAAGGAGTCAATGCCCACTTGATCAGTCAACTTCCAATGTAAAGAAAACCGGAGCACTAAAGAGTATATTAATTGAACCGGATACACGTCGGGAATCACGTTGCCATTACAAATCTCCTCCAAGTAGCCATAAAGGACAATAAGGAAGAAAATGGAAAAAGTCCAAGCTTCATACATCTAAATTATATTCATTTTATATTCAAATGTATTTGTATTCGAAAATTCTCTTCTTATCATCATTCTATCAAGATTCATTATCAATAAGAAACAAATTTTATACCTAAGACTCATTCACAAATGGTCGAGTTATTGAGTACATGTTTGACATGTTACCTTAAACCCTAACCCTGATTTCTGAGTGGATCTTGTTGTCAATCTTGACGCTAAAAGGAAGGGGAAATTAACACAAAAACCATCTAAGGATCCTCCAACGTGAAGCACACATCACAGTGACTGTAAGAGACGCATCAGGTTCAACATGAACATGAAATTTCCCAGGTACCATCCCGCAGACCGTAAAAGCCGGAAAACCGGACTGAAATAAACGATTAATAAAAGCGATATGCTAAAGAAATAGACGATCGTAAAGAGCGAATACAAGAATGATAAGAAATCGTATTCGCAAACAAACATGGAGTCGAGATATAATCTATTTCCTTAACTCTAATTATTGGCTCTGTTATTGAGACGAGACTGTACGAATATAGAGTCCCAGGATACAACCATGGCAGACGAATCACGCTTCACTCGTGATCGCCCTATCGAACTATAAACTCTATGAAACACTCTCGGGTTTATGACTTACGCTAAGGGATTATTGCTGTTGGTTTTGATACGGAAAAAGTTGAGAAATGAATGAAGAGGAGTGTGGGAACCGAAATTCACACCATCGATTTCCGTAATCGGAAGAAAGTCAAGAAATCCTAACTTTCCCTGAGGTCCCGAATTCTCTGCGAGAGCCAACGACAAGTGACCAAATAAATGCGGAAAATATGAAAAGATAACAATACAAATTTACAGAAAAGGTAGATCTTATTTTGAATCCGCGTAAGAGCGTTGCGATCATTACAAGAGATTATAAAAGCTTCGGCCGCAAGAGCTGTCAGCGAATTACCTAGCTCTAGCAACCTAAAACCTTAGACCTAGTTGAGTCGCAGCTCGATAACAGAAAACGGAAAAGATATGAAAATGGTTTTGATTTATTTCGGACTGAACCTTATGAAAGGCTGCCTACGTACCCCTATCGAGGATCAAGCCGAACGTAGTTCAAGAGATCAAACTGCTTGTGTGTGTTCGTCTGGTAATCGGGTGCCAGTCATAGAAACAGAGCATGTCGAGAATAATGCCTCAAAGTTTCTAAGTGCCGAGAGTTCTTCTTTTGTGCCTCTCGCCTAGGATTCCTTATATACTCCTCCAAGGTCGGTTTTAGCTTTTCCCTTCATGCCCTTAAGCCGTCTTAAGTGAAAAATGGAGGTACTCCATTTTTTCCGATCTTCATGTTTATCCGCGGAAACTTAACATTTTTTCTGCGGAAACTTATCTTTATATTTGTTTTTATAATAAAAACATAAACCACCATAGTATATACGAGCTTATTCTTAAAGAATCATAAGTGGGCTTATAGTCGCGTTTTAGACCTCGTTGGGCCGTCTTTCGACATGAAACGTTTGTTACGATTTTCTTTTCGACAAAAACAAGTTCTCGCGGTTTTTATCGTAAAGTTTCAACGGTAACTTTGATCGGAATGATGTGAGAGGTGATATGGCTGCGGTACATGGGAGCTAGCATTGAGGAACAGACAAGAATGCACGGATTTGGGTCGTACCCGTTGATCGATGTCCGAGACAGTTCTGTCGCTACGTAGCGACCGGCTCGTTCGCGGACTGGTCGCTACGTAGCGACCGGCTCGTTCGCGGACTGGTCGCTACGTCGACCTTGACTGGATCTTTCTCTGACGTTTCATGAACGTCTTCTCGGACTATTGGTGTTTAGTTTCGACGAATCAACCGAGATTAGTGCAAGATTTTACCGCAAAGTTCTTCGTAAAGATCTCTTTACGAAGATTTCTTTTCGTAAAAATGTTCATGCTGATTTTTACAGGGACTTTCAGACATTGATTCCGTCTGACTGATTTTGACCCCAACAAGGAGAGGTGAAATTTAAAGAAACGGAGAAGACCCACTTCCCGCAACAGCTGCTGCACGTGGGCGAGAATCTCGCGGAGATCTAGGGAAGTTGAGCTGCGAAAATTAAACTTATTCCCCAAGACCCTCTCTTATCTTGTTTAAAACTTTAGAAAGGATAAAATGCATGACGTTTTTATTTTCTAGACAAACTATTTATCGTTTTAAATAAAATTGGATGTTGTTTTTTTCCGAAATGAATGGCAAAATGTTAAGTTTAACTTGGTCCAAAAAAAAATCATCCTGGGCTCGAGGCCCTCCACCAAGACCCAAGACCCAAGCCGAGCCGGCCGGACGGCGGTGACGCGTGCGTGGAAAGCTCTCTTTACTTCTAAGCCGTTTAACACATGGTATGTGTGTATGCATATATATACTGCTCGACTCTTCTCTTCCTCCGCGATGTGGGACTTTGTTCATTTCTTTTCATTAACCACAAATAAGTGGGCTATTAGACACATAAGCCCAATCATTTGCTATTCACATTTTTTAATTAAAGCCAATTGGTTTAATTGGTCCAACACAGACCGCTTGACAGAAGTTCAAATTTGATGGAACTCTCATCACATGCCACCACCTATCAGCATCAGTCGTCGTCCTGGACGTAACTCTATCCTAGGTACCATCTTATTTACAAACTATTTTCTCATTTTGATTCTACGTACATGTCAGTATGACGCTATGGGATAGAAAGCACTGCAATGATTAGAGCAACTCACCCAAATCCATGCCGACTCGCAGTCACAGATCGATTCCCCAATTTCCCTTCACAAAGGAGCTTATGAAATCCTACCCCAATTTCCCTTCACAAAGAAGTTTATGAGATCCCACCTTATGAAGATGAATGAACTCAATGAGAATAACATATTAGGCAGTAACCATCCTTCCATCCCGGACGACGTAACACTAGACCCGGAAAATGAGATCGCATCCTAAAACGGACACTAGCCCGGACTATAACCTATCTCAAGGTGATGTAATAATGAAAGATACACCAAGATACCAGCTCGACTCCTGACATTGACAAAGTCATTGAAGAAATACAAAAAACGCAGAGCATTCCCATTCCAAACCTCAAATTGAAAATTTCCTCATATGATGCTAAAACAGATCCGCGAGCTCACATGACATGCGTAGCTCTCGACAGGTGGCCAGACTCCAGCACCAAATTCCACCAACTGTCCACGGTGTTCATGAAGAACTAGTCCATGTTAATAGAGTAAGGAGCTAATGACACCAATCTATGGATGCTTTTTCAGAAGAGGGAGGAATCACTCCTCTCATCCATTTGAAGGTTCAAGGTGGTCCTCTCCAACATTGTCGTGAACAACAAGGATGGGATAGCAACAATCAGAAACGCCATATGGCATGAATCACATTTTTGTGAGGACCTCCTACTTCACAAATCTATAACATTCGAAGACGCTCTCCAAAAGCTTAAAGATATATGGAAATGGAAGCGGAGAAGAAAGCTCATGCTAAAAATCTTGATTTGACATTAAGACCAAAGTTTATGACCCCTGAAGAAATGATGAGCAAGGCACCGTCGCGTCAAATCTCCTAGTCTCACGATCTCACGAACACTCAAAATGAGATCGTGTGACAAGGAGCTTGGATGCGACGGGACCCATGCCCTCATGTAAGAGAGTTAACATGATAATAGGGGGGAGCCCCTTCCGAGACGACTTTGTGCGAGCAATCAAAGGGTATGGCAGATGAGTAAACTCTGCCAATATAGGAGCCCTAGAATGATATATGACGAAGCAATCCTGGAGTTCATGGAGCAAGAAACAAAAACATGGATTATCCCCATTGCTCGCTGACTGGGAGATAACTCAAATACTAATTGATACTGATAGCTCAGTATTTCTCAAATTACCCTATAGCAACTTTCTCTCTCAAATAAGAGGTTTAGTTGCAGTACTTAGGGATCGAATCAATAGGATGTGTGGGCACACAATAGACTTTAAAAATCAAGGTCGATCGACACTCTTTCATAACTTCGACAGTTTCCTCTTGCGAGTCAGACATACCATTCTTTAGTGAAATGATCATACCTTTAGATCTACCGTCAGATGGACCTCAAACATGTGGCATTGGAAAGCTAACTTAAAGCTCTATCTTGTTTAAAATTATGAGCACAATCTCACTGTGGGAACGTGTCCATCCATATATAAACGTCTGACGCGTCGGTGCAGTTATGCACCTCAAATAATTCCAAAATCACCAAAGTTCTTTAAAACGCACTTGAACCTTAAAAGACTCTAAAACATACTCCAAATACATGTAATATACTCTTAATAAAAAATATACCATGGTTTAAATGTGGTAAAATTCATGATATATCAGATATGCTTGATAATATGGAACTTTCTGACCTTCAGATCAGACCGTGAAAATAACATTTGACAGGTTTCAACGGTGCATCACAAAAATCTGTTGGAACTGTGAGACTCCCTACCTATGTCGACGGAGTTACGATGGATACCAACTTCACGACCATTGATTCCCATGATATCTACAACATCATCCTTGGAAGACCTTGGATCCATGTCATGCTAGGTGTCCCATCAACTTATCACCAATGCCTCAAATTTATGACCTCTAAAAGAGTAACAACTATCCACGTGAGCCAAATGGTGACCAAATTTTGCTACATAAACGAAAACCAGTATTGCCGAACTAACAGTTAGCAGTTACATACCTGGGCCAATAAGCTCGATAAATTTATCGACGTGTCAAGCTTTTTGCAGCGACTGTAAAGATTTAATCTCGATTGTTCAAGATCTAGGACATGGCGAATTTTTTCACTGAAGTGAAGGAGTTGTCAAGACTGAAGAATAGAGTTTCTGATTTCTCGATTGTTCTTATTCCTCGTTCTGAAAATGTGTCTTTTGGTTCATTAACTAAGATAGTAAGATCATTTCACATGGATCTGTCCTTTCACATGGATCTGTATTATATTGATTGTTTTGTTCCGGTCTGATTTCCTATACCACTTTAAATTTGAGTAATAAAATAGTCGTTATGGATAAAAAAACTATACATTGGGTTCTTCAACTTAAAGATGGAGGTTGAAATTGATTAACATTTATTTTTCTTTAAAATAATATTTTAAAAATATTACTCAATCTATATTACATTTGTGTTATCAAAAGTGTCATTTATGAATTTTTTATGTGTATTAAAAAATTATTTAAAAATATATTTTATCTTTATTCGCAGACTAAATAATTTATTTCTAACCAATACATTAAAATAGTAAGGATTTGGAAAGCATTGTATCCTAGTGGTTAAGGTTTAAAGGCTTTTGCACCTATGTCTGGGTTCGAATATCAGGCTATGCAATTTTTTTTGCAGATTGTACATTATAGGAGGTCAAGGTTCCAATTTCCGGAAAAAGTGATTTATTAAAAAAAAATGCAGACTGCGGAAAAAAGCTTACAAGAAATCTTTAACATAGTGCAAGTAAATCCGATCAGACATGGATCTTCATAAGACGGCTCAGGTGATGCCAGGGATGTCAATTTGGGCTAGTCCGGCCCCGCCCTCTAAGCCAGGAAATATTTTGGGCATAGAATTTAAAGCACGAGATTTTTCGGGTTTTTCGAAAAATAATTTGTCGTTGTCACTTCTATCATTTTAATACATGTGAATTTTCATAAAAAAAAATCAATTTAATATTTTGTTTTAAAATATAAAGTGAGTTTAATCTTTTTTTCTTTATCAAAAATGTTTTACTTTTTAGTATGCTTTAAAACATATTATAAAGCCAAATTTAATAAGATTTAAATAGTCAAATATAAATTAAAACTAAATATTTAGGAGAATAAAATTTATGATAAACATGTGTAAAACGCTTCATATTCTGTATTTTGAAAAAAAACATGTTGTACATAAAAGAAGAAGACACATTTGCAAAATTTAAAATGTGACTCTTGTAATGATCAAACAATAAGGTGCATTAACAATTTATATATTTTTTTGTTAGAGTTTGGATAAAAATATTAAAATAATATATCATTACTAATAATAGTTTTGATTGAAAGAATGATAATATTTAAACTAAAATATAAAATGTTGAGTTTCCGGCGTGGCCCTACCCCACATGGGTTTAGCTCCAAAATACCCAAAGTCCATCCAGTTTTTTTGGGCTTATAAACTAAGTCCAAACCCGATAATTTTTAGGGTTGTGCAGGTTTGGGCTGCGGGCTTCTACTCTAATTCATATATTTATGTGATGCAGTTATACGTAGATCCTCATAAAACATGTAACTTTGTCGGTTGTCGAATCGTTTATATAATTTTTCTCATAATTGTAACATCTTAATAAATCAGCGTTAAAAATAGTAAGGATAAAACTGAATTTTCATCTAAAATTTTGCATTAAATATACTAAATGACATTCTTTGTAAAATTATAATAGAACTCCAAAACGATGCACTTTACGAGACATAGAGAATATTTGTTAGGCGTTTATTTGGGAAACCATCTAAGCAAGTTTTAAGGTGTGTTTATCTTTTCTAATGTTTTAGCGGTTTTAAAATCAATCGTCAGATTGATTTTGTTTAATGTAGTAAAATTTGACGCCTAGATCTATAAACCTCTTTGTCGTTTTCGTGGTTGGACACTTGGCTGGTTTACTTCCCTTGATTATACGACGTCGGCGAATAAATGATAGAACTACGCTTCGAACCAATTTTGTCAGAAACAAATGTCCCATCGCTCGCACAGGGCCTAACGCATATAAGCCACAAAACATATCCATTAATGAAGCAATTATTCTAACAGTTTATTTGAATTTCAGTGTTTCAACCATATCTCACTACAACGGAGCTGCCATACAACGATTTATTACCAATCTTGGAAACAGCTGCCATACAACAATTTATACCAATCTTGGAAACATTTCGTTAAAACTAACAGGAGTCGCTCACCGATATTAACACGAACCAGAAAA
>NC_027751.1:33549056-33557834 GCF_000695525.1 Brassica oleracea var. oleracea
TTTTTTAAATAAATTTAACTTTTCCAGATAAAATTACATAATAACTTTAAAGTAAGATTTAAAATATTTTAAAACTAAATTTAAACAACAACAATATTAAGAAACTTAATAAAATGTTTTTAGAAAGGTACAAGATGACATAATTAATTATATGGTGAAAATTTATGATACTCGATTTCAAAATTTTCTAGTTCCTAATCTACAAACTAAAGATAAAGAATCATTTATTATTTTGAAATGCAATAGTTGGTGGTGTGGAATTCCCGATGGACATGGGTTGTCGGGAATTTCCGACGGACTAAGTGGTTTGAAGTAAAGGTTGGTAATTCCCGACGTATTAAATGGTCAGGAATTTCCGACGGATTAAGTGGTCAAGAATTTCCGATAGACAATTTTAAATAACAATTTTTAATAATTTTCTGAAAGACAGAGGTGGTCAGGAATTCCCAACGGAAAAAGTGGTTGGGAATTCCCAGCGGACTACCGACGGACAGTTTTCCAAACACATTTGTCATTCGGGAATTCCCGACCACCTCTGTCTTTCAGAAAATTATTAAAAATTGTTATTTAAAATTTTTAAATTGATAAATTTTGTATTACATAAAAATATTAAAATATTATTAATTAAAAATAAAATAAAAAAGTTATCCATGTATCCAATGATGATATCAGAAATCTTCTAGAAAGAGCCTCAATGGATGAGCACAACTACATATGTCTTCCAGAACATACAAGGCCATTCATACAAACCAAGCTGGTACCAGAAATCTACACCCAAGATGAGAACAATGAGATGCTTTATGGAATCTGTGGAGCTCAGGAAAAGAATGAAGATGACTTCCAGATGAAGCTTAATGGTTTCTACTACCTATTGAATGATTGCATTAGTTGGTTAACTACATGCACGGAGGAGATGAGGAAAGACATAGCCATAATGCAGACACAGCGTGCGGCCAAAGCAACTACACCAGCATCGATCGACAGAAACATCTCGACATCGATCGACGATGACCCATCACAATCAAATCCGACGAAGTCTAAACCAAATTCTTACACCAGAGCAGAGGTTGATCAAATGTTAGAAGAGATCTACAGAACTCTGGGAGCAGCAGAAGACATGTTTGACAGGAGATATGATGACATCTATTTCCCATGGGACATCACCATCAGTTCTTTGACTTCTCAGACAGAAGCAATGCATAGGAAGATAGTGGAGATTCAGAGATACATCACGCGTCGTCCAAAGGCATCAAGATATCGACCGACAGTCACAGAAGAACATCGATCGACGAAGCCATACCAACAGAGCAAGGACAGCTAGTAACAAAGGTGACATCAGATATGTCTGATACAATCAACCATGATGAGGAGATCTCAGATGACACATACACCACACTTGTGAGACATCAGTTCGAACTTGAATGTCTTGGAGACAGATTGCAGAAGATAGAGAATACAACTGCAACAATGAAAGACAAATGGTACAGAGGATACGAGGCAATAAAAGACTTCACTGGTACATGGTTCAACAAGAGTAGAGAAAAGATGAAGACTTGCTTCCCAGCAAGTACCTGCTTTCCACATTACTAGTCAAATCACCTCCAAAGTCAAGCTAAATGACTATAACAAAGCGATGAGTGGGAGGCAACCCACTGTTAGGTAATTTTAATTTGTTTTCATTAGTTTAGTACTTATGTTAGTTTTGAATTTTTGCAGGTCATAAAAAAAAAACAGATCCGAGTAGACGATTGCCAAGAATATCGACCGACGAGACCCTGCCGATATCGATCGACAGAACATCACCTGCCGCGACCGATGACAACATCTTAAGATCGATCGACATCTATTCTGGTCTGGTATATCGCTCTTACTTGTTAAATTGAGCCCTTTTGCTTTAGTTATTACCATAACTATGACTGAATATACACTGGGGACATTGTAGTTTAAGTCTGGGGGAGGTTTACTGATATTAGTTTATTTCATGAGTCTTATTAAAATGTTTTCAAAAAGAAGTTTTTATTGAGTCAAGAAGTGGACAATGAACTTATTGATTTTGCTTGTTATCTAACCACACCATTCTAGACTTACTAGTTGCAGATAGCACTAAAGATACCAAAGTGGATCAACCTGTCAATTATCTTACACTTGCTGAGAATGTTTGAAGAAACCAAAGCTGACGTCCAACCTAACTGAGCTCAATTTTGTTTGTCTTGGGGCTTGGTATACATGGGATCAGATTCTTCAAACAAGACTGGAAGGTAAAACCTTGTGTTATCACCATGTCTCTCTCTATTTCAAAATTTAGTTTTTATACCTAAATCTATATATATAATAAGATACCAAAGTGGATCAACCTGTCAACTATGTTACACTTGCTGAGAATGTTTGAAGGAACCAAAGCTAACCTCCAACCTAACTGAGCTCAATTTTGTTTGTCTTGGGGCTTGGTATACATGGGATCAGATTCTTCAAACAAGTCTGGAAGGTAAAACCTTGTGTAGATTTATTACCCTCTCTCTCTATTTCAAAATTTAGTGTTTATACCTATATATATATATATAATTATTAGATAATAATTTAGGAAAAGAATTCGAACATGACTTGGTGGCTACAACCATTAAGGCTTGATTCAAAAGAATTTTATAGGTAATAGATTATAACATGACTTCTGATCTCACTCAAATTACCCTAAGGAGTGATTTTACTCTCTCAAATAAGAGGTTCAATTGTAGTACTTAGGGATCGAATCCATAAGGAGCTAGAGAACCTAATAAATCTAATTGGATTTGTTAAGTAAGGTGGTTTAATGATTTAAATGTAAAATTGCAGTTTGTTGAGCAAGTAATTGCTCGATTGATTGGTTGAGGTTTTGGTGCTTAAAAGGAATTAGCTAGACTTAGATTTTTTATTCAGAAGACTTAGAATTATAATCCTACAGATGCCTAATGAGTTACATGCATGATAATGTAGAGCTCAACACTTATAAACGAACCACTAGGCTCTCGCTTTCTAGGTTCATCTATTGACCCGTGTCGATCGATGATTCTATATGAATATCGATCGATAGACTATTCGAAACGTCGACCGATTATTCTATTTGAATATCGATCGACGCTATTGGTCAAGCGTTAATGTGCGGGTTGAATGTGCTAACTAAGCTCACTAGATCAGCTCTCACCTTACTCTAGCAAGAATCTTAGCTCAATTAGAATGGTTTCAGGATAAGATTAAAGCTATCGCTTATATCTAACAATCCTAGGGCAAGTTCTAGGTAGCTAATCTAGAATCAAACATTAATGACAATCCTAATGATTATTATCACAACTCAGCAATCTATAGTTGGGGCTAATCCCTCATAACCTATTTAAACCCTAAAATCTAACAGAAAATCTATTCAGACATGGCCAAACAATTCATAACGGCAATAAAGTTAGAAAACTTCATTAAAATAGTAAATAGATATCAATGGAGTTCCAATCACAAATATAACTTTGGATCTTCTCTCCAATCTATCAAAATCCTAAAAAACCTTTGCTGTGAAAATAGTAAAACAAGAAAGGCACACTTTGCCTCTAACATGGTGGCAAAGCTTATATAATTAGGTTAAAACTCGTTAGGGGTAATCTTGTAAATTGGTGAAGACTTGGACTTCAAGTCGGCTGTGACCAAACAGGCTTTCTGCGCGTTCCAAAATCATCAATTATCTCCAAATCACTCTTGATCCTATGAATATACTAAATAGACTGTATAATATAATAATTAATAGTTAAAACACTGATAAACCATGGGTGAAAGTGGGTCAAATCCAAGGTCTATCAACTTCGTGGCTACAACAATTAAGGCTTGATTCACAAATAATCCTAGGATATAGTAAAAAAGAAGTGTATGATTTGGTGGCTAAAACCATTAAAACTTGATTCATGGAAGCATGTTCAATCTTGGTCAATGATCTTGCAATAAAAGCAGACTTTGACTAAGAGAGAAACTAGTAGAGAGAGAGGAAAGGAACTCCCATTTAATTACCTGCAGGTCCAGATACTTGTTTGAGCATCCTTGCATCATGTGATTAATACTCCCAAGGTAAAGCCTACACGTTTATTTATATAAGAAATGAGGTTGGTAGAGGGGATTGTCAGACATGATTTGTTAAGTTGTTGACTAGGTGAATTTGGTTGTTAAAGTAGGATATGTTATAATGTGCTTCTGAGATTAGGATTTCCTAAGGTGATGATTTTGAGTTTAAATCTGTGAGTCCCTGCTGTTTTCAAACCTCTTTCAGAAAGACTGCATGTATGTTTTGCTTCAGGATAAGCAAAATGGTAAGTCTGGGGAGTTGATAGGCCATGGATTTTACCCATTTTTAGTCATGGTTTATAAGAGTTTTAATAACTAATTACTATACTTTAGAGTCTATTTGGTATATTTATAGGTTCAGGAGTGATTTGGAAGAAAATGATGATTTTGGAGCATTTTTGGAGAAAAAAGGAGAGGACATCCGAGCTGACCATCGAACAAGACCAAAGGTCGACATTCAGAGGAAATAATCGATCGATGCACACCTTGTGACATCGATCGACAGCGAAGCGTGCAAAATCTCGTTTGGTTCCAGCCGACTTAGAACCAAAGACTTCACCAAATTACAAGGTTTCCCCTGACGAGTTTTTAACCTAATATTTATAGTTTGCCAAAGTGTTTTTAGGAAAAATGTGCTTTCTTGTTTTCTAGTTTTCACAGCAAAAGATTTTCTAGGATTTTAGTTGAGTTGGAGAGAAGATCCAAAGAGATTTATGATTGGAACTCCATTATTATTATTAATTATATATCTATGCAGTTTTTATATATTGTTATTATGAATTGCTTAGCTATGTCTGAGTAGCTCTACTGTTAGATTTATGTTTCAAATAGGTTATGAGGGATTAACCCCAACTATAGATTGCTAGTTGTGATATTCATCATTAGGATTGTCATTAATGCATGTTTCTATTTTAGCTATCTAGAACCTTGACCTAGGAGTTGTACGCACAAGTTAACACTTGAATCTCACCTTGAATTCGTCCTGATTGAGCTAGGATTGTTAGACTAAGGCGAAAGCTGATTTAGTAAGCCTAGTGAGCATTATTCAACCCGTGCGTAAAGCTTGACTAAGATCGCGTCGATCGATATTCCTATAAAATAATCGATATTCCCCTAGAATCATCGATCGACACTTATATTCGGTCAATAGAAAACATATATAGCGAACGCCGATGGTTTGTTCATACGCAATTGAGCTTTATAATAGCATGCATACAACTGTTAAGCATCTGTAGGATTATAATCCTGATTTCATGAATAGAAACCCTAAGTCAGCTATTTCATTTAAGTGTCAAAAACCTAATCAAACCAATCGAGCAACTACCTTGCTCAAAACCGGCTATTTACATTTAATCATAATCAACCTAGCTTAATCACTCTGATTATATTTATTCGGTTTCCTAGCTCCTTGTGGATTCGATCCCTGAGTACTACAATTGAACCTCTTATTTGATAGAGTAATTTACTCCTTAGGGTAATTTGAGTGAGATCAATATGTCTATACTTTTTTTTTTGAACAAAATGTCTCTACTTAGGATAGGGCTGGGAAAAACTCTGGATCCGAAGAACCGAACCTAACCCGATCCGAAAAAGTAATACCAGATCCGAACCGAAATTAATTAAATATTCAAACGGATTCAAAATTTTGGTATCTAAAGAACCGAAACCGACCCCGACCCGAACCGAAGTATCTCGGGTGCCCGAATGTAACCGATATAGATTTATATACCTAAATATATTACTTATTTTTAGATTTAATATATATTCAAAAACATCCAAAATATATAAGATACTTTTTGGTTGTCTAAAATACTTGAAATATACATAAATAGTCAAAAGTAAATGTCTAAAATAGCTAAAATATATTCAAAACACCAAAATGCTTGAAATATCTATTGATTTTCTATCCAAATATTCAAATCAAACCAATTTATATGTTAATTTTAGGTATTTTGACATATATTATATAAATTTATATGTAATATATTATTTTGTTTTATAGATTTTGAAAATTTTAAAAAATAATTTAAATGGGTTATCCGAACCCGAACCGAACCCGCAAATATTTGAACCGAATCCAAACCGAAATTTTGAAATACCCGAATGAGACTGAAATCTTTAAACCCGAAAACCCAAAAATCGATTAGATTGAACCGAACCCGAATGGGTACCTGAACGCCCACCCCTAACTTAGGACATCAAATTATCAGGAAAAAGAAAGTTAAGTGACGGTTTCACCTACGTGTAACATTATAAGAGCAGGATTATCGGGAGGGAAAATTGGTTTTTAGTGGGGTTTTTAGGTGGGGGGGCACAAAAAAGGGAAAAATCGGTTACAGGGAAGCCAAAATAAGGACCGCTGTTTGGTGAGTTTTTGAACTGTTTGCGGGCCCCACTGACACATGGCGACCCGCAATTGGTTGATTTTTAATTTTTTTTTTTTATTCAGACAAAAAAAAAATAAAAAATAAAATAAAAAACCCCATGTGGGGTTTCGGGGTTAATCCTGCTCTAGTTTACCACTATCAAGCGTCTCTACTCTATATACATACACACAATAGTCTTATCAGATCCATCACCTATAGTATATATTACACAGCACGAAGAGAGAGAAATGTATACATACATGGAGTAGTTAGTTCAAGATCAAAGATAGAATCAGCTTAACTCAACTGAGCATCATGGGTCGATCTCAAGAAAAGGGTCAGGGTCCGATATACAACATGAGGTTATCGTCGGTGGGTGCAACCAGAGCGACAGAAACTGGTACGACCCATGAACCAACGGGTTTAGATCTAGCTATGAAGCTCCACTATCTCAAGGCGGCGTACATTTACACGCCCGAGATGGCACGTGACTTGAGCGTGACACACGTGAAGGAGGCTATTTTCAAGCTGTTCGACCAGATCGCATGGACCACAGGAAGGTTATGGCGGAGAGACTCGGGGCGTCCGTATATCAAATGCAACGACTGTGGGGCGCGTTTCGTGGAAGGTAAATGCAATTTCACGGTGGAAGAGTGGCTTAGTAAACCGGACCGGTCAGTTGATGAGTTTCTAGTTTACCATCAACCTGTTGGGCCGGAGTTGCCTTTCTCTCCTCTGATCTATGTTCAGGTAAATTTTTTTTGTAACTATCTATGTTCAGGTAATTTGACAACAACAATTTTATCTTCCTATTCTATTAACAGAAAGAAAAAAAACAATGTTCTCTTCTTTAGTTTGCCATACTCATTTAGTTAAACATGCACAATCGCATTATTACTCCCTCTCTCCATTTATGTATGTATTATTAACCGATATACAACTATACAAAAAGGCCTATACCAGTTATGATATTGTATTATGCAATATATGACACTTTAGAAAATATGTTACTTTACAAGTTAACAAAAGAAAACACCTTTCAAATTAAGGTTATTGAAATATTTATGTTATGATTTTGGTGAATTGATGAACTTGTAAAACGTAACACATAACTATAAGATTTGGAGATGATTACCCATCTTTTAATAGAATATATCCGATACTAAAAGATAGAAACATTTAATGTTATATGTCCTGTCCTGTCTAGGGGGGGGGGGTTCGGATATCCATTTGGATTCGGTTCGGATCTATTCGGATTTCGGGTTTTCGGGTTTAAAAAATTCAGCCCCAATCGGATATTTCTAAATTTCGGTTCGGGTTCGGTTTGGATCTTTACGGGTTCGGTTCGGATTCGGATAACCAATTTAAATTATTTTTAAAATTTTAATATTCATTATATGCTTACAATTTCACAAGATCTATAAAACAAAATAATATATTACATATAAATTTATATAATATATGTCAAAATACCTAAAAATAACATATAAATTAGTTTGATTTGAATATTTAGATAGAAAATCAATAGATATTTCAAGTATTTTGGTGTTTTGAATATATTTTAGCTATTTTAGACATTTAATTTAGACTATTTATGTATATTTTCAAGTATTTTAGACAACTTAAAGTATCTTATATATTTTGGATGTTTTTAATAAATATTAAATCTAAAAATTAGTAATATATTTAGGTATATAAATCTATTTCAGTTACATTCGGATATCCGAGATACTTCGGTTCAGGTCGGGTTCGGTTTTGGTTTTTAGATACCAAAATTTTGAACCCGTTCGGTTATTTAATCTATTTTGGTTCGGATTCGATACTATTTTTTCGATTCGGATTCGATACTACTTTTTCGGATCGGCTTCGGTTCGATTCTTGGGATCAGGGTTTTTAACCCAGCCCTATCCTGACATCAAAAGAATTTAATACCCGAAAGATCTAACCGTACCAATAACTTGCATTAAAAGACACTGCCACATTAAGGGCCGTATTTAATTAAAAAAACTCAAAACAATTCAGACAGATATATTGCAGGTTCAGAACCGGGTTTAAGCTGATTTTTTATCCATTGTTCAAAAAATCAGTAGGCTACTAAAATAATTTGATCTTAAACAGAATCGTTAAAAATGTTGTGCAAAAATGTGTAAAATGGCTCTTCCGGCATTGTGTAAAATGTTGTTTGATCTAATCTTAATCTACCAAATGACAAAAAAAAACAGAATCGGTAAAAATTTGCTAAAAAGCAATATATGTTTATAAAAAAACCTCAATAAGTTTCTTGCTTTGTTTTTTTAATTTTGATACTAAGACTCTGTTTTCTCGCTCCTATTTTGAG
>NC_027751.1:33557934-33596601 GCF_000695525.1 Brassica oleracea var. oleracea
TATTGCAGGTTCAGAACCGGGTTTAAGCTGATTTTTTATCCATTGTTTAAAAAATCAGTAGGCTACTAAAATAATTTGATCTTAAACAGAATCGGTAAAAATGTTGTGCAAAAATGTGTAAAATGGCTTTTCCGGCATTGTGTAAAATGTTGTTTGATCTGATCTTAATCTACCAAATGACAAAAAAAAAAAGTCGGTAAAAATTTGCTAAAAAGCAATATATGTGTATAAAAAAACCTCAATAAGTTTCTTGCTTTGTTCTTTTTAATTTTGATACTAAGACTCTGTTTTCTCGCTCCTATTTTGAGAAACCAATTTATGAATTTTTTGCGCTTAGAGCATTTCCAATGTAAAACTTCATTTTTTCCTCTAAAATAGAGTAAAAGTGAATATGGTGTAAATATGATCCAATCCTACTCCATTTCCTACTCCATAATGGAGTGATGGACAAACAAAAAATAGATTACTCTATTTATGGAGTAAATTCCTTTATGGAGTGAGATATGAAATTGGGTTGGAGCATTTCTTACTTCATATTCACTTTTACTCTACTTTAGAGAAAAAAAATAGAGTGAGGATGGAGATGTCCTTACATACTCCATCCGCTTTTTATATGACACTCAGGGCCGGCTCTGGACCATGCTAGGTAAAACATTTGCAACAGGCTCCCGAAGTTTTTGAAAAAAAAAACATATAAATAGGTTCCTAAAAAAAATTTTAGAACCCCAAATATGAAAAACAAAAATTTTACATAGACTCAGCCGCAGACTCCCAAACTCTCACTCAACACCTTTTCACACAAAATAAGGCCATCTTGTACGATACTTTTTCTATCATTTTTTATTAACTGAATATTATCTCTCGTAAAGAAGTAAATAAGCTGATTTTATTAACTAGAAATAATAATATAAAACAAATAAAGTCATTGTTATTATGTTTTCTTTTAAATTTTTTGAAAAACGTCACAAAAATTGAAACAAAAAAATGGTTTCAAAGCGTCATATAAAACAAAAAAAAGATGGGGTATACCTAGAAAAAAATTGTTTTAAAATAAATAAGTATCAATATGCATATTTTATAAAATAACTGGTCATCGGTTATGTGAAATACATAATTATGACCAGCTATGAATTATCATAGTGATTAAACTCTTTGATTACCTAATATATATATTTATTTTGGAGGTCATGTATTTAATATATGTTGAAAACGGGTTTCTCTCTAAGAAAAGATAAATTACATGGTTTAAATTTTGGTTTTGTAGATATATGAACCTACATAACTAGACCTTTTATTCTTAAAATGATTAATTATATAAAAGGACATAGTTAAAAACACCATTAATTTATTATAAATGATAAACATAGACCATTTGCTTGTTGATGATGCATGCAGATACAAATGCTCAAACGTTATCTTTTAGAAATTTTAGAATCTGTAATTGGGTGCAACATCTAAGTGCAAATTCAGTTATATTTAAAATTATAGATATTTGAATTGTTAAAACTTAAATAGTAGTTTGGCTGCAAATCTTGAAACAATAAAAACTAAAATTTTAACATTTACACCAAAAAAAAAAAAAAAAAACAAAAATATCTCAAAATGAAACTAGCTAAACTTATGATGAATAATTTTATTATTTGAAAATTTATATTTTCCAGAAGTACTATCTAATCATTCAAATAACGTCTTCTTGATAAAAATGTATTTACTCCGCAAATTATTAATTTCACTAAAACCAAAGTAAACGAGGTTTTTTTTTACCAAAACTATCAAACAATGTTCTACCATCAAAAAGGCATTTGTGTATTTTTTCAAAAATTCTAAAATTGATTTTGCCAAAATCAAGAAACATTGTTTGCTCAGCCAAAGTGTAAACAATATTTTACGTAAAAGTTGTGATGTAGTATTTTTTTATGTGAAATACATAAAATCATATTTTACCGCAAAAAATACAAAATAGTGTTTTCAAAAAATCCATAATATATATATATATCTACTACGTTAAGGTAACAAATAGTGTTTTCGGTCCAAAACAAACAAAAATCATTTTTCTTTATAATATTACAATATTTTGTGATTTTATCATTGCAAGTTTTGCGAGAATATGATTTTAGGATTTTAGAGTAAAAACACTTTTAGAGCACCTCCATCCAAATGATTTTATGCAGCTTTAAAAAATATACTAATGACAAACATAAAAGTAAGAAAGATATTGAGATACAAGTGCTCATCCATTGAGGCTCTTTCTAGAAGATTTCTGATATCATCATTGGATACATGGATAACTTTTTAATTATGTTTTTAATTAATAATATTTTAATATTTTTATGTAATACAAAATTTATCAATTTAAAAATTTTAAATAACAATTTTTAATAATTTTCTAAAAGACAGAGGTGGTCAGGAATTCCCAACGGAAAAAGTGGTTGGGAATTCCCAGCGGACTACCGACGGACAGTTTTCCAAACACATTTGTCATTCGGGAATTCCCGACCACCTCTGTCTTTCAGAAAATTATTAAAAATTGTTATTTAAAATTGTCTATCGGAAATTCTTGACCACTTAATCCGTCGGAAATTCCTGACCATTTAATACGTCGGGAATTTCCGACGGACTAAGTGGTTTGAAGTAAAGGTTGGTAATTCCCGACGTATTAAATGGTCAGGAATTTCCGACGGATTAAGTGGTCAAGAATTTCCGATAGACAATTTTAAATAACAATTTTTAATAATTTTCTGAAAGACAGAGGTGGTCAGGAATTCCCAACGGAAAAAGTGGTTGGGAATTCCCAGCGGACTACCGACGGACAGTTTTCCAAACACATTTGTCATTCGGGAATTCCCGACCACCTCTGTCTTTCAGAAAATTATTAAAAATTGTTATTTAAAATTGTCTATCGGAAATTCTTGACCACTTAATCCGTCGGAAATTCCTGACCATTTAATACGTCGGGAATTACCAACCTTTACTTCAAACCACTTAGTCCGTCGGAAATTCCCGACAACCCATGTCCATCGGGAATTCCACACCACCAACTATTGCATTTCAAAATAATAAATGGTTCGTGTTAATATCGGTGAGCGACTCCTGTTAGTTTTAACGAAATGTTTCCAAGATTGGTATAAATTGTTGTATGGCAGCTGTTTCCAAGATTGGTAATAAATCGTTGTATGGCAGCTCCTTTGTAGTGAGATATGGTTGAAACACTGAAATTCAAATAAACTGTTAGAATAATTGCTTCATTAATGGATATGTTTTGTGGCTTATATGCGTTGGGCCCTGTGCGAGCGATGGGACATTTGTTTCTGACAAAATTGGTTCGAAGAGTAGTTCTATCATTTATTCGCCGACGTCGTATAATCAAGGGAAGTAAACCAGCCAAGTGTCCAACCACGAAACGACAAAAAGGTTTATAGATCTAGGCGTCAAATTTTACTACATTAAACAAAATCAATCTGACGATTGATTTTAAAACCCTAAAACATTAGAAAAGAAGAGTTACGACCATAGTTTTTCAGGGAAAAAATATGACGGCTAGGGTTTTGGGTGGTGATTTTAGGGTTTTGGGTGAGGAAGTGCAGGATGAGAATATGAGGAGATTGGGGAGCATGGGAGACCGCCCGGAGATCCACCGGATGCTCCAGACTCTTGGGTGAAAAAGGTATTAGAGTGTAATGAAGGAGGGATGCCTATCCCGAAGGAGATTGTGGACGAGTCTTTTGTGGAATCAAATCTGAAACTAGAGTTCCCGAATGGTGAGGATAGAGAACCGGTGATAACGATTGGAGAGGAGGTTTTGATTGCTATGAATGGTTTATGGACGAGATGTATGATTGTTAAGGTCTTGGGGAGGAGTATCCCATTATTGAGCTTAACGAGAAGGCTGAAGGAGCTATGGAAACCTGCGGGATCAATGTTTGTGATGGATCTCCCGAAGAATTTTTTCATGGTTCGTTTTGGAGTAGAGGAGGAGTATATGAATGCGCTATCAGGTGGCCCATGGAGGGCTTTTGGGAGTTACCTTATGGTGCAAGCATGGACGCCTGAGTTTGATCCGCTGAGGGATGAGATAGTTACGACACCGGTTTGGGTTCGTTTAGCACATATCCCAGTTAATTTTTATCATAAAACGATACTGATGGGGATTGCCAAGGGGTTAGGAAAACCGATTAAGGTTGACTGCACCACGCTAAAAGTCGAAAGAGCTAGATTTGCGAGAATTTGTGTGGAGGTTAACCTTAATAAGCCATTGAAAGGGACAGTGATGATTAATGGTGAGAGGTACTGCGTATCATATGAAGGAATCTCGACGATCTGCTCGTCATGTGGTATGTATGGACACCTAGCCTATTCATGCCCATGTAAGGTACTGGAGGAAACTCCTATAAATGTGGTTCTTCCAGTGGACATGACACAAAAGAATACGGAGGTTGCAGGTATGAATACAGATTTTATCCCAGTGAGACAGGCGAGGAAAGGGCTAACTCAGAATGGGCAGAGAGGAGTTACACTGCGGAGTAATGAAAGTAGGGAGATGGTAGGAAATAAGACGTTGATCGGTAGTAAAAGTCGGGGGGCTCGTCAAGAGAGTATGTCGGAGGAGATAAGGGTTTTGAATAGGTTTGGAGGGTTGAATGTGGAGGAGGATATGGAGGAACAAGTGGAGGAGAGTGGGAATAGAGAAGAGAATAAAGAAAATGAGAATACTACTAATATAGTTTCTGGAGGAGCGAGCAAAGAGACTGAGAAGGAATTCTCGTTTGGAAAGAATGGAAACAGAGGGAACCAACAACCAGCTCGATTGGGTCCAAAAGATAAGAAGATTAGCAGCATTAGAGACCCAAATCCTTCTAAGACCAAACTGAGAAATGTTGGGCCTATGCGTGATTTGGTGTTTGGCCCAATAAGTGGGGAGAGTGGCCTGTCGGCGAGAGGGAAGAGACTACGAGTAGAGAAGGAAAATGTCGGCCAACCAGGTGGTGTTTTCGCAGGAGATGGGGAGCTAGACAGAAATGAGAAAAATTATGGGCATGTGTACGATAAAAGCAACACTCAGGAGCAACTTGCAGAGATGGAGAATCTGGAATTGGATGAGGCAGAAGCTAGTGCGAGCCAAGAACGAGAATTCCTGGAGAGTGTGGTGGCATAACATTTTGCCCCGATGATTCTATCTATTGATTATAAAGATCTGATGAAGTGCATTAGGTGGAATTGCCGGGGGGCAAATAAACCCCAATTTCGAAGATCGATTAGATATTTGGTGAAGAAGTTCAAGACAGATATCCTTGCTGTTTTTGAAACTCATGCTGGTGGAGAAGCGGCAGGCCGGATTTGTCGTGGTCTAGGGTTTGAGAACTCGTTTCGGGTGGATGTGTGTGGCCAGAGTGGAGCTTTATGGCTGTTATGGAGGGAGGAGATTGGAGAGCTTGAGGTGGTCAAGTCGTCGGATCAGTTTATACATGCTCGAATTGGGAATGGAGCAGAGGTGATTAATCTGATTTTTGTGTATGCGGCTCCTTCACCGAGCCGTAGAAGTGGGTTATGGGCTGCTTTAGAAGAAGTTTTGCGTAATGCGGAGGGTCCGGTGTTCGTTGGGGGAGACTTTAATACAATAGTGAGGATAGATGAAAGGAGTGGTGGGAATGGGAGATTGTCTGAGGATTCTCTAAATTTTGGTGATTGGATAAATGATATGTCACTGGTTGATATGGGATTTCATGGCAATCAATTCACATGGAAAAAAGGGAAAACTGAAAGCACATTTGTAGCGAAGAGGCTGGATAGAATATTATGTTGTGCCCAGTCTAGACTCAGGTGGCAGGAGGCAAGTGTGAGGCATTTACCTTTCTTAGCATCAGACCACGCTCCTTTGTATCTACAGCTCACACCGGAGGTTAAGGGTGATGCACGTCGACGTCCATTTCGTTTTGAGGCGGCATGGCTACAACATAATGAGTTTCAAGACTTGCTAACAGCTTCATGGGATCGTGATATTGATACAAGAGAGGCTTTGCAAAGATTGGAAATGACACTCCGAAAGTGGAACAGAGAAGTTTTCGGAAATGTCCAAAGAAGGAAAGAGGACTTGTTGATGGAGATTACAGAGATACAGGACAAAATTGAGCAAGACCTCTCTGATGAGATCTTGGTAAAGGAGGGAGAGCTATTAAAAGAACTTGAGATCGTCCTCGAGCAAGAAGAAGTGCTCTGGTTCCAAAAGTCGTGGGAGAAGTGGTGTGTGCATGGAGATAGAAATACCAAGTTCTTTCATATGTCGACAATCATTAGGAGAAAGCGAAATCGAGTGGAGATGCTAAAGAAAGATGAAACTCAGTGGGTATCAGATGCAAAAGAACTTGAGAAGCTAGCGGTGGATTATTTCAAAAAACTATATTCTCTGGAAGACGTGGATATAGACATACAAATGCTATTGGAGAGGAGATTTGTGGGGCTTACAAGACAAGAGAAAATGGATCTTGACAAAACGTTTTCTGCGGAGGAAGTAGAGAAAGCGGTGAGAGCTATGGGCAGCTTCAAGGCACCAGGTCCGGATGAGTTTCAACCATTTTTCTATCAGAGGTGCTGGGAGACAGTTGGTGCTTCTGTGATCAGGTTTGTCCTTCTTTTCTTTGAGACGGGGATGTTGCCGGAGAATACTAATGATGCACTCGTGGTGCTAATTCCGAAAGTGACGAAACCTGAGTATATTACTCAGTTTCGACCGATAAGTCTCTGCAACGTGTTGTTTAAAACTATCACGAAGGCCATGGTAGGGAGACTGAAGAGTATTATGCCTAAACTAATTGGTCTTGCTTAGTCTAGTTTCATCCCGGGTAGATTAAGTGCGGATAATATTGTTGTGGTTCAGGAAGCTGTTCATTCGATGAAAAAGAAGCAAGGCCGCAAGGGTTGGATGCTGCTGAAACTAGATTTGGAGAAAGCATATGATAGGCTGCATTGGGATTTTCTAGAAGATACATTAAGGACTGCTGGTTTGTCTGAGAATTGGGTCAAGAGGATTATGGAATGTGTGTCTGGTCCATCAATGTGTATTTTGTGGAATGAGGAGAAATCTGAGCCGTTTAAGCCATCAAGAGGACTGCGACAAGGTGATCCACTCTCCCCATACCTGTTTGTCTTATGCATGGAGAGATTATGTCAACTGATTGACAAAGCAGTGGAGCATAAAAGATGGAAACCGATAAGATTGTCGAGAGGTGGTCCACAGCTATCGCACATTTGCTTCGCAGATGATCTAATCCTATTTGCAGAGGCATCGGTAACGCAGATTCGAGTGATCAGGAAAGTGTTGGAGAAGTTTTGTAAAGCCTCTGGTCAGAAAGTAAGCCTCCAGAAATCGAAGATTTTCTTTTCTAATAATGTCTCTAGAGGAAGAGAAGAGAGAATAAACAGAGAAAGTGGTATTGCATCAACAAAGGAGCTGGGAAAATACTTGGGGATGCCGATACTACAAAAAAGAATTAATAAAGATACTTTTGGGGAGGTACTGGAGAAAGTAGCTTCACGGCTAGCAGGATGGAAGAAAAAAACATTAAGCCTTCCATGAAGGGTAACATTGACAAAGTCGGTTCTGTCATCAATCCCGGTGCATACGATGAGTACGATTAGCATGCCAGTGGGTATACTGGAGAAGCTTGATATCCTAGCGAGGAGCTTTGTGTGGAAAAGTGGACAACACTTAGTCTCCTGGGATAAAATATGCAAACCGAAGGTGGCCGGAGGTTTGGGGAGCAGGGTGTCGAGAGATATGAACAAAGCCTTGTTAGCTAAAGTGGGATGGCGTCTGTTACACGTTACTGAGAGCTTATGGGCCAAATTTTTACGAAGTAAGTACGGTGTGGGGGACATACATGACACAGATTGGATGGTAAGGAGTAGCTCTAGCCCGTCAACATGGAAAAGTGTGGTAATGGGGATAAGAGAAGTGGTTCTTGTAGGCCATAGCTGGGTCACTGGTAATGGGAGAAATATCAGGTTCTGGACGGATAGTTGGATAGCAGGCCAACCACTCATGACTGAAGTGATTGCAGGGCTTCCAGAAGGATACGAAGATATAACAGTTAGAGATATGTGGGGGGGAAGGTGGAGGTTCGGATTTTGATAGAATTACCCCGTTGGTAACAGCTGAGAGAAGACTAGAGCTTATGGCAGTAGTAGTGGATACTGTTACTGAAGCAAAGGACCATTTGGCATGGGGGCAGACTCCGAATGGGCAGTTTACGGTGAAGTCTGCATACGCCTTGCTTACAAGAGATGAGAATCCAAGACCGCAGATGGGGAGTTTCTTTCGATCTATGTGGCGCGTTGTAGCACCTGAGAGAGTTCGAATGTTCCTCTGGCTAGTGGCAAACCAAGTAATCATGATGAATGCAGAGAGACATATAAGGCACTTGAGTGGGACTGACTTATGCCAGATCTGCAGAGGAGGAATTGAGACTATAATACATGTGTTACGTGATTGTCCTGCGATAAAAGGTATATGGGAGAGATTTGTTCCGAGAACGAAAAGGGATGCTTTCTTCAGAATGTAGTTACTGGAATGATTATATAAGAACCTATGTGACAACAATGCATGTGGTGGTATTCCGTGGGCTACTATATTCGCTTTGCCTCTGTGGTGGGGATGGAAGTGGAGATGTGGAAATGTATTTGGTGATACCCGACTGTGGAGAGATAGAGTCAAGTTCTTACGTGACTTGGCTAAGGGAGTTATAGCAGCGAATAGAGCAGAGAATGCTCACATAAAGGAGAGACATATGGTTGAGATAATGGTGGGATGGAAGCCACCTTGTGTGGGGTGGATGAAACTGAACACGGACGGGGCATCACATGGGAACCCGGGGCCGGCGGCTGCAGGGGGAGCACTGCGAAACGGAGAAGGCGAGTGGTGTGGTGGTTTTGCGATTAATATAGATAGTTGTACGGCACCATTAGCGGAGTTATGGGGTGTGTACTATGGTTTAGTGGTTGCTTGGGAGAAAGGGGTGAGAAGGCTGGAGGTAGATGTTGATTCTATGATGGTGATGGAGTTTCTTACGATAGGGATTGGGGATACTCATCCGCTGACTTTCCTGGTACGCTTGTGCCATGGTTTCTTGACAAGGGACTGGCTGGTCCGATTCGTTCATGTGTATAGGGAAGCAAACCGCTTAACTGATGGGTTGGCTAACCTTGCATTTTCTCTTCCGTTTGGTTTTCATAGTTTTGTTGTGGCACCGATTGAGGTCGCTGTTTTAGTTCATGAGGATGTTACTGGACCGTTGCGGCCACGACAAACTCGTCTTGTAAGTTGAAGTTTGGGTTTCTTTTTTAAATAAATTGGGAGTCATTCTCCCATATTCCTACAAAAAAAAGAAGATACGCTTAAAAACCTCACACGCCATCTGTCAATTATAAGTTGATTTTTCCTTTTCAAAATTTAAAATTTAATTAATTATCAAAACAACACTAAAGCAGTACTCCATCACATTCATATTATGTATCATTTTAGATTTGTGCACACAGATTAAAAAAATATTTAGTTTTGTATATTTTCTATATAAAAACATCATTACTAATACACTTAATCATATTACAATCAATAGAAAAATAAACTGGAAAATAAAATTAATAAATTTTGCATTAAAATGCTAAAACGACATTTATTTTGTAACGAAAATTTTTCTCTATAACAACACTTAATATTAAGCCGAGAGAGTATTATTTTATGCTTTAAATACTCAATATAGATGTATAATCAATGTGATTGCTCTTAAGCGCAGATTGATAGAGTTGATGATAAAACAATACCAATATTATATAGAATGCTGTAAAAGGTGTGTGTTTTCATTAATATATTTAATAAAATGATTGATAGATCAATAAATGATTCATATACAAAATATTAGTATATGATATATACTTTATGTATGTCTAAATAATATAACTATATTTAAATTTATAATATATATATCAGTTTTCATGTTTTTTATTTATCATGTTTAATTATATAAATTAAATTATAAATATGAAATATTATTTTATAAAAATAAAAATTAATTTAAATTTAAATTTTAAAATTAAAATTTTACTTTTGGATATAAACATAAATTTGATATTATTATATAAAATAAATTAATTATATATAGTTATTTTTAATTTATATATATATCATAAATGTAAATATTATACCAAATAGGATTTGGAAAAGCATTAATATGTTATAAATAGTTTTCTATATATATTTTTAGTAATTATTGATTAAAAAATAAAAATCATAATGCTTTTGCAAATGGTTTGCCAATCAAACCCTTAGAGTGGAAGTAAATAGACCAAAAATCAAAAGCAAAGCAAAAAGATAGTCTTATGAAAGATAGCCTTATTAAATATGGCTTTATTAAATATAAAATTTGTTAACGAGTGTAATAGATGAAGATACAGTTTTATTAAATATAAAATTTGTATTCATGAATGAATTTATCAGTAATTAAAAACTAGATAAAAAGGCATCACTAATATTGGAATATTAAACGTTTATTAACATAAATCGAAATATATATATATAATATTATTTTAGGAGTGTTTTTTTTCATGTCCTCCATGACATTATGATAAGTCATTAGTTTAATAATATTATTTAAAAAAATAAATTTCTACTTGTCATATTTTATAATTTTAGGATAAGTAATTAGTTTAATAATATTATTTAAGATCAATTAAATTAATATTAACTTATTCTACTAATATAACTTTGTTAAAAAAAAAAAATATATATATATATATATATATATATATATATACTTTATTTAGGATATTTAATTAATAAATATATATTAACAGTTGATATGAACAATATCTACCGATAATATTGATCTAAATATAAATTATTATAATATTAAACTTAAAATTAAATGTAAAGCATCATTGAAAATATATCATAAAATATAAATTATATATTTATGTCAGATATTTATGTATTCTTAATATTGAATAATCATATTACTAACTTAAAATAAATTAATTTGTATTTGTACATGATGAACATCAAAATCACAAATAAAGTTATGCTAATAACGAACTTACCTGTAAATCACAAATGTTATCAAAATAGCATATTTAAAACCAAAATAGTGAATATTATATAAACTACAAAATGAAATTAACTAAAAATATTTAAAAATATATAGAAGCTTGAAATAAAACATTAATAAAACTATTATTTTGACAAATAATAAACATAATATAAATATAATCCAAGAGAATACATAGATAATGTTTTGTAATTTTTATTTTGTGTTTTTGTCTCACTGTTTTTAAAATCTAAATTATGGAGAATATCTAATGTTTGTTGGCTATTGTTATTTTGTTGATTTTTTATGAGTTGTAACTTTTGTTGGCTATTGTTATTTTGTTGATGTTTTATGAGTTGTAACTGTTTATAATCATTTTAGTGCCATTGATTTTTTTTTTGTTCATAAATACAATAAGTGTTTAAAATCAAATTCAAATTTTCTAATTTGATTATTACTACAGAAAAGATTTTGATTCAAAATCTACATCCCATAGATAAAACTATGAAACAAAAGAGCATAATTTAATACATTGATTATCAATATGAATATTGAAGTTTTATAATTTATAATTTGTATCTAATTGAAAAATTTAGTTTTAAAATAAAAATAAGAATTGAAATTAAAAATTGTTAGGTACATACATATTAGCCTGCACAAGTAAAACATTATAGTTAAAAATATAAACGCTAGAAAGTATTATTTAAATCAACTTTATTATTTAATATTTATTTAGAATTAGTTAGAGAGTTAACTTATATGACTGTTGATTTAGTAAACCAATTTATATTATTACAAATTGAGCTAATTCAAGAAATATTATAATAGTTATTGATAAACTAACAGCTAAATTGAACGATTCAGCTCATTTTAAAACCTTCTAATCCTTTTTTTATTATTTGAGGATAATCCCCTATATATTATTTGAAAAACATTACAACTTCTTTTTGTAGCCACGTGTCATCAATAGAATGATTCTTAGAATCATTAGAGAAAAATATGTTGGTCCATCTAATTATATAATAAACGTTTTATTAAACTAACCATAAATTCATTATTAATGTTTTTTATAATTTCTTTAAACAAAAATTACGGAATTGTCTAATGCGGCTAAAGTATATATGACAATTAATAATTTTGAATAATAAAGATTTGATAAAAATTTGTATATCTTCTATCATATTTGTTTAATTTTAAACTATTAAACTAAATTAAACAACCACAATAACCATATAATAAAAATTTAGTTTTTTATGTATATGTTATATTTTGAATTTTTAAAAACGACTATAAATTACTAAAACTGTTAAAAATCTCACATTCAAATTTTGTGATCTATGGTTTAAAATTTTTGTTATAACAAAATACAAATAATTACAAAATCATATAAGTAAAAAATCAAATTTAATTAATTATTAAGATTGATATATATATATATATATATTGTTTTAAACCATATCAAATACATAAATATTATAGTTTCGAAATTTAATTTGAACATTTTTTTTATAAAAGTTTTGAATGAACATTGACAACTTAATTAAAAAAAATTATAAATTACTAAAACTATTAATCCCACAATGAAAATTTTGTATCAGTAATTTAAAGTTTTTAATATAAAAGATACAAATGATAAAAAAAAATCATATGAGTAGAAATTATTATTTAATATACATTAATATTAAAAATATAATATGTATGTTAATATCATTTAAAATTTAATTACATATCCTATCAAATAGAAAAAAAAATTGTTTGGATTAATAAAATTGATCTAATTATATGTTCACATCAATTTAATTATATATGTTAGTTAATGACTTTTAATTATTCAATATATATTTATTATTTCATGTAAAACATATAATATATATAATTATTTATATATATAATGTTCATTCCGCGCAAGACGTGGATCTTAACCTAGTTATTATTAATTAACCTTATCTCCATGTGTGAATAACCAAAATGTCATTACTTATGTGTCATCACGACAATCATTCTCACAATCTTTATTAAATAGCATTTCCTCTCATTGTCATTATTTGGATCCTACATGCAATAAACGATATGATTCCTGATTACATTACTATAAAAAACGATTGATAGTTATAAATAATAGATGAGTCGTGATTGCATTATTAAAAACGTGGTGTACGCTGACAGTTATTCACAATACCCTTGATAACCACGAAAGGTTTATTTCCCAAACGTGGTGTGGCATAATATTAGTGTATTCTTCGATGTGTATGCTGCATTATTTTATAAAATCTTAGCATAATATTAGTGGTTTCTCTAATGTGTATGTTGCATTATTTTAAAAATTCTTAGCATAATATTTCATAGAAGTTAGCATACATTAAGGGGGTGATTGGTAGTTGCTGTAGATGTTGTCCACAATCCTAGTTATTTCTAAAACACCAAATTCAGAATAATCAAGCTTTAAATTTTTTTTTTGAAACCACAGCTCTTGAAATAATCTACAGCTATACAAGTGCTCTGCATAACCAAATATCCAAAGCAATTTTTTAATGCTTTCCATAAAATTCTACAGCAACAAAATCTAAAACCACAGCAAAAAGTCTACAGATTTTTTTCTACAGCAAATATTTTAAAGCTACACCTCTTACCAATCAGACCCTAAATGTATTTGTCTTAGCTATTATATCATGGCTTAACAAATCTCGATGGCTAAGACAAAAAGTCCATCTTTTATTAATGTTATATGAAATTAATTATTATGTTAAACAATAATATATTGCTATATCATGTTCTTGAATGATTGTAAAATACTTCAAAAATGAATTCCATACTAAATTTCTTTCAATCCTTTAACTTTTGCAACAAGACTTTTTGATACGGAATTAACATAAATGCTGACAAACATTAAATTTGGATACTTATATAATTCTTTCCGGTTAAATTTGAAGTCAAATACATGTTGTTTACGATTCATAAATGATACATGATATTTTTAGGGACTGGAAAATATAAACGATTCATAATTATGTTCTTCTATAAAATTATGGTACTTGACATTAATTTTGATTAATATTTTTTATATTTTATATAAAATATTTATATTGATACTACACATACTTTAAGTTCATATGATATACATAGAATTACGGAGAAAATGATTTGCTATTCACTTAAAATGCATGTCAAATTTTTATTTCAAGAATTAACAAAAAGTTACATCCAAAATTTAAAAACAATAACCAAATTAATGTCTTTTTTTTAGTTTCAAAATGTTATGTCCAAATCTATTAACCATTCAATCTATTAAAAATAAAAAATTAGTTAAGTGAAAGTTATATTTTTAAATACAAGAAATTTGAAAAATGTTTTTTTTTTCTTTTTCAAAATCTAAAAATCCGAATCCGATCTGAAATAACTGAACCCGAACTAAAAATACCCGAAGTAAAGAAATACCCGAACGGATTCTATACCTCTATACCGAAATACCCAAAAATCCGAAATACCCGATCCGAACCCGAACGAGTACCCGAATGTCCACCCCTACTTTATGGGATATGTTACATTGATGATTGTACCTGGACAGTATAAACTCGAATATATTGTAAAATCAAAATGTGGTATATAAAAAAAGTTTAATGCAATCTTGAGCGATTGTAAAATAAATTCAAAAAGGAATAACATATTAAATTTCTTTCAGTCCCTTAATTTTTGCAACAAGATTTTTTTTATTACGAAATTAACATAAATGGTGATAGACACTAAATTTGGAAATTTATATAATTTTTTGTGGTTAAGTTTGAAGTCAAATATCATTTTTAATATGGACTTCCTTTAAGCATGGAGATTCGTTGATAGGGCCTTTGTCGATTTACAATCCATCGGTTCGAATTCCCTGTGACTTGAGTCACTCGATTCATCTTCTAATCTTCTTAGGTATTGGGATTAAGCTTAGTTAAAGAAATCTAGATATCTCAGGTGATGAGAAGAGAGATCAAATCAAACAACCGAACCGTAGCCCTTTATCTGTTGTCTCTTCGATTTTTTTTACTAAAAAGACACTTTTTGAAACAAAATATAAATTAAAAGAGGCCTATATTTATTTTGACTCTTAATGGATATTAAAGTTCAAAAATGAGTCTCTTTTACAATTTCGAATCCTGATCGGCCCACTAAATTAGAAAATTCATATTATTTACTTTGTTATATATTTTTATTTTTCTACAATTTTTATGTATTATGGAACAAGTATAATTTTAATAAAATATGACGATATAAGTTTGATAATACGACAAGTTTGTCAACCATAATAAAATTATTGTTATTCAGATACTCCGGTAATTTTATTTTTTGACTGAAAATTCCAGTAAGGTTCCAATCCCAGATTAGATAATTTTATTTGCATTAATCTGTATATCAAACATTACTTTTGCTAATCTATACCTTGTATAATATGTCAAAATTGCTTTTATCTTTTCAATATCTATAGATTAAAATTTATAATCTTTTATAGTCTATTCAACTTGCGCAGCATCATCTCGTAGGTGTTAAACCCTCTGGGTTTTCTGAACTTTGTTAAACCGTCTTTATACGATAGACTAGTAGTGCGCACCAAAATCTTGAACATTATTTTATAAAATCAAAAACAAAATAACCACCACCTTATCTCGGTCTTGTATCTGCAGATGACCCGGTTTAAGTGCAGAGGATTAGCTTTCGGCCTGAGCTGGGCCAACATCATGGGAGATTCATTCTCTTTATTCTATGCCTTCAACTTATGGGTTAAGGTCCTTTCAGGAGAAAAAATCTATGCCCCGGAAACTTCTATTATAGACAGAAGGTTTCAGAATCCAAATCCAACGGTGAAAGACCCGGAATCAATAAAACAGGTTGACCCGGTTGGAGATCTATGGATCACTCCAAGCAACAAGAAAATGGTGAGTTACTGTTTCAACCTCACCGTCGCCGACCAGATGTCACCGCATTTTCCGGCGAACGGAGATGATCAGATTCCGGTGTTCGAGATTCTCGCCGGAATCATATGGAAAAACATAGCTAAGGTTAGAGAAGATCCAGAGCCTTTAACTGTTACGATCATCAGAAAGGATCCGAACGATTTGAAACCTATCAGATCGATTCGAAACAGTCAGATGATAAGCTCCGTACACGTGGATTCTCCGGTGGCTGAAGCGACTGTGGAAGAGTTAGTGAGATGTATCGAGAGAGCGACGGACGAGAGATGTGGAATCGATGAGATCGGAGGGAGCTGTGATGGGAGTTTGGATTTTATTGTTTACGGAGCGAAGTTGGCGTTTATGGATTTGAGTGAAGTCGATTTGTATGAGGCGAAAGTGATGGGGAAGTCGCCCGAATCAGTGTACTGTAATGTTGAGGGGATAGGGGAGGAGGGATTGGTAGTTGTTTACGCGGCGGCGAAATCGGAGGAGAGGGTTGTGACAATGACGTTGCCGGAGGAGGAGATGGAGAGAGTAAAATCGGAATTCAAGAAATGTGGTTTGATCGCGCCGTGAGAATGAATCAACGACTAAGTAATAAGTAAACATGAAAAGATGAAATGTTGTTTTTATTTTCCTTTCTGGTGCTTAATCCTCGGTTAAGCGAGGATTGCAACGTTGTTATAAAATTATATAATCATTCGTATGGTACACGAAGTTAGCGTTACAACTTAAAAAGTTATAATACAGTACTAATTAGTTTCACACGTAAAAAAAAAAAAAAGTTTGGAACGAAAGCTGGACAAACTTTTTAATACAGTGTGCCGCTATATTGTTTACCGTCTCAAAATCTCCAACCACACCACTGTTTCCTTTATATCAACGGTCGAACCCTTTGTTTTGTTTGTGTCCTACCTAGGCCTGGGCATTTCGGATATCGGTTCGGTTCGGTTCGGGTATTTCGGGTTTCGGATAGTTCGGATAGGGACTAAAGGATCCATTTAGTACTTGACCTATTTTCGGTTCGGTTCGAATAGTTTCGGGTTCGGTTCGGTTCGGATTGTAAATGTAGGAACCGGAAAATATCCGGAAAAAAATCGGTTCTCATTTGGATCCGGTTCGGATTCGGATAGTTCGGGTAGTTCAGATAATTTGGATAAAATATTAGTTATTTAAGGTAAAATATCAAATAATTAGGATGATTTAGATAAAAAAATTTGGATATTTCGGATTACTTTGGATATTTCGGATAAAACTATCCGGATAGTTTCGGATACTTTCGGGTAGTTTGGATACTTTATAATAATTTAGTTATCCTCAACTATTTTCAAATACTTTTAATAGAATTTTAAATTAAAAATATATATTTAGTGATGTTATATGTATATATAATTAATATTTTTATATATTCGGGTACCCGTTCGGTTCTCGGTTCGGATCCGGTTCGGTTCGGTTATTTCGGATATAAAAATATAGGAACCGTTCGGATATTTGAGGATATTGGTCCGGTTCCGGTTTCGGATATTTCGGTTCGGTTCCGGTTCGGTTCTTCGGTTCCGGTTATTTTGCCCAGGCCTAGTCCTACCTATTACACATGTTGAAGCCACAACTTGAATTCAGATATTTTAATCGCAAAACTTAACACTTGAAGACCACAAGCAAAAGAAACTTATTTAGTGATTAGGGTTTATGATGTGCTGGCAGATTGTTATAGGCACACAAAAGGATTATATATACATATATACATATTTGTAGTTAATTATGCTATGCTTTCGGTATCACACACCAACCATTTAAAAACCTACTATAAATTAAGGAGTCGAGATATGGTGGTTGTGGGTTAAGAAGAAGAATCTTCAGACGTGTGATGTTGACGGCGCATTCTAGCAGCCCAAGACATGGAGTTGTTGTCTCTTTGATTGCTTCTTTTCTTTAGCCCTGAGAGCTGAGTTTGCCATTTTTTCTTCCACTCACTCTTCTCGTCCACCACTTCCTGCTTCCACAAACAATCACCAAAAACTCAGAACCAATTCTGGATTTATTACAAATGGTTTGGTTAGGTTCGACATTTTAGAAACATGATTGTAAAATAAATAATTGAATTCTAAAGAGTCATATAGGGTCAGGTCAATAAGAGAAGTAATTTAGAATGTCAACATTCTCTATTCCACTGCTTCCAAACTAACTTTTAATTAAAAAATCGATACTTTTTCATCCAACAATAAATGGTTCTATATTTTTGGACCATAACAAATCAAAGGGTCGATTCTGGCGACAAAGATAAACAATATTTAAAGTAAACTTCTCATGACTAAATTAAAATCCGTGAAAGAATGAACATTTTGAAATATATAATCTTTGTTTGAGAAGTTTATGGCGACAAAGATAAACAATATTTAGTTTAATTATAAAATTATTTTATTTTATTAAAATACAATATTTATTTGAGAAATTTATTGAAATTTTATGAACGGAAATCTCTTGCATATTGGAAATTAAATTAAAAAAAAAAAATTCTGAGGATAATACTCAATTGTCCATATATGAACAAAAATATCATAATCAATAATATCAACATCGCTTGGATAAATTTCTGAGTGTGACATAATTAAATTATTATTGTCTTCTCGTAAAAGTTTTAAACCATACAGCCAAACACTGGTCCTGAATTTTTTAATTTCCTTTCGGGTTTTATCACGAAAATAAGCAAAATAACCGAAACCGGTTAAGATTCTGGGCAGAAACGGATAACGTAGAGGAAGAAGGATGTGAATATGGATATACCTCATGGTATCGATTCCGGCGTCGTCCTGAGAACGAAAATGAGAATCCCATAGACAAATCTCTGTCGTAGAGAACTCTCCGGCTAGGATCCGAGAGAGTCTCGTAAGCTTCTTGAACCCTAATAAACCGATCTGTGTATTCCTCGACCCGATCCGGCGGCGAAACATCGGGATGATACTTTCGAGCAAGCTGTTTATACGCCTGTTTAATTTCCGGGAGACTAACGGATTCGGTGACGCCGAGGAGATCGTAGAAGCTCAAATCCTCCGATTGTTTTACCGGGTCGTCGTGAATGAGACGGGCTTGGATCCGGGTTGATAAGAAACGGTTTCGGGTTGGGTAAGAGAGGGTAGTAGAAGGGAAAGAAGCGGGTAGAGAGGAGATTGGTCGTTTATAGAAAAATGGGTGATGACCGGTGGCGAGAATGGATGATCCTTTGTAACATCTCATTGTTTCGATTTGAGGTTTAATGTTTTTGTTTTTGTTTTTGGGTTTGTTGACTTTTGGTGATGTTCGGTTGTGGAGTCCAATGTAGAAATAGTGAGAAGTGACGACTGACGAGAGGAAGAGGTAGATGACCACTGACCAGTTTTGAAGAGTTGTTCTAGGAATTAGAGGGGCACTTCTGTCATTTTATATTAATAAAAAACAGTCGTATTTTTGCGACTGAAAACTCCAGAGGTATATTTTCCTTTTGTAGTTTCTGTCTGTACTTGAAAATAGTTCCCAAGATGGCAAAAAGAATGAAAAAATAGCTCTAACTCTGTGCACACTAAAAAGAATCTAAAGGAAATAAGCTTAAAATAAGCAGTTTTGGTAAATCTAGAATAGGACTAACATATGTGATTATCTGGTCTCTAAGGCCGTTGGTTTGCGGTTTGTCTAGTCTACTTAACTTTGGCGTGAAGTTGTCTAATTATGGAGTTTTGCTCATCCTTGAATCGTTGCAAAGGTTCGGTTCTCTCCATGGCCCGGTTCTATGCTACGTATTTTTGTAGAGAATATCTAGCTTGTTTGAAAGGATATGGAGCTTCGGCTCATTTATCATCATGTCATCGGAAGTCATGTGGTTAAACAGTTTCTTCTCAGCGTCTTCCTTAGTTGTGCCTTTACGTTTTTACTTGTGAGTGACGCCTTTGGTCTCCTTTAATAAAAGTCGAATGTGATGTTTGCTTTTCCTATATTCATTCTCTCCTGATTGGTCTTTGCTATTTTCAGGTTGTTATCTTGTTAGATCGATTTTGCATTGTTTAGATTCTTAGCATGTAACTTTTGTTTATGGTTTCCGGGGACATATAGGTCGCCTGATGGCTTTATTTTATAGGGAATGATTTTTCTTCCTCTAGTTTTTGTTTCTGGGGGGGTTGTTAATGTTAGCCGGTTTTCGATTACTGCTTTGTAATGTTTGGTTTAATCTCAACCAGAGAATGACCCACACATCCGCATAGATATTGGTTCTTATATTTTTATACATTGATATTTGTTTTTCAATAATTAGTATTATATATTTCAGATGTGTCATAATATAACTAATTGTATTCAAAGGACCTCGACCGAATCGAGTAATATGGTTATATTTTATACAAATATCCGAACCCGTTTCAGATACATTTATTTTTTAGGTATTTTTAGGTTTCTATACATCAGAACCGAACTCATACAGACCCAGAAGGAACGAACTAAAAACCCACACATAAATTTATAATATTCAAGTGGAGCCTAATTTAAAAAATAAACGAATTCGTACCTAAATGGATAGCCAATGTTGATGCCTAACTAATTTTAAAACTAATAAAAAAGACTCTTTACTATGTGTTTGGCTAACTTAAGTGAAATATAAATAGTTTTTTATTTAGTAAAATAATTATATGGAGCGAAAAATTAAGTGACAATAAATGTAATATATTTTCATTACTTTGATTTAAGTTATTATTTTATTCACAAAAACATGTCTTTGAATTATGTTTTTGTCTACGTAATTTTTCACCGATTGAAACTAAAATAAAAAAATTTCTTAGTAAAACAAACTAAACCGAACGTTTAACCATATGCAAAACCCAATTATTTTACCTTTTTGAATTTATAATTGGCACAAAGTTAATGTTGAAAATTAATAAAAAAATCTACTTATTATGGTAATATAATTAAGGATATGATGTATTGTTAAGGTAATATAATTAATGAAATTATTAAACTGGGTGAAATATGAAAAAACAATTAATGTAATTATATTAATAAAATTACTAAAATGACAATATACTTTATTTTTTATACTGCCATTCATTTTTCCAAAAAATCTCATTTATAGTGCTATTCATGTTTCCAAACAATTTCAATGTGTACTTCAGTTTTAATAATATAGATATAATCTTGCAGTGGAAAAAAAGAGTGAGTTACCATAAAAGACACATTTGTCTTTTTTCCTACACAATATTGGGGTCGAAATTGATCACGACGGAATCAACGTCAGAAATTTCCCGGGAAATGTCTTCTTTAAAAAAAAGGATAAAATTCAAAAGAAAAGCGGAAAAACCTAAATCGAGTTTCGTAACAACTCCGAAAATGATTCACACGATAAGTCTTCGAAAAAGGTTACCCTAGGCCTCGCACAAACGGATCCCAAACAACGAAACAACAATAAGGCACTATCGTCCAACTCGCTGAACGCACCGTCCAACAAGGGGCGAGTTGGACCGAACGCACCGTCCAACTCGCTTGGACCGAACGCACCGTCCAACTCGCCGAACGTGCGAGTTAGGCCAAAAGTAACATCCAACTCACCCGTTTGGCAAGTTGGATCAACTGACTTGCCTTCATCCCGTCCTCGCAGCTCCCTCTTTCGAGATCGGATCGAACTTGCTCTTGTTTCATCTCGATCGGAGTCACCATCGGAACTTTACGATTTAAAAACCGCAAGAACTCGCTTTCTCGTATAAAGTTTGAATTGATCGTATAAAACGACAACGGTAAACTAAACACCGTGAACTGCCTCCACTATACGAGAAATTTGAACCTTCTTCGGAATAGACGTCATTTCGGAAGCGCTCTTTCGATAAATCGTAAAAACGGTTAAGTCGGAAAACGGCTCGAAAGGGTCCAGAACGCGGCTAAAAGCCCACTCACGATTTTATAAGAAATCGAGCCCAAATCGTTATGACGGTTTATCTTTTATTCAGCAGGAGAAGATAAATGTCAAGTTCGGAGGATAAATGTGAAGTTTCCAAAAATAAACACGAAGATCGAAGCAAAATGGAATATTTCCGCGAAGCGATAAACTCGACTGAGGGCAGCAAAGGAAAGAGCAACCAACCTCTAGGAGGAGTATATAAGGACGTCGAGGTTGAAGATGCAGAGAGGACGCATTTTTTTCTACTCAGAGCAAACTTAGCAATTAGAGCATTTAGGCAACTTTCCGTTTTTGTTATCGAGCTGCGACTCAACTAGGTTTCCGCAGTCTTAGGCTGCTAGAATTAGGGGTATCGCCAACAACTCTTGTAGCCAAGGCTCTTACCTTGTTGTAACACTTATACACAAATTCGGAATAAAACACTTCTTGCTCTCTTTTCGATTCTCATATTTTTAGTCTATATTTTTGTGTTTCTGATTGCTTGGCGTGTGGTTTAGCAGATATCCGAGACCTCTAGAAAATTTAGGGTTTCCTATCTTTCCTAAATCAACGGAAGTCGACAGTGCGGATTTCAGTTCCCACACACAAAAGAACACAATTTGCTTGTAGCACACAATTTATGGAATTGAAGTACTTTTTAGACAACTAAACCCTTTAGCCGAGTTGTTGTAGTTGTGTTTAGTTAGAATTTTTTTTAATTATTTGGCTTCTTATTACTTTAGTTAGGCAATTAATTAGTGTTAGTTTATTAATTAGTGGACTTAACTATAAGCCACAAGATCTTAAAGTAAATTTGGATCTCGCGGTGAGTGTTCGTTTTCTAAGTTCAAATAAAATACTTATGTACATAATTATGTGGATACAATTTTCATAAACAATTTTTGATATCCATATTTTTTTAATATATCTTTCAAGTGTATCTGGACATGTTTTACATCCACCGTATCCACCACCACTTTCTCTTTTAAGAGTAGCTACTTCCACCACCACTGTATCTATCTCTCACGTCTTCCACCTCCGTATCCACCACTTCTTTCTCCATAACCACCATAGCCTCCATTGCGGTATCCACAGCCACAACCACCTCCACCACACCTCCACCATCCTCCGTCTCCATTGCAGTATCCACAGCCACCTCCACCGCACTTCCACCACCCCTCACATTTACCAACTCTGTATCCACCACATCCTCCTCCTCCATAACCACTACAGCCTCCATTGAGGTATCCACAGCCACCTCAACCACACCGACACTATGGCCTTTATCTCGTGAAAGATGAAGAACTCATCGCTTTATCCACCGCCGTCGAAGAAGCTCTCGTTGGTGGAGATTTTAGAGACTGGAATAGAGACTGAAAAGAGATTGAGAGAGGAGATAAAATAAATGTTTAGCCTAAGAAAGGATTAGAGTTCTTGTAACTGGTGTTGTTTGGATCTGAATGGATGTTGAGGAGAGGAGCCACCGACATAAATTTTTCTTTTCTTTTTTTTTTAATTAAAAAAAAGATTTGGAACAAGAGATAAGGAGTGAAAAGAAGAAGGTAACGAGAGAGAAAGAGAGATTGTGGAAGTAGTTTAACTAAAGGTTCGTTAATGCTTCTACACCAAGAGGTCTAGGGTTCAAACCCCAGAAAATCCAAATTATGCAGAATTATGGAGAAAATGGGTTACAAGAGATCTTCAGCATGGAGATGGGCATACCATCTGACATGGATCTTATAGGGCGGCTCGGAGTGGCGCAGTCAGACGTTATTCACACAAGGTGGTAGAATTGTCGGCTGTAGAATCGTCTATGTAATATTTCTCATCGTTGTAATAGCATTAACCAGACGTTAAAAAAAAAAGAGAAAGAGGGATCAGAAATAGAGATTAGGAAAGTTATAAGATTTTTGAAATTGAAAAAAAGAAAAGAAAAGAAATAAAATAAAAATTAAAAGCATCTCGCCGAATGAAATAAGAAGAGAGAGAGAGAGAAATGGTTGAAGGGAATGCTTGTCATTCGCCACATAGAAAGTGTGTGTCCAGCACAAAGTGTCTAATGGAGTGAATGAAAAGACATGAAGTGTCTATGAGAGTAATTTTCTCGTAAAAAAAAAATTGGATTAATATCATTTACCTAAAAAGGCTCACTAAAAAGTAGATGTGTATTCCGTATCTCGATCTGACACAATACTGACATGCACACTGTGCAATCCCACAATTACTTTGATGTATTTCCTTGCAAATCGTTTTCCTTTGTCTTTTTTTTTTGGTAGAAAATGAACTGATTTGCTGACTCCGTCCATCCGTCCACAGTCACCTATACGGCCTTTTACCTGCCACTCGTCTTCAACAATCTACTGACAAAATCCATAGTCACAATATCTCATTCCCAATCTGATAGAGGCATATTTTGTACTAATTCGATAGATACATGATAATTCGCCTTAATCTGACAAGTCTGACAACACGAAACAAAGGTAGCCACATCCTTTTCATACCAGTCCAGTGATAGTAACACTTCAAATCTGGTTCACCTTGGTATTTTTTGGTGTATGAAGAAACGTGAGTGGTCAACTTGTTGTAAGATTTCTATTTTCTTAATTGCCATCCTCAAGTACACATACTCGGTTGTGGTGTTGATATCACTCAAATTACCCCAATGAGTGAATTTTACTCTCTCAAATAAGAGGTTCTGTTGTCGTACTTAGGGATCGAATCCACAAGGAGCTAGGGCACACAATAGATCTTAATCAGTTTATGATTAAGCTAGGCAAACAAAGTAAATCAATAAAAAGCAGAGGTGAACAAGGTAGTTGTTCAGTTGATTGATTGATTGGTTGAGGTTGTAAACAATTATTAGAAATTAGCTAGATCTATGATTTCAAGTAATCAAGATTATAATGATATAAATGCTTAGGTTGTCAATCCTAGAACACGAATTCTAATGAGAAAGTATTCCAGCTTCCGTGTGCGAATCAATCCTATTGACTAAGTCCAATATCTCTGCTTTCGCTTATTGATACAAAACGAACGTCGATCGATGTTTTCTTAGGCAAACTTTAGCGAGTTGATTGATAGGTTCACTAGTCTTAACTAAATCAGATATCGCTTATTTCTAACAATCCTAACTCAAGGGAATCAATTCATGTAACATACCATGCCGTTGTGTGCGCCTAATTATCCTAATTTCAGGGTTCTAGTTAGGTACTCTAGAATACAAGCATTACAAGCAATTCCTTGAAGGATGTATATCACCTTAGCAGTTCTATAGTTTGGGCTAATCCCTCATAACCTTAATTAAACCCTAAATCTAACAATAGAAATTACTCAGACATATATAGCAAAACAGAACATAGAAAATATCTAAATAGAATGCATAAATAGAATAAGGTAGAAAAACTCGAGTTCCAATACAAAGCTCTGAAGGAGTCTTGGATCTTCTCTCCAAACTACTACAAACCCTAAATATGTTTGCTGTGAAAATATGAAAGTATGAAAGCGTGTGTTGCCCAAAACAATGCCATAGCATATAAATATTAGGTTAAAGTCGGTCAGTGGTATTTTTGTAATTGATGTGGAACTTGGCCTATAAGTCAGCTAGGAACCAAGTCGAGCCTTGCGCGCTCCGCTGTCGATCGACGACAAGAGATGTCCGTCGATCGATTTTTGACTCTGAATGTCGACTCTGGACTGGTTCGACGTACAGCTACGAGTTTCTTATAGGTTTATCTCAAAATGCTCTAAAATCACCACATATCTCCAAAACACTCATGATCCTGTAAATACTCTAAAAAAACTGCAAAACATAATAAATAGATTCCAAAACACTTATATACCATGGTTAATAAATCATAAAATTCATGGTATATCAAGTGTGCTAGTTGTGGTGTAATTGCTGAATATTTTCTTTGATATGCTTTTCTAAGCCTCGTCTTTTCTTTGGGTTTGTCGTATCCTCCAAAGTAAGTATGCTAGATTCAATGCCTCTAGACCAACTGCCTCTAACTCTACAGTAAATATACATAACCTGAGGCTAGCAAATGTCTCAGACAGTTCTTTAACCTTCTTGATTTTTTACACATCGCTTCAAGGTCTACTCAACACATCTGCACTTGGTTGGCCTTACAAAGATGGTATGTGATCTTGAGTTCGTAGTATGCCAACAGATCTATCCAGCTGCAGTATCTCAAACTCAAATCCCCATAATGAAGATATACTTAAGATTGATGATCTGTAAGAATCCTAGCCGTCGACCCACGGTGTAGTTACTTGATCTAATAATCCCATTGTCTATCAGATCATCTAGCTGCTTTTTCAACTCAACAATCTCTATTGCCGCTAAACAATACGGTTCTCGCGAAAAGGGCGTCATCTCTAGATCCAGTCAATAGTAAATGCATCTCCCTTTGCTTGTGGTTACCCTTTTAAGACCTTAAACGTATCATCCTACTCTACATTCATTAGTATTATCTCGCAGTTCATGCTCCCTAACATTTATACGTGCAACATTACTGAGATTCTGTTGTTTGTTTGAATACCTTGGAAGGTAACATTTCCCTCTGTTTTGATGATATGCACTTTCTTCCGCAGAGAATCCAATACCACTTGTGTCTTTTTTTTTTTTTTGTCATCAAATACAGATTCATACTGACTCTGTGAACCACTCCGGTAGATTTTGATCCATGTAAACGACAAACGACGGTTGTTTCTCGGTACAAAGTATTATTTAGCTTAGTGGTATAAATGTTGGTGTTTATATCTCAATAACCCGGGTTCGAGCCATGGGTTTGACACTTGTGTCATGACAACAATTCATCCTTAGTATCATATTTTATATCTATTCCCTGAATATTGTTAAGACATATAACTCTTTTGTTATATATCTATAATAAAACAAATTATAATGCAATTTTGGTTGGTATGTGTCTTTTCGTTTCATCTTCCATTATGTCTTATGTTTTGTAGTTGTTAAAATATATTCAAAGAATATTTTCTGTAATTGTTAAAATTAATATATTTCACAGAGTAAACAAAATCGTAAATGAAAGATTTGATATTCCAGAGACTAATGATGATATCATCAGAGCTTTTATACCAATATATTCTGTTATATACATTGCCATTTTACCTTTCAAGCTTTACTTTATAATCTCAGGTTCGATATCTTAACAATATATTTAAGGGTATAATGATCTATAAAATATATTTGTTTAGATTTTGTTATTTAATCATACTTATAGTCAAAATACCATTAAATTATAACTGGATACCCTAATAGATACATTCTTTTTCCTCTCTCTCTCTATCTATCTATCTATCTATCTATATATATAAAGTTGATTTTTTCCCTTCTTATGACATGTGGAAGGGAGGTTTGTTGACATGTGTCCTCATATTTTTTTTTTGTATTTTAAATCCTTCTTTTTCAGATTATTGCAATTTGCTTCATCAATTTCTATTTGTGTACTATATAATCCTTCTCACACTTATTGGTCCCTGAAATTCAAGAATAAATAAAATATATTTTAAATATTTAATTTATTCACAACTAAAATAGCATAAACTTTCACCATTTTATTATTTTTATTAATTTTTATTATTTCATTTACAAATTATATATTTAGTTCACTATTAATACCATAAGATAATCAAATTAAGAATAATAAACTAGAGCACCAACGCAAATAACCAAAAAACGGGCCAACGGTAGAATAATAATCGAAGGCCAAAGCCACCAAGAAGCACGAAGATATATGCCTAAAGCACCGGAATCACAACCAGTGGCTAAAAGGTAAGAAACACCTCATAAACTAAACAAAAACATACAAGACGGCCATGCAAGTGAAAAACCACAACGCTCTGGATAGAAGGGACCAAAGCTCCAAGAGACTAACTCCGCACACCTATACCTAGGGAAACATGGAAAGAAAAGAAATAACTTGAAAGAGGGAGAATGGAAGACAGCCTTCGAAAAATCAGAGACTAAACTTGAGACCAGAAATAACTTTCCAAGCCCACATAGCATACACGAACGAAAACATTATCCAAACCTCGAGTGGCAAATATGGTAAAAGGGAGAGCCACCAGAGATGCGGTGAAAGCTGCAAAGAGATGCGAGAATAGAGAGGGAAAAGGAGACGAAACGAAATCAGCAAACTACAGAGCTGTCCTCGAGCTATGAAAGAGAACATAGAAGTCAGAACACCAAAAAAAAATCTTGAAAACCATGACGAGCAGAGACTATTGACGGTAAGCCAACGACAAGGAATACAATATCAAAGACAACTAAACTCTGACCCAACCAAGGAGATGAAGTTCCTAACATCAGCTGAAATCTAAGGAAGAAGAGAAGCAGTCAATATTAACTGAAACAGCCTACAATGCCGTGAGAATCAACCGAACAACTGAAAAACTCATAAACCCGATCTACAACAAATACAATATACACAGGTGAAAAAAGAAAGAAAGAACAAGAGAAAAATGTGATTTTTTTTTCCGGTGATGGTGAGAAGCACTGGACACCAGAAAGATAACGAAATACATAGACAGTGACGGCCTAAGGTCAAAATCTGAGGAGGAGGCAAAAAACATATTAAAAATTATAATTTTCAAAAATATGAAAAAAGTATAATACAATTTTGACGCTGAAACCGTTAATCTTAAAATCAACAAATGCGTAGATGCAAAGTTATTGAAATTCAATATTCTTTTACGTTATAGGTTCACTTCACTACTAGCAAGTACTATACACACAACAACACATTATTCAAAAAAAAAATTAAATATATTAACCTATCACCTACTATTACATAACACACTAAAAACACCAATAATGCTCTTAACAAATAATATCGACAACATAATTACATTATCAAAAAAATCATATTTTTATCAATAATAAAACAATATTCCGCGCGAAGCGTGGACAACCTCCTATTATGTAATATAAACAACCACATATATACAAATAAACTAGAGCCCATGTCATGGAATACACGAAACATGAAAGATCTTCACGAACTAGGTGTTTTCTCTTAACACATATGTTTAAATTTTCCCTTACTAATCACTCTTTCCAATTGTACATATTTACTTAAAGTTTAGTAAAATATGCTTTATATTTGACGATTATTATACTTTAATTATAGGGTTAGATACAACCAAGCAGATGGTGTTGTCATTTCATCTTCCTGATTTACCGATCGAGTTTGGTAGTTCTAACTTATCACAATTGTCTCTTTCCAATCTCAAATTACTTTCATGGATGAAGTTTAATGCTATATATCCATATGAGCAATATTATCTTTATGCAGAATTTTCTGCTGGTTTTGTCTGGGATACGAAGAAACAAGATTGGAGACCTCGACGTAAGATTTGAACACGTGCATCTGTCATTGCTAAATGTCCTAATGGTCTCGGTGAACTTTACTACTTACGTGAGATGTTACATGTCATAAGATGTCCATGATCCTACGTTGATCTTATGGCTGTTAATGGTTTTGTTTATCATACCTAGGAAAATGCTTACATTGCATTTGTATTTGATAACAATCATTAATATATCACATCTTTTCTCTGATATGTTGCTCTACTATTTAATGATTTTCATTTTTATTTTAAATGCATAATAATTAATAAAACAAAACTTTTTTATTTTCATCTTTTCTATGATGATTTTCAGTTTATCATCATGATTAAGAGTTGTATTGTGTTCTATTTATCAACCAATATTAATATAAAACATCAAAAATGATTCGTCAATGCCTAACTACTGTCTGTAAAGCTACACAACATCAACTTTGCGTAAAACCGTATTTGATGTTATCGAGATTACTTGGTAACATTATTTCAACAGATTATGACATTCATTTCTTCTCATCATTAAAGTATAGATTTTGGTATTATCGAAATATTAATTTTTGAAGCCAATATATTTTTGGTTAAAATACAAAATATGTGAAATTATTTACATTGAGGGGAAGGTATTCTCAAATGGAATTAGATATTTTCGAATTGGTTTCTACATGTGAATATTTTTTTTTCTCTTAATCAACATGACAACTTATACATCTTTCTCCACCCTGAACCTAGCTCAAAAAAAACACTCAACGTATTCAAGTTAAGATACAACAAAGATGGAAAACAAAAATTACCATCTCCTCTATTACAACTTGAAATTATTTTGGTTGATTCCGAGGTCAGATGTTTAACTAAATTTTTAGTTCTCTGCTTTCGTTATTTCCTTAGAATAATTTGGTAGCATGTAGAAATGTATGTCTTTTATTGTTGTACAATGTTTATTCGAGGGGATAATTTGGTAGCATGTATAAATGTATGTTTTTTTTTTTTTACTGTTGTACCATGTATATTTCAAGGGAAGAAAAATAACTATTCCTCATAATGACTTCCGGGAAAACAATTGCTATTCTACCAAGGATTTCATGATAAAAAAAACGTTGGTAGAACCAGGATAACCAATAACATCTTTAAACTCAAATTCACTATATCACTCATCGTTAAGCACATTGTTTTTATATCATCTTTGTTGTACTTCTACTATCCTTTGAGATTTGCTGATATTATCAATATGAGGCTTGCTTTCAAAACTTCTGTTAGTGAGTAATAATAACTTACCTTATTCAAAACATTCCAATCGTTTTGTTTGTTTAATGACAATATTTATTTCAAAAGTTATTGGCATGGTAATTAGTGTAGACCTCTCCAATTCATTTTGAATGACCAAACTAAGAAAAACGTTCTTGCATTCCTGAGTTTCTCTACTGTAGACGATAGGTATATTCTTTGTTACTGTATAGATCGACACACACACACAGATATATATATACATATACTATTTAATCATAACATGTTTGTTATACAGGGCGAACGTAGAATCGAATGCCAAGCAGTAGGTGACGTTGACGTTGAGTTTGAGCGACAACGAGTTCGTGCTCAACAATCAGCAGAACCTTAAATATGTTTATTATGATTTTGGCATATTAATCAGTTCCCAGATGGTATTTTTTGTTTGTATTTATTTGAAATATTAAGTATAACCCGCATTAATCTTTAATATTGGATTTACCTGCAAGTTTAGTTATTTTTACGGATTTCGATAAATACAACCAAGTACTGTGTAACCCTGATGTGTCTGAAGTTAATGAACTACGATCATTGTATGTTATATACTAATGATTTAAGTATATAAGTATCAAATAATACAAATATAATACTGATAACAATATATGCATGTTCTTCTTTGCAAATGAATTAGACTAAGACTCATCAGACTGGAGTGTTGGTGGTATCGGGAACTAAAATGGGATCAATGTTATGTTTAAACTCTTTATTTAAGTTAATTTCATTATAAGTTGATTATATTGCTCCTATATTTCATTGACCACCAAATAAGTCTGAATACTACATATCAACATGCATGAATTATTTATTACATACATATATATGAATATAAATTTAAACATCAATCTAAAATGATTAGAATGAAAATTATTGAGGTCTTCAAAATTTACGATTTTGGGGGTCGGGTAGAGAGCATATATGTCACATCCCAGACCCGAACCTAATATTTAATGACAAGACCCATGATAATTTGGTCCATGAAAAGAAAATCCTAGGGTTTTCCCCTTCTTCTTCTATAAAAAAAGAGGCAGCCCTTAGGAATTTCTCTACAAAGCAAAACACAGCGAAGCCCTGCCTAGTTGGAGAGAGAGCAGCCCCCGGCCACCAAACCTCCACCGACCACCGCATAGTATCACCGGAGAGAAGATCTCGCCATGTTTCGATCCCTTCACGTCGTTTCCTTGAGTCTTCTACTCTTTTTCTTGTAGATCCAGCTACTAGTGAAGGTAAAAAAACCCTAGTCACTCTCTCTTTGTTCTTCTTTGTCTCTTTCTTCTTCTGGATCTTTGATCTAGGGTTTGGGTGAAAACCAATCTTTGTTCTTGTAGATATGGTTCGTGAAGGCCCGTAGAACTCAGATCTACATCAATTCTTATCTCATCTCACAGATCTAGGCTAAGGTGAGGGCTTGTTGCAATCTCTATCTCCTTCTATCATTATCTCATCATGGTAGAAGTGTCTAGGTTGATCATTCATCCCTACATGTTGTTTTCCATAGATCTATAAATATATGCTTATACATTTGATATATATATATTGATGTTTGATGTGTGAAAGACATATATCTATTGCTAAGGTTGTTAAAATATGGTTGAATGATGCTTGGGGATTGTATGTGATGATTGTATTGATTGGGGTCATGGTATATGTGGGTGATGTATATGAGTTAGAGAAAGGCTTAAGGCCTATGTGTGCCAGTGTAACGTAGTGGAACAACGTATATGTATGTCTTGGGCGTTATATCGTTTCTTGACCGGACCATGTGGCGACCGTATGGGTTGGCATGATTCATCACCGGAGCAGGCATGCGGCGTGCCTGTATGTGAAGTAAAAATGTAGTAACACAGATCACGTGGAGGCAATGTGAATTCCTATTCGTTTTAGTATGATTATTGTAAGACTTTTGGATTCGATCCTTAGGAATGAGATTTGCATTGGCCTTTTTATGTGGTTTTTGTTGGTAAAGGCAATGTGAATTCATGCCGTCTTGGTTAAGCTGAATTACAGGTGTGACAATACAGTTGATCATGAGCAATCATATAAATGTATACAATCAATCTAAGAATCATACTAATGTCGAAACAGATGATTCAATAGTGGTTCTGGAAACAAAAATTAAGTCTGGTGGTGTTGAGAGAGCTTCGGCCTCAATACGCACCCGGGTTCGAACCGCTGGCCAGGCAATTGGGATATCTAATTCCCCATAATACCAAATGGTCCGCCTCGCGCCGAGGGGTTGGCCCCTGGGGGTGGAAGTCCCTCCAGGTTAATCAAAAAAAAAAAAAAAAAAAAAAAAAAAAAAAAATTAAGTCGACATTATATTGAATGTCTTATTATAATTCAATAATATTTTTACTATATTTTCCTACCAAGTTATATATAAATCTCTTCATACTACATATAAACATGCAGAATGATAGATTACATAAGAGAATATAACATATCGTTAAAAATTTAAATATCAACCTAAGTATCAAATTTATATCCACACAAACGTGCAAACCGTCCACCTAATTGATACATATTGTATAGCTTGTATTTTTATCATGCTCTGTTTATGTGTATTCACTTAATTATAAATTTTTAGGTTATAATCAAATTTCCCGAATTTTGTGTGTTTTTTTTTCTTCAGCCCAAAGATTAAAGGCGAGTCACTTGAGTAGATGTCAAAGGCGTGAGAGACGAAGAATTAGTTGACTTTATTTTATTCAACCAGTTCATTAAAGAAAAAAAGCCTGGCCCGTTAAAAAGTCGGCCACAAAGAACCAAAGAGACTTGATTTCGATTAAAGGGTTCAACGTCACTTTCACTGTCACTGTCGTGGCAACCCATCAAGAGCGGGAATTGAATTATTAAAACGAGTAATGATATGAATATCATCTCACTCGTTACTTTCTCGAGCTTAACCTACACAACATATGGATGGGAAAGTTGCGTTTAGTGCGTTGAAAATATCAAAGGCAATCTGCAAAGCGTCTAAGGCGATTAGCTCACAACCCGGGACCTTCAAGGTGTGGAGATACCTAACGAGAAATCTCGTATGTGGCGTTGGATGTTCTGTAAGATAAAATAACACATTGAATATCAAATTTCACACGAATTCTCGTTTGCACACGAATATATGCAGATCGGCTCAGAGTGTTATACAGGAGGTTAAGAAAACTCTGCGATCAAGGTTGGATCCTCTCTCTAGGAACATGAGACGCGCTAGTAGTTCCTCAGTTACCCCTTTGGGTTTTTGGTTGAGTTTATTTTAAGGGCATTGTTAAGTCCCTGGGTATAGCTTCCTGGTATATGGTCAGAAAGGTAGGTTGCTAGTCTTGTAATAAGGTTTTTTGAATAAAATGAGTTGATTTAAATAAAAAAAAAAAAATATCAAATTTCTCCGCTTTGTGGACCATTTATCAATTAGTCTTTACACGAGACTTTGTCAAGCTAAGCTTCAAAATTCCTCCATATATGTAAAAAATCATTCCGCGGATCTAAAGTCACCAACGTCACCCTTTTCACACATCAACAACAAAATCAAAGAAAACAAACAAAAAAACAAAAAAACACGACGCACTTAGTCTTCACAAGGGAGACTTGGAAAATCAAGCTTTAGATTCCTCCTTATATATGTAAGAGCGAACCCAATGATTTAGAGTCATCAACATCACTCGTTTTACAGGAAAAAAAAAAATCACAGGAAAAAAACGATGCCCTCTTTTAGTGAGAGGACGATGATGATATGGAGTTTGTGTTTAATCAGTTCTCTTTCTAACAGAATACTTGTTATTGCTTCTTCTTCTAGGCACTTGTGTCGTCCATACCAGAAAGATGCTCTTTTGGAGTTTAAGAACGAGTTCCACTACAATGTGATGGCTGGGAAGACAGAGAGCTGGAGGAACAACACTGATTGCTGTTCTTGGAAAGGCATATCATGCGATCCTAAGACGGGCAATGTCTTCGAGTTAGACCTCCAAGACAGTTTTCTCAATGGCCCTTTGAGATCAAATAGTAGTCTGTTCAGGTTACAACATCTTCATACCCTGGATCTTGGCTTGAATAATCTTACAGGTATTATACCAGCTTCCATCAGCAATCTCAAATACCTAAGGAATTTGACACTTTACAGTTGCAATCTCTTTGGAAAAATTCCTTCTTCACTTGGAAATCTTTCTTATCTCACTGATCTTGATCTCTCTGTTAATGATTTCAATGGTGAACTACCCGGTTCAGTGGGGTACCTGAACCGACTAACAGAGTTGCGACTAGTGTCGGCCAATCTCAGTGGGAAATTTCCTCTTGCACTACTCAATTTGAGTGAGCTCACTTGGATCGACCTTCGTTCTAACAAGTTCGAAGGTATGCTTCCATCTAACATGAGTAGCCTCTCCAAACTGATTTATTTTGAGATTTCGGGAAACTCATTTTCCGGTTCTGTTCCGCTGTCTCTCTTCATGATCCCTACGTTGGTTGATCTTGATTTGGGGAGAAACGACTTCACCGGTCCTCTTGAGATCGGGGACATCTCATCACCCTCTAAACTTCGTGTTTTATACCTTGGAGAAAACAATTTTAATGGTCCAGTCCCAAGATCCTTGTCAAAACTAGTCAGCCTCGTGTCCCTTGACCTCTCTTTCTGGAACACAAGGAGGGGCAAGGTGGATTTCACCATTTTCTTGCATCTCAAGTCACTTAGGTTACTTCACCTCTCTAATATGAATACCAAAACTATGGTTGACTTGAGTCTTCTCTCACATCTCACGTCACTTGGTGACTTGGATCTTTCAGGGATCAATTTGAAGATCAATCCAACTCTCAATCTTCCCTCGCCCATTAAATTCTTGGCTTTATCATCATGCAGTATTGTTGAGTTTCCCAAGTTTATACAATCCCAAACCAGATTGATCTACTTAGACATTTCCGCCAATCAAATTGAAGGCCAAGTACCAGAGTGGCTATGGAAGCTGCCAGTGTTGTGGTACGTGAACATTTCTCAGAACTCCTTCTACGGTTTTGAAGGATCAGAAGATGTTATTCAAAAAAGTGCAAAAATAATGCTTGATATAAGTTCAAACACATTCCAAAATCCGTTTCCTTTGTTGCCAGTGTCTCTGATGTACTTCTCCTGCTCTGATAACCGGTTTTCGGGGGAGATATCTAGAGAGATATGCAAATTGGTTTATCTTGATACACTTGTTTTGTCCAACAACAACTTCAATGGTTCTATTCCTCGGTGTTTTGAGAATTTCAATACTACTCTTTCGGTGCTGAATCTTCGGAACAATAGTATCTCTGGTGTTTTTCCAGAGGAGTCTATAGGTGCTTACTTGCAATCACTTGATGTTGGTCACAACAAGATATCCGGAGGACTTCCAAAGTCTCTAATCAACTGCACTCGTCTCGAGTTTCTTAACGTGGAAGACAACATGTTCAATGACAAGTTTCCATTCTGGTTGAGGTTATTACCCAATCTACAAATTTTAGTCCTTCGCTCTAACCAGTTCCATGGCAAAATATTTTCTTTTGGTGCTTCTTTGATTTTTCCCAAGCTTCGAATATTTGACATTTCAAGAAACCTCTTCACTGGAGTCTTGCCTTCAGATTACTTTGCGGGTTGGAGTGCAATGTCATCAGATGTAGGAATTGTAGATAGTACACCGGTTAGGATATTGGGACGTGGCTCTGGTTTCTATCATAGGTCGGTAGCTCTAACAAACAAAGGGTTAAATATGGAGCTGGTTGGGAGTGGTTTCAAAATCTACAAAAGCATTGATGTCTCTGGAAACAGAATCGAAGGAGATATTCCGATATCCATCGGCTTACTCAAAGAACTCATTGTGCTAAACATGTCAAACAACGTTTTCACTGGCGGCATTCCACCATCCCTGGCGAGCTTGACCAATCTCCAATCATTGGATCTATCTCAAAACAGATTATCTGGTGAAATTCCACCAGAGCTTGGGAAGCTGACGTTTCTTGCGCGGATGAACTTCTCATACAACATGCTTGAAGGTCCAATTCCACAGGGCACTCAGATTCAAAGCCAGAATAGTTCTTCATTTGCAGAGAATCCCGGGCTCTGCGGTTTTCCTCTCGAAGAAACTTGTGGAGGAAAAGAGGAAGAAGCAACTAAGCAAGAGGAAGATGGAGAAAAGGAAGAAAAAGATCAAGTAATAAGCTGGATTTCAGCTGCAATAGGCTACGTACCTGGCGTGCTAGGTGGACTCACCATTGGCCATATCCTGTATTCATATAAATATGGCTGGTTCATGAGGATCTTTCACTATTTTACTTAATCAAGCATTGGTTGCGTGATGTATCAACATCTGTATAACTATCTTCTAACTTATAAGTTTTATTGTAAATAATTTGTCTTGCAAAGTATGTAGAAACAAAAATATATATAGTTATAGTATAAAACAGTTATAAATGGATCAATTATCTCTGAAAGATTGCTCTGAAATCACATGTTTATGATAATGTAGTTAACTATAAGCTTGTTAACAGAAAATTAGAAGATACAAACAAGATATGTCACAAAAAAAGAAGAAGATAAAAACATGAAACAAGCAAAAGCATAAAAAGAGTCTGAAACTCTGTTGAACTATCATAACATATAGATGGAGCCTGGTTATTTATCTATTATTGAATTCTTAATTAAGGAAGTATGGCACCTTGCTACTGAACAAAGTGTTTTTGTTTTTGTCAAGAAACAGAGATGGAGCTGGTTGGGAGTGTTTTCACAATCTATAAAACCAGCAATGTTTCAGATAACAGACTCTAAGGAGACATCCCCAAATCCACTGGTTTTCTCAAGGAATTGATTTTGCTCAACATGTCAAACAAGGCTTTCACATGCTTTATTCCTTTATCTCTGGTGAACTTAACCAATATTCAGTCACTGGGATCTATCTCTAAATGGATTATTTAGTAAAATCCCACCAAATCTCGGAAAACTCACGTTTCGAGCGAGGATGAATGAGAGATATTGAATGCTAGTGCTGAGATGGCTGAGGGTTGTTGAGCTGGCAAGAGGAAAGGAGATGACAGTTAGAGAGGAGAAGATTAGTGAAAGAGTATAAATAGAATCTTTACCTTTTTTGTTGTGCATCCTTTTTGGTTAGGCTGGATCATTTGGCTTGTTGAGTTTAGCTCTTCAAGAAGGCTGTTTCAAGAGCTTGTTCTTGATTCTGAAGGCTCAAGGCATCGTTTGGTGACTTGAGATTGTAATCAGTTTGATAAGCAATAAGAATAGTACTTAGACGCTTATAAATGAACTTCTCTTACAACAAGATTCAATGTCCAATACCACAAGGCACTAAGATTCAAAGCCAAAACATTCTTCATTCGCAGTACGGTCTTCCTCTTGAAAACTGGCGGCGTAGAAGAAATAAGCAACAAAACAACATCAATGAAGAAAAGGAAGAAAAATATCAAATATTTAGCTGGAAAGCTGCCGCAAAACGTTTCGTGCCTGGTGTTGTGTTTGGACTCACCATCGTTCATATTTTCACTTCATATAAGTGACTGATTCATAAAGATCTTTCATTCTTCTACTTAATCAAAGCATCAGTTGCTTGATGACTTGTGTCAAGGTTACAACTTTCTCATTATAGTTTGAAATCAAAGCATACTTCTTTTCCATACTCGACCATTTTGTAGGCCTTTACAACTACTGATACCTAAACCTCTAAGATACCGAGGTTCCAATTTTGAAGCCAAACTGTTTCGGAAACGTTACATATCCTAATCCTTTCGTTCCCGTCAACTTATTGCCGTCCTCTCTTGCTTGAAATGTCTCCCGAGCTGTCCCCGTGTTGTACCTGTTTCCGAAACGTTAATCTCATTTCTATACTCAAATAAGTATGAAACAGTGTTTACCGCAGGCACGATATAACTCCTACACCAAAGGTGCGTCCTTCCCAGAAACAAGTTAATAAAGGACTTTTTAACGATTCCCAATCAGACCAACCAGTCCAATTGTTGGGAAAATTACCCAATATCGATGAGATGAAGATGGGATTAGACAACTAAAAGATTTAAGAAGAAGACTCTTTATAATTTTGGAAAGGGTTTACAAAGATTTTGTTTTGAGAACTCTCTCTTACAAATGTTTTCTCTCTTTGTTTTCTTGATGTGG
>NC_027751.1:33599706-33601407 GCF_000695525.1 Brassica oleracea var. oleracea
ATATCGATGAGATGAAGATGGGATTAGACAACTAAAAGATTTAAGAAGAAGACTCTTTATAATTTTGGAAAGGGTTTACAAAGATTTTGTTTTGAGAACTCTCTCTTACAAATGTTTTCTCTCTTTGTTTTCTTGATGTGGATGATTACAAATGGTGCTAAGCACCCCTATTTATACAAGTGGAGGAGCACACTCCAACAAGTTCTAGATTTCTCTAAATTATTATTTATTTCAAAATATCTAACTCCATAACTTTCTCTCTTCTTCTACACACTTCTTCATCCTTCTCCATTTTTCTCTACATATCTCTTCTTCTTGGGCTCTTGGGTTATAACTTGATTAATTATTATTCTTGGGCTAATGAGGGAAAACCCAACACCAATATTGAATAATGCATAATTGATTGAACACTACTTGAAAATGGATTCTCCCGTTGGTCAAGCAGGCTTCGCACCTTGGGAGCTACCAAGCTGCTCTACGAACAGAATACTTTTAGCAAGAGACGTTCCTCTCAGTCGAGAGAATGGATTTCCTTGAGAACAGAACCAGACCATTGGAAGTCCATGCGAGCCGGACTGAAATTAACCAATCAGATACCCTCCTCGGAAGGGCCTAAACATTTTTTTCCATGTGAAATCTCCTATCATAGGAAAGAGCAGGAGATTTTTCCTCGGGATTGAGTGAACGGGATCCTTTCTAAGACAACATATAAAATTCCCATACTCCCTTAGACCACATTTTTCTTACCTATGCCCCTTAGCCATGTGGCGGCTACCCATTACACGTACCAGTGCTTCCTAGGTTCTTGATATTGTGGCAACAGAGAAATGAATTCATGCATTCGCTGTGATGAAAGAAAGAATAAACCTCTCCTCTTCGTGAGTTGTGGAAAAAGATATTCGATAACGTAGATAGATAGAGGTTCATTAGTTTGTTTTGAACAAAATTTAAAATGTGACACTAATAAATGTGGAGAAGCTTAGCACAAAGTCGCATAGATTCTAACTGCAAAACTGGAGAGTGAAACATATATAGAATTTTAGGGTATGGTTAAGTTATGTTTCTACTTTAGAAGATAGAAAGGTTTTATAGGTAGATAAATCAGACAGAAGAAAGAAAAAATATATTCCATCCATTTCATAAAGTTACATATTTTAGAAAAAAATTGTTTCAAAATGATTCATTTTTATATTTTCAATATATATTTTATCAACTAATAATTACTAATTGTAAATTTTAAAAAATTCAATTGTACTTATTGGATTCTTATTGGTTTAATTCTGAAAAAAATAATCACAAAATTATGCATATATAAATAAAATTTAATATGTTTTATTAATATGTGTGAAAAGTATTATCTTGTTAAGATTTGAGAGAAGATTTGTGAGAATGTGTTGTATATTTTTTATTGTTTACACCACTATATATAGTGGTTCATACAAGGTGGAGTCAAAGGGAGAATTGATTACAAAGATACTCTACATAATGACATGGTCAAACTCATAAAGACATAAGGTTGAATGGGTTTTCCATGTGGCTGGATGTAAACCCCCAATGAACTCTAGTCTTGAACTTGTATAGTCTAGGTTATGGACCATCCACTTCATGATTCATAACACTCCCCCTTGGATGTCATAACCATATAGGGTTTGTAACATGCTAATGTTGTCTCATTAAAACCTCTCCCGGAAAACCCAAAAC
>NC_027751.1:33602737-33603326 GCF_000695525.1 Brassica oleracea var. oleracea
TATCTCATGCACCTTTCTTTCTTTCCGAGGTTCCTTAGAATTTATGGAACTTTATTTGGAACATTTATTTGGTCTATCTTATATAGACTTTGTAGCAACTTGGTTGTGTTTTTAAGACATCAAAACCGTGTGGTGTTAAGCTGGGATGGCATAGTCATTCTTTCTCTCGGGTCAATGTGTCTGGCATTTTATTTTGCTATCATTGTAGCATATGGACGTCTATAAATTATTTTCTAGTCCAAGGATCTTTGCCAAGACATTGATGGTTGATACCAGATGGTAGATACCATTCTTTATCATTCTTTATACCAGCTTATTACTTTTCTCCTTTCATTGTTGGATATTCGGATTCATAAACCTTATGTAATCCTTGTTCCTTGGTCTATAATTAGATCACCCATTTTGGCTCAAGGTTTCTTTTAAACTTATGGAGAAAGTATATTCAAAATATATATCCAACATATATTACCAATCCTCTTTATGAGATTCTAAGATCACATGATCTTAGATGGCACATATATTTGTGGTGGATTCTTTCATAATATCTTAAGATGATATATGTCTGGACTCATGACCCGTATCAGTCTGA
>NC_027751.1:33603442-33603997 GCF_000695525.1 Brassica oleracea var. oleracea
AAATTCAACCAATATGTAATATGGTTGTGGACCATGTTTCACGGATTATAGTATGGTCATGTATCATGAGATTTGTTCTCACTCCCCCTCACGAACATACTCTAATTCGTGGTGCTTGGGACAATAAATTCCCTTGTGCATAGATATATTGCACACACGTGAGATCTTATGGGATAACATTTGTGCCCTTTTAAATATTTGCATCATAATCCGAATGGCTAAGTATGGTAATGCCATCTAAGTGATAAATTTCGTGGGTTAATCAAACATGATTGCCCTGGTTATTTGCCTAATATCATATTGATCACTAGATCAATAGAGAATGTAGTCTCGACCTCTTAGGCGATTTTAATTTAGGTACTCTTATTCCCTTTTGTCCATTGTTGGAAACCATTTTTTCTTCTTAATTCAATGGACCTTATAGGGTGAATATAATGCCATTTAGGCAAAGCCTTGGTCGATCTTATTTTCCTTTCTTTCAAAGAATGTCCAGTTGAGTTCAAGAGTTTTTTATAACTGAGCCTGGATGGCAGAGCATGTCGTGCCATTTGTCAA
>NC_027751.1:33604097-33604967 GCF_000695525.1 Brassica oleracea var. oleracea
AATAAAGAATAATGTGTTATTCTTTCACCACATAGTTCAAGACTATATGCAATATCTATCAGAGCAAAATTATATTTGTCCACGTATTCAAAATCCTGGAATCTGAGGATCTCCCATTCATGGTTGGCCTTTTGCCACGATACCGGTTTGAACCTTTTCCTTAACTGTAACCAAAGGTCACAAGGATCCTCAACATGGAGATACATGTCTCTTAATTCCTCAGTGAGATGATAACGAATAATCGTTATAGCTCTATGCCTTTCACTGTCAATGATATCATTGTACTCATTGATGCATTGTCCGAGTCCTCTGGATCTCAGGGCAACAAGAGTATTCTTTACCCATTCTAGGTAATTATCTCCAGAGAGATTTAGGGCAGAGTAATTTGAGGGTTCAAATCTCGACATCTGAATATTTAACGAGTAATTCAAGCACTCAGAATTCTATGTAAGCAATAGAATAAATCAATGTATATGATTTCAATAATTCAAGCACTCAGAATTCTATGTAAGCAATATAATAAATCAATGTATATGATTTCAATAAGGCTTTCCCCCAAATCATATAATCTATTTGCTTAAGCAATCTTAGTATGAGAATGATCAATTGATCATTGCATCTAGTAATCCTTTTAATTATAATTCAAATTGGATTGATTATATATATAGGGTATTAAGGGCCTTTAGAATTTGAATAAGGATCAATCATCATTTTATTAAATGAGATCAAGCAAGATGGATGAAATCAAGCAAATGCATGGATCAAGAAATAGCTGAATGCATGTTCAGAACTAAGCATTGGACTTAAACAATCTATATGTGATTCCTAATGCATGAGGATATTTGGTTTTCAAAGATCATAAAGCAAAAA
>NC_027751.1:33605222-33612011 GCF_000695525.1 Brassica oleracea var. oleracea
GTATGTATATATGATCAGTATATAATTCAATCATCGCAAAATCAGTTTTCAAGGTTGGCTTTTAGATCAAGATAAATTTATATCATTTGTTCAAACTATGATGAACCGATTTCAAGGCCGGTTTAGATTCAGATAAATTTTGACAAACAACTATGTGATCAAATGATTTCAACTTAGTATTTATTTTAGCCTATGTCATACCTATTTAAATCAAGACTATATGTTATAATATTTTGATAAATACTACCTAGTCAAAGATATGCATTTAAAACAATCATAAAAGTTTTAAATTTTGATCAGCTATAATATAAAACATCAATGGTCAAAGATATGCATTGATTAGAATTTAAGTTTTGATAACTTTGGGTTTGACTGAAAGATTATGGTTGAAAAGATTGTGGCCGGAAAAGGTCATGGCCGGAAAAAAAATCATGGTCGGATTTGGATTTAAGGGTTCAGCCGATTATTGCTTAGAGTTTAGGGGATTGATCAAAATAAAGCGAAAAGGATTTAGGGAAGTGATATGTATAATGACCATCAAGATACATATCCGGTTATAAAACAAACAAGGGGATTTGAGATTTTGATGTGGATAAGGGCCGATTTGGATCGGTAAGCACATCGAATGGGATTAAGATTTTGATGGCCAGCTTATTTATCCTGCTATACAGCCGGTAATACGGTCAAACAAAGATTATGGGTTTCAATCCTTTAGTCAATCCGGATTTAAGGCCGGATCAAAATAGGAGAAAGGGGAACCGATTTTAAGGCTTGCTAGCGAAAAGGGGTTTATGATTTTCTCTAATATCTTTTATAATTTCAAATAGTTCTTAGAAACAAGATTCATATAGATCTTAGATTATTAATAAGTTTTATAAGTTTTTAGAGATTCTTAGATCTTTAGAGATTCAAATAATTTTAGAATCAAGATTCATATAGATCTTAGATTCAAGATTAATATTTGTGATAATTTTAGATCTATAGATTTTTATAAGTTTTATGATTCAAATAGATCTAATAATCAGGATTCAGATATGTGGTGTTCTTAGATTTTATGGATAGATTAGTTTACCTTTTAGAAAACACCAAATTGATCTGAATGGACCACCGTGAAAGAAAGCTAATCCGCGGATGAGCTGGTTGAGAGAGAGGTGGAGGAGCTGGCCGGAAAACCGTGAGAGGGATAGACTTGGCCGGCGGAGCAAGGCTGAGGGCCGGAAGAGATGGCCGGAAAAGAGATGATCGCCGACGGATGGGATTGCTCGGGTGGAGAGAGACTCGTGCTGATAACGTGTTAAGATTTGAGAGAAGATTTGTGAGAATGTGTTGTATATTTCTTATTGCTTACACCACTATATATAGTGGTTCATACAAGGGAGAGTCAAAGGGAGAATTGATTACAAAGATACTCTACATAATGACATGGTCAAACTCATAAAGACATAAGGTTGAATGGGTCTGCCATGTGGCTGAATGTAAACCTCCAATGGACTTTAGTCTTGAACTTGTATGGTCTAGGTTATGGACTATCCACTTCATGATTCATAGCATATCTATTATTTTGAAACATATGGAGTAATTCATGGGCACATGTTTATTCTTTATTTATATCTTTATACAACGGGCTTGCCTATGTTAACTGTTTGGCCGAAAGGAGTGTGTATGCAGAACTGAGGAAACTACTGTATGACATTTGACTCTGTTCAAGCTGTTAAAGTTATATAACATATTGTGACTTCCCTTTTTCTGGTTAATTATGGATTTTCCTTGAACATTTTACGGAATACCAGCGACGTCGAAGAAAATCTTCAGGCTACTTGTATCGTTTGGGCAATTTCTTATTGTTACTTTTCCTGAGTGCTACCATACTTTCTCTTAGTGGTACTTTTTCCAAGTGGAGACTACTTGGTGGAGCATTCATATCGAAATCTTATCTTGCTGGGCATATAATCTTCAATCTTCCATTCTTTCACAGAAAACAAAAACAAAAGAAAGAACAAATAGACTTTATGATGCATTCTTGTAGCCAAAGGAGGAGGATGATACGGAGCTTGTGTTTAATCTTCTCTCTTTGTAACTCCGTACTTGTTTTTGCTTCTCACGCTAAGCACTTGTGCCGTCCAGACCAGAAAGAGGCTCTGTGGGAGTTCAAGAGCGAGTTCTACGTCCACGGGTTCCACTCTGATGGTACGCCAGTTGATAAGAAGACAGAGAGATGGAAGAAAAACATTGATTGCTGTTCTTGGGATGGTATCTCGTGTGATCCTAAGACGGGTAAAGTCGTTGAGTTAGACCTCACGGACAGTTTTCTCAACGGCCCTCTGAGATCTAATAGTAGCCTCTTCAGACTACAACATCTTCATATTCTGAATCTTGGCTCAAATAATCTTTCAGGTATTCTCCCTGATTCCATCAGCAACCTCAAATATTTGAGGGGTTTAAGTCTTAGTGGTTGCAGTTTCTATGGACAGATTCCTTCTTCACTCGGAAATCTTTCTTTTCTCACCAATCTTGATCTTTCTCATAATGATTTCATCGGTGAACTACCTGATTCAATGGGTAACCTAAAGCAGCTAACAGATCTGGGACTTGACCATAACAAGATCAGTGGAGACTTTCCCCACGTGCTACTCAATATGAGCGAGCTCACTCAGATCGACATTGGCTCTAACCAGTTCGAAGGTATGCTCCCAGATAACATGAGTAGTCTCTCCAAACTGGTCTATTTTGATATAAATGAAAATTCATTTTATGGATCTATTCCGCCATCTCTCTTCATGATCCCTTCATTGATTCAACTTTACATGGGAAGAAACAGCTTCAGTGGTCCTCTTGAGATTGGGAATATCTCTTCACTATCTACGCTTGGTTTTTTAGCACTTGGAGAAAACAATTTCAATGGACCAATCCCAAGATTTATATCAAAGCTAGTTGGCCTCTGGTATCTTGACCTCGCATTATGGAACACGGAGAAGGGAAAGGTTGATTTCAGCATCTTCTTGCACCTCAAGTCACTTACGTTCCTTGACCTCTCTTATATAAATACAAGAAGCAGAGTTGACTTGAGTCTTTTCTCAGATCTCATGTCACTTGGTTATCTGGATCTTTCAGGGATTAATTTGAAGGTCAGTCCAACTCTCCACCTTCTCTCACCCATAGAAATATTGACTTTATCATCTTGCAACATTGCTGAGTTCCCCAAATTTCTAGAAACGCAAACGAGTTTGTCATATTTAGACATTTCTGCCAATCAAATCAAAGGTCAAGTACCAAAGTGGTTATGGAGACTCCCGCTGCTGAGGTATGTAAACATTTCTCAGAATTCATTCACTGGTTTTGAAGAATCAGCGGGTATAATTCAACGAAGTGAAATACTACTTCTTGATATAAGTTCAAACACATTCCAAGATCCTTTTCCTTTGTTACCAAACTCTACAAAGTTCTTTTTAGGCTCCAACAATCAGTTTTCAGGAGAGATCCCTAAGACAATATGCAAGTTGGCTTCTCTTGATACACTTGTTTTATCTGATAACAACTTCAGTGGTTCCATTCCCCGGTGTTTTGAGAATTTCAGTACCAAGCTTTCAGTCATGCATCTTCGGAACAACAGTCTATCTGGTACTTTTCCGGAGGAATCTATCGGTGATCACTTGAAATCACTTGATCTTGGTGGTAACCGCTTATCAGGAGTACTTCCCAAGTCTCTGATCAACTGCACCCGCCTCGAGTTTCTGAATGTGGAAAACAACATGATTAATGACACGTTTCCATTCTGGTTGAGACTTCTTACCAACCTACAAGTTCTTGTCCTTCGTTCTAACGAGTTCCATGGGCCCATATCTTCTCCTGGATTTTCTTTGAGTTTTCCCAAATTGAGAATCTTTGATATTTCGAAAAATCGTTTCACTGGAGTTTTGCCATCGTGTTACTTTGCTGGTTGGACTGCAATGTCATTGGTCATAGACATTGTAGATATTATGCCGAGTAGGTTTGAGGGGCGTGACTCTGGGAACTTGTATAACTCAGTGTCTATGACGGCAAAAGGACTGGTGATGGAGCTGGTTGGTAGTGGTTTCACAATCTACAAAACTATTGATGTCTCTGGAAACAAACTCCAAGGAGATATTCCCGAATCCATCAGTTTACTCAAGGAGCTTATTGTGCTCAACATGTCAAACAACGCTTTTACAGGCCACATTTCACCATCTTTGGAGAACTTGACCAATCTACAATCATTGGATCTTTCTCAAAACCGATTGTCTGGAGAAATCCCACCAGAGCTTGGAAAGCTCACATTTCTAGCGAGAATGAACTTCTCTTACAACATGCTTGAAGGTCCAATACCACAAGGCACTCAAATTCAAAGCCAAAGTAGTTCTTCTTTCGCAGAGAATCCGATGCTCTGTGGTGTCCCTCTCCAAGAAACATGCGGCAGAGGAGACGACGCAACGACTCAAGAGCAAGAAGATGAAGATGGAGAAAAGGATCAAGTCTTGAGCTGGGTTGCAGCTGCAATAGGCTATGTACCTGGTGTGTTTTGTGGAGTGGTCATCGGCCATATTCTGAGTTCATATAAACGTGACTGGTTCATGAAAATCTTTCACTCTTTTGCTTAATATAAGCATCAGTTGCATGATGATATCTACTTATATTATAATCATGTCCATGCCGCTTTTTTAAATAATAATGTAATGTCGCAAAGAATTTGTTATGCAAATTAAGTTTTATGGAGAAAGGGTTACAATAGATTGCTTGTTTTCAAATAGCGTAGAATCATTTTCTTTCATTAAGAGTTGTGTATTATCTAGGGGAAGACCGTCTCAGGGTACGTTTTCACACTTTTGCTTCTAAAAAAAATATCACTTTTTGCTTCTCTTAACTAATCTTCTTTTGCTTCACTTTTGCTGCTCAACTAGAAAATTATGCATGGATCTATTAATCAGGATTGCACTAAGCTTGAAAGATCACCATCCTCTATATATATTGGCTAGCGGCTTTCGCAGTTATGCTTCTCTTGTGTAACGTTTCATAGCACCATATCCTCATAGACCCATTAACTAGTCATCCACAATGGATTAACTATTAAGTAATGGTTCGACCCAATTATCTCCTTCGAGTTTACAGTAATAGTTTTTTTTAATGGACATAATCTACCAAGTATATATATTCGTTTAACAGAATTTTCTTGGTAAAATTCGTTTAAAAAACTTATTAACGTACTCTAAATAAAAAGTTATAATTTGTGGTCTATTTCAACTTTTTGATAAAATTTTGAGAGATTTAGATCTAGTTTAGTTGCATTGGTGTTTTTCACTTCCAAATCAGCTCTATATATTTCCTTATACCGGGAAGATTTGGGCCGAAATCCATAATCATTTAGTCCGAAACCACAATCTTTATATATAAAGAAATGTTGCTTCTCTCCTGTGATGTCACCTAGGATCCAGGTCAGAAAGTCGAAAGTTTTGGGCATGACACGTGTCACCGTCGACCAAAACGCATCACTTCATTTAATCAAAATTGTGACCGGCTTAGATGTGGGCTTCGCATGAAAATTGTGTATGTGGCCTGACAAATGGATTTTGTCTGCAGCCCTAATTCTAAAGACGTGAAGCCATGGAGTTCTGATCCTCTCTCCGTTCTACGGCGGCGGTGCAGTGACACGGCGGAGTTTATGGAGGGGTTGTGTGATATGAATCTTCGTGAAGAAACTTTGGGTCAGGCTAGCTCTGTTCGTGTCGTTTCGCCTCATGTTCTTCTCCTCCGAGACGTTATGTGATATATTGATTTATAGCCATTGACAACTTTCTTAAATTCGTTGACCCACTCCACGCACGATTTATCATTAAATGCATCTCCTCTCTCTCCAAGCTGTGGATCTCCAGCTATAAAAAGGTGAATCTTTATCCCCTAAAACATCATCCGCACAAATCCTAATCGTTTTAATCATCTCTGTTTCTAGAGTGGTTGTTTTATCTCGGAGGTGAACTGGACTGCGGGAGCAGTGGAGATGCGGCCTAAATAGATTGCAGGATGTCCTTATGGCAAGACAAGCAAAGACCGAGCCAAAGATGGAGGTGATTCCAATGTCTGCGGCGGTGACATTAAGATTATCTCGGATAACTGGAAGGACGGGTGGAGAAACAAAAGAGGAATCGAAGCAACATAGGAACTAAAACCATAAAAGGTGAAAAGCTCTCATGTAAGGCTTGCGACGGAGATTAGCCAGAAAGTTGTGGATTCATTCACTGAATCTTTCAGTAGCGGCTCCTCCTCTTGGACCTCCACCAGCACCAAGATTATGGTTAGCGAGTGAAAGTGCAGCGAGTGAGGTGAGTACACTCTGTTTTTTTTCTATTAAACATTTTTGTAAGCTCAGTAGCAATAGTGTTTCTTTGTTGTTGGTATTTAACGAGTTTATGTTATTGATGAGTAGATATGTGGAATATGTTCTTAACCGGTATTCAAGAACTTAATTATCTATCAAATGCAGGGAAAATGATCAGCTTTCCAAATACGGAGACACTAAAACAGCCCGGACCGTAATGCTAGCAAAAGTAAAGAAACTAATCGAAGCAACTCCTCTTTTTCGTGACAAATTGACGTTCCCTGCATTAAGATCTACGAAACTGCGGACTCTCATTAATCAAAGGTGTGTTTCTTTTTTCCTCATGATGATAGAACATGTTTCTGGATTCATTGTGCACATGTTCTCTTGCAGTCTTAACTGGCAGCACCAGCTGTGCAAAAATCCTAGGCCAAACCCAGTTATTCACAGACCACACATTT
>NC_027751.1:33612058-33613156 GCF_000695525.1 Brassica oleracea var. oleracea
AGCCAACAGCCAGTGCTCAGTTGCAAATATGGTAAATGTAAACAGCGTCGGTGGTGATGTGTAAATGGTTCTCCACGTTCTTCTCGAAGAAGTCAGATCTGAAACATGCAAATGAAAAGAAAAAAATAAGTCAAGGATAGAAAAAAGGCGAAGACAAGAAAATGAGTGTGTTGGGAAGAAAAAAAGTCAAAAATCCCAGAAGTTATTGCAACTATTGGATTTAAAAGCAAATGATGTATGATCAATGAAAGAAAATAAACACTATATTAAAAGAAATTAAAGTAAACGTCAAAGCATAAAGAAAAATCTGAATTTTTTCAAAAAAAATAAGATCTGAAGAAGTTAAGAAAAGATCTGAAAAAATTGAAAAAAGAAAATTGCAGGAGTCGAAAAGAAAGCGAAGAAAAAAATAAAAACAAATTAGGGAAGAAGAACGATTTGATGAATAAATCTATCTTCTCCTATTCTTTTTTGGTAACTGGAATAAATCTATCATACAATAAAACCACTTTATAACAAATATTTTATAAAACTAATAATATTTTATAAGAAAATATTAAATCGAGTATTTTATGAAACGAACTACGTGTCATCTTTCATAGGTTTTGTATGTCGAGGGATTGGTGAACAAATATCGTCTCAGTGAATATTGTCTCAGTGGCCCAAAAGAAAGTCTCTAACTAACATACACAAATAGTAATCTTTGCTAAGATAATAATATTAACTTTTAAAATGAATTAGTAGTATAACACATAATATATCTTATAACCGTTATAAATTTTTATATAGCAGTAAAACATAAGATCTATAAATTTATAAATGTTTTCATTATGATTTTATCACATCTAAATAATGAAATGTAATAATATAATCTATACTAATACCAAATATTTTGTAAACCAATTCATTTTATTTTAGTTTGTAGGAAACTCACTATTCGCTAAGGTATGTGGCATATCAAAATCTAACGAGTTATTAAAAACACAAAAGGAATAAAAAGTACTTTAACAAAAAAAAGTAAGCAGGAAGAAATTTGTTGTGCTATTTAATGTATACGTATAATACAAAGTTTGCATGTATACTATATGTTTATATGAC
>NC_027751.1:33613872-33630589 GCF_000695525.1 Brassica oleracea var. oleracea
TGTGTGAGAAAACGCATTCAAGAACGCTAAATCGTGTATTGGGCAGAGATAAATAGAACTTCATGTGTACATATTTCTGGTCTTGATGTCTAAGTTGATGATGTTAATTGGGGTGCTGAAGACTGAAGTTGACACTGGAGAAATCATGGGATTATGACCAGCATTTTCATGGATGGAGTCAGTTTCAAAACAGGAACTTGGGTTCATGAGAAGAATAATGACAACAGAAGCTACAACAACTAAAGGGTTGGGAACTAGAGCAGTAAGGATCAGCAATGAAGAGAGAATGAAGAAAGAGACGAGCTGTGCAATTTCTATAAAACCGTTTGTTTTCATTTCAAACCAAATAATTATGTTCCCCACACTGTCTCTCTCGACTGCACGTATGATTTCAGTTTCTATCTTTAACTGTTTTCAGTAGACTTGGCCAATAGTACGAACACAAAAAAAAATTAATAATTTAAATAAATTTAGTGACTAACTCAATATTTACAAATTCAGAATTAAATAAAGCCAATTGAAAATTTATAATTCTCAAAAGTGAATTAAGAATTTCCCAGAATTTTAATCTCTATGGAGTTAACCCTAAACTTCCATTTTTTTGTTAAAACTGGATGAGCACTTAATTGTTTGTTTCAAACTGTTTGTCAAACAAATTACAAAAATCTCACCTTATGAGTTCAATAGGCCAACATTTTAAACTAAAATAAAATGAGCACTTAGACACAAACAAATAAAAACTAACTATAGATAGCCTACAAGTTTAAAAAAACTTAAGAAAATATTAGCATAAAAATAATTCACTATTGTAAACAAGTAAAGTTGTGAAACCATTGTATGATAGTACACCCAAATCACACCAATTAAGTTCAAACTCACATCCCATTAATATATCATTCAAAAGATAAAAGAACATCAATTATTTAGAGGCTAACAACTACAAAATATACACAACACAAAATTAATTAATACATCAAAAGATATGTTAACATAATACATTGCAGAAACACCATTGTTCGACTATTTATGATTGGTTGTACATTTAACAAAGTTTTACATCAAAAATTATATATGTAAGATAAAAAAAATATTTAGATCATGGGTCTGATTAGTTGAGTTGTAAGTGCAGAAATTTTGTTGTAATAATTTAGTTTGTAGTTTTTAGTGACATAGTTACAATTTTTTTTAATATATAAAATATTACAATTTTTAAACCGCTGATATATATATATATATAGGGTTGTAAATTTAAAGTGCATGATCAATCAAATTATTCAGAAACTAATGTGAAAACAACATTTATTAAAAAAAGTCAAGTGAATTGAAGCATTTCTACAATGCAACCAATCAAACACATAATTAAAATTTAACCAATTTTGGTTTGTTTTGCTCATCACCTTAAATATAATTTTCAAAACAAAATATCAAAAATTTGGATACTAAAATTTATGAGATTCATATGATTAAAAACAAATATTTTTAAAAAATTATAATTTTATTGCTACTTATATTTTATAATAGATTATAATATTTATATATATCAAAATAAATATACAAAATATATAATAAAATTAAAATTTAAACAAAAACCTGGGCGTAGTCCGCGCCGACCCTAGTATATAATATTAGTTTTACCTCAACCGTCACTCGATCATTAACTTTTGAACTTGTCCTATAGTGTTTGTTCATTTGAGCTAACGCCACTCAATGTGATAATTGTTTTTATTTTAATCAATATATATATACATGGCTAATTTTGTTCAAATACAAAATTTATTCACATGTTAATACCGAAACAAATCTATCAACTGATTATATTTAAAATTTTGCCAAAAATGACTAAAATGTATTCAACATCTCTATTACTAATTCTTTACAGATTAAAATTTATTTATTTATATATGCGACTATTTGTCACATATCTAAAATCTTTAACAAAAATTTAAATATTTTGATTTAAAATAGTTGCATTATTTCACTTAAAATGAAATCAGCTTTACTAAGAAAATTCAATATATGTATATATAAAGAATATTCTTAGTCAAATACAATATTAATCACTTGACTAATTTTTCGATATCAACAAAATTTATAATTATATTTTGAAATATTGCCAAAAAATCATTAACATATATTAGATATCTCTATTACTATATGTAGATTTAAATTTATTTATTTATTTATATGTTGACTATTAACTTAGTTCTACCTTTTTAACACAATTTTGAAATATTTAGAATTAAATTAGTTGCGTTATTTTTATTTCAAATGAAATTATGTTTACTAAAAAAAATTAAGAATATACGTATAAGGATAAATCTTTTGGTCAAATACAAAAATAAATCATTTGACTAATTTTTCGATACCGACAAAAAATTATAATTATATTTTAAAATTTACCAAAACCATTAAAAATGTATTCAATATCTCAATTATTATTCATAGATTTTAATTTATGTATTTATTGATACGAAGACTATATAAAATAGAAATGAAGTCATTCTTTGGTGGAGATAAACCAAAAAGTGTATATACTAGTCTCTGATATCAAATTTGAAGAAAACATTGCATTGCTTTCCCTTAAATTAAACCCCAAACATGCAAGTTCAAACAGTAGACAAAAATATTTCTAACCTTCTTGTCACCCAAAAAAAAATCATGTCGACCGATGAGACTTTAACTGATTCGCAATTTCAGCTGGTTCCCGCTTATGGCTCTTCTTCAGACAACATGAGAGGTCCGATAATAATAATTATAATAATCATTTTAATTTATAATAATCATTTTTTTGTCTAACTCTGAGAATAACAATATAAATCTGTTCTCCCTTTTTTTTTTCTGTTTTTACAGAAGAAGATGTGAAGCGCCTTGTCGAGGACGGTGTACATGACAAAGGTACTCAAGTTTACATGCAAGCTGTCTAATTAATTGTATTAGTCTTGAGATTTTTCGTTATGAAACTTTCAGGCATACAACTTGGCTCCAAGATTGAAGGGATCATCGATGGGAAGTTTGATAAGGGCTATCTTGTGACCATAAAGATGGGATCACAGGAGCTCACAGGAGTGCTTTACCACTCTGCTCCTCCCGAAACTCCTCGAAGACGCAAGAAGAAAGCAAAACTGTCTCATGTGTATTCTTTGCGCCCTAAGTTCCCCAGAAGCGGCTATAACTTCTTCTTCTCCGAGGAGTACAAGAGGCTTAAGGCTGCGTACGCTGGGCAGGAACATTACCTAACCAAGGAGATCGGGAACAATTGGAGGAACCTCTCTCCATCTGATAGAGAGGTAACGAAGTAGAAATCTCTCTTAAAACATAAGGAATGATATTTGTTTTAATGGGGTTTTGTTTTCTTGAATGATTTATCAAAATAGGGTTTTCAAGAAAAGGGGGCTGAGGATATAGAGAGGTACAAGAGAGAGATGGCTGTGTACAAATCCTTCGTTGATTCTTTTGCTGCGGGAAGTGTTGCTGCGACTGATAATGCTGTGGCTAAGGCTGAAGCTGCGGATGAAGCTGAGGATGAGGCCGAGGCGGGTCTCTAGTTTGTCTTATCTGCTTGCAACTTTCTTATTTTTCAGCATTTTATAATTTAATAATAAGTTGTAGAGTTGGCCAGAGATTTACATGCATGTAATATTTGCCAACTTTTACATAAGTTGTTGTCTTTCCTTTGTTCTTGTTTTCTCTGTTTTGCAACTTCTGGTGTGTCTCTCTCTGTTTTTCGGTTTCCCTTCGAGAACTTTTAATTTAATCTTAAGTTATTTAACTTTCTTAGTTTTTTTTTGCAATTTTTCTTATATTTTTCTATTAACATCAATTTAATTTATTAAGACATGATCTTAGCCATAAAATATGCATCCTGAATTAAAATGGATACAATAATGAAACGCATAACAAAAACTGAATATGAATATTATAAAGTTTCTGAAATCAGTGGATTACAGATTTTAGTGTTTTTTTTACATTCAAATAAAAGGTTTAAAGGCTTGTAAATCCACATATGTTGTTAGAATCCCAAACTATGCAATTTTTTGAAGATTATATGATGCAAAATTTATCGAAGGTTCCAGAATACTGTACGCAGAGCCGTTCGTTGTGGTCGTCTGCTGCAAAGAGAGCATGCCCATCGAGAATGTCGTACATGCAGAACGATCTGTTGATCCAAGTGTTTAGGAGTGCTTTTTATCGTGGAATCCTTATCCGTGTAATTGTTCATCAATATTGCATATGTTGGAGGTAGTTGATCATCATATGTAATAGAATTGAATATTATATGATGATATGATGATGGTACTGTGTTATCCAATGTTTGAAAAAATGAAGAGATTTTAATGTTTTCATGAACATATCTAACACCATATCCAACTCATTCTTTTTTTTTAGGTTTCTAAGATAGAATAAGAGTGTTATATTTTCTTCCATTTATATAGAATAAGAATGTTATATATTCTTCCATTTATAGAAAAAAAACTATTTTCTTTTATATTTAGAAATAAATCTAACATTCCTCTAGAAATAGAAGGAAATATAACATTGAATACATTGAAACAAGATCTTATCTTTATTTTGTCCTATCTTAGAGATGAGTTGGAAATGTTGTAAGCATTTAAACATATGAGCTTATAATTTCTGTTAACATCAATTTAATTTATTAAGGCATGGTGTTAGCCATAAAATAATACATCCTGCATAAAAATGGGTACCACAGGAGTGATTTGTTATGATGTAGTCGTAGAATTTATACTGTAAACTGTAAAATTTAGTATGTAAAATTTTTGACGTAGTTGTTCATGTATCTAATATAGCTACAGAAATTAAATGGAATATATATATATATGCCTATAACAATATTTATCTTTAATTACAATTTTGAACTAATTAATAATAAGAATTGAATTATATTATTAAATCAAAGGTACGATCCCATCTAACATTAGTAGCCTCTCCAAACTATAGTATTTTTATATACAGCCAGAACTCTACAACTTAATAGTCTCAAAACTATGATAATTTATTAATTTTATAAAATTATTAATTTAAAAATTCTTTAATTTATTTAGATTTTAAAGATATTTTATCTATACAATAAAAATTATTTCACGATATTATATATTGACTAAACAATTTAGATTTTAATTTCATATATTTTACTATATTATTTGATATATTTTAGGTACCTTAAATATGTATCATAGAATACAAATGCATTTTTATATGTAATTCGAGAAAATAACATCACAATATTAAAATGAAAATAAAATTGAAGATGAATTCATTATAAAATTAATATATATATATATATGTTTATTTATAATTTATATATATTAATTATTAATTTATAGTCTTAATAAGATCTTATATTTACCTATGTAGTTTTAAAATATTATTAATAATTTATCGAATTATGTCATATTTTACACTGGTTCCACTGAAAAATAGAATAGAGAAATTTATTAATTTATCGAGTAACCATTTATAGAGTTTATACGTAAAATGGAAATTCATATCATTGATATGTTCCACCATCTCTCTTTATGATCCTTTCATTGTCCTATCTTAACCTAAGAAGTAACAGCTTCATGGTCTTCTTGTGATTGGGTATATTCTTCTCATCTGAATTTTGGATAATGTACATAGGAGATAACAATTTCGACTGGATAGTCCCATGATATAAATTGCAACTAGTCCGTCGGGCTCCAGTATCTTGACCACTCCGGCGGTTTACCGAAGGGATTATTCAGTGGTAACTTGTAATCACTAAATGGTGATCACAACCAGATATCAGGAAACTTCCCAAGTATTTGTTGCCCCAGTCCGCAGATTCAATGACATGTTTTCATTAATTATGGTTAAGATTTTTTCCCCAGTCCGCAGATTCTTGTCATTCGTTCTAACGAGTTCTATGTGTCAATATTTCCTCCTATAGATTCTTTGAGTTTTACCATACTTCAAAACATTTGACATTCATAAAACTATTTCATTGGAGTCTTGCCAGCAAATTACTTTGTTGATTGGAGTGCAATATCATCGAGTTTGTAGGACTTCTAATCTCAGAATACTTACTATCATAGATTGGTATGACAGAACAAAGGAGTGAATGTGGAGCTGGTTGGGACAAAACTATTGATGTCTCTCGGTTTTCTCAAGGAATGTTTTTGCTCAACATGTCAAACAACGTTTTTACATGTCACATTCCGCAATCAGTGTCAAACTAGACTAATCTCCAAAAATTGGATCTCTCTCAAAACTGATTGTCTGGCAAAATTCCGCTAAAGCTTAGAAAACTCATGTTTCCAGCACGGATGAACTTCTCTTACAACATATTTGAAGGTTCAATACCACAAGGCACTCAGATTCCAAGCCAATATAGTTCTTCTTTCACAAATATGTCAAATAATCTCGATTGTGCTGTGTGCCTCTCCAAGAAACACAAGATAGAGGAGGAGAAGTAGAAGAAGCAACAAAGCAAGATCAAGAAGACGAAGAAAAAATAATCAAGCATTGGGTTGATCTGTAGCTGCAATAGCCTATGTGCATGGTGTATTGTGTGGATTGTTAATATCCATATTCTTTTTGTATTATGAACCAATTGACTCATTAAATCGGCCATATTTTTATTTCATATAGACATGTCTGATTCATGGAGATCTTTCATTACTATCTTTAGACCATTTCTAATGTATTTTGTTATTTTTCTCTGAAATAAATAAATTCTATAATAGAAATGAAATTGATTCTTAAATATTTTTTAAAAATAGTGATTTTCAAATATATAATAAAATATAGAGGAATGCTATTTTTTCTCTAAAAATCAATTTTTATTTTAGAAGAAAAAATATAAATGGATTGGAGTAATTTTAACTCTAAGGAGAGTGTATTGAACCGTGGATTTTAAATGTTTGCACGGATTTAAGAAGATCTAGAGGTTTAAAGTGGTTCAGAGTAAATCTCGTTGATATAGGTGGGATTTACAAAAACCAAAAAAAAACTGGTGATTTTAATTGAGATTTCCTCTCAAATTTCAGAGTACTTTATATCAGTGGTATTTTGATTTATTTTCTTAAAAACGTGAAGGGTTGTTTCGTTGGTTTGGTAATTTCTTTGGTTGGGGATTTGATCTTGTCGATCAGAGCTTCTATGCTTAATTTCTCTGTTACTTTCTTTTGCTCTATAAGTTTGGTTCTAAATTCAATATTAATGACAACCCTTTCTACAAAAATAGTTACATCTTCACGTTTTGGTTTTGGAATGATAGATCATTCAAAAAGACCTATTTATGCTCTTAAAGCAAGAAAACGTAGCTCTAGCTCTCTTCTGTTTTCTAGTGGAAGGAAAGAACCAAAGCACCTATCTATTACCTTAGTTTGCATATTTGGAGCAAATAGTCTTAAGATGTACAAAAGAAAAAGTAGTCTCACATAAGAATACTTTCTAAAGCTTTTGAGCATTGATTCAGTCATTACATATCCCTGCAACAACAAAAAACAGTGATTCCATACATAAACCCTTTCAGCTAATTAGAAGAAACTTCTAACAATAAACACGGAGACCTGAATCAAATTGACATTAGCAAGCGTCCCTAGGAAACCTTCAGTTAACTTCATGCTTTAAGCTTTTAAACACTTCCCCACCACAAATTTTTTTAGCCTTCTTTGTTAATTCCATCAACATAAAACCGACAATAAATGAGTGATTTTAAACCTTATGTACGTTTTAACAACATCAAAAGCATCATATCTCCTCACAACAACAATTGTTGATCCAAGAATCCCTTTTATAAAGAGTGATAATCGTAGATATGGCATAATGGTATTCGTATTGCAAAACTTAATTCAAATCTCACAAAAGCTCCATTATATACGGAAATGGGCAGTACATGCGAGACGACGCCACCTTGTCGGAAACCCAAATCGACATCAGTCCTGACTGTCGTGCTTGTGAGAGCAAAGTGCAGAGAGACATTGTCAAGATTTCTAAATTAGGTGTACGAAGAGGAATTTACTCGAAGGAGAGACGTTGGTGGGCTCGTATCATTCAGGGATGTTGATTGTAATTTTCTCTGGCTAATTTTTAATATTAATATTGGATCTTTCCAAATAACAACTATAGAGGTGTGATTTCTATAACGATGGTTTTGACTTAAAAATGAAGAAAAGCTTGCATAAAATCCTCTTCATAGATTTCTCTTTTCAAATTTGCATTTCTTTGAATAACAGGAGATTTGATTTGGTTTTTATAAAGTACTTATTGAATAACAGTGGATTGCAAGCCATTTCTAATGACTCTACTCAAATGTCATATTCAATAACACATGATTTGGGATTTTTTTTAGAAATCATTAGTTGAATAACATGAGATTTTGAAATAAAACTAAAACACTTTAAAATTCACAATTCAATACACCCTCCTAAATGTTACTAAAGTGGCAAATATAGTGGTGGGTTGGAGATAATGTTAAATATAAGCATCATTTGCCTGATGATATCTATTGATATATCAATCGCCTCCATGTTGTTTTGGGATTAATATTTTAGTGTCGTAAGAATTTGCTATGCAAAGATTTTATGGAAACACACAATTTTATAATTGTTGTGGAAAATTCTGTTTGTCGGAATTGGTGTTTTTTTCTTTTCTTTCTTGAGTATAATCAGAGTGAACAAAAGTTCTGAATCAAAAAAACTAAAACAGTTGAACAGAAGGACCTAAATGTAAAAGGTTGTAAGTAACTCTAATGTGTTAGTTGTTGTAATATAACGAGTGTTGTTTGGTTTGTTTCACATGCTCCCATAATTTTAGTTACCTTTAAGTATCTCAATCTGTCTCTCTTCGGATTCACCTCCACAAAAAAAAAACCCTAAATTTCACAATTCATTTCAAAAGGAAAATCACAATTACGTGTGAGACTTGAGATTTTTGTGTGTTGGTGTAGGAAAATGAAAAAGGTGAGATGCGAAATCGAATATTCTATATTGCTACTTAGATTTTTTTTTTTTTTTTTTTTTTTTTTTTTTTTTTTTTTTTTTGTAACTTACTTAGATATTTTTTGTTCCTCCCTAATGGTTAAAATCGCGTGTAAAAGTTTTGATCTAAGTCCTTTTCTTGCCTCCGTTACTGAGAATATTTTTTTTTAATCGGAGGACAAGTAAATGTTAGTTTGATGTGGTGAGCAAATGTAACGTATAAAAAGCTAGTTTTTTCTCCCATTCGTGTAGATTCATGAACAATCCGTGAACAGATCCTTAGATTTTCTGTTTCATAAGGCATCTTTTGATTTTTTGTCTAGATTTGTCTCCTTCCTTGCTTCCATTTCTGCGTTTTTTTTGTATTATTCTATTTGTTGCCATTTGTCTGGTTATCAATTTTTTTCTGAAATTTTTATATTTTTCTTTATCAGTATCTATAGTTTCATAAGATTTTCTCCTTTTTAGAATCTATTGTTCTATGATTGGTCAAGTCAATTGCTAAATATTTCAGTAATCGTTTCGGAATATATATATATATATATATATATATATATATATATATATGAGTCGTGTTGATTCTTGATTATAAACATAGATTGTTTGAGTGGGACTACTCTCTTCTGATTCTTCTTTGTTTTTGTGTGTAGAGACAGTAAAGCTATCTGGGAGTGGAGCCTTCATCTCTAAGAAACCTGAACTCATCTGAAATTTGTTTAAAAGCAAACTATAAAACATCATAAAAGATGGAGGAGATGTCACCTGATAATATACACGGACTCATTTTAGCTGTGTCTTCCAGTATATTCATCGGTTCTAGCTTCATCATCAAGAAAAAAGGTCTCAAGAAGGCTGGTGTCAGCGGACCCAGAGCAGGTTCTGACTTATAGACTCTTGCTCTTCAAAATTTACTCTTATTTGTTTAACTGATCTTTCTTCTTCTTCTTCTTCTTGATCACAGGGGAAGGAGGGTATGGGTACTTATGTGAACCCTGGTGGTGGGCTGGGATGATAACTAGTAAGTTCTGATCAAAATATCTAGCTAGACATGTTTATGAGTTTGATCAGAAGCACATAACTGATTCTGATCATTATGAGATGTTTGAATGTTAATAGCTTTGACATAATTGATGCTGATCAAAGTTAAATATTGTGTGTGCTGGGGACGTGATTTGGATCTCTTTATTACCAAGAGAATGTCTATTATCTGATGATTAGTCAACAACATTTACATTCGTGGTTTCTGTTTATAACCATCAAAGTTTTGGTTTTATACTGAAACATCATGATTCCGTATGACAGAACTTATGATAGCTTGGATTAGTAACATCATTAGATTGATCTGAACCACACATTTTGTAATAATCTGGTTCATTGTAAGCCGTTTCTCCGGGAATAAGGAGATAAGCATAGAGTAATATGATTGTTACGATCTTAATTGCAGTGATTGTTGGGGAGATAGCAAACTTTGCAGCTTATGCATTCGCACCTGCTATTCTAGTGACACCTTTGGGAGCGCTAAGTATCATTTTCAGGTATCTGTATCCACTATGCCTAATCTATCTTTCTTAAACCAACAAAGTTTACTGAAAACAGAAACCGTGGTATGCAGTTCAGTGCTGGCACATTTTATTTTGCAAGAGAAGTTGCATATGTTTGGTATACTTGGCTGCGTCCTCTGTGTTGTTGGATCCACAACGATTGTCTTACATGCACCTCACGAGCAGGACATTGAATCAGTCAAGCAAGTATGGTACCTTGCTACCGAACCAGGTATACAAAAAGTTGTCAAACAACATAGATTCTCGAATTAGACTGAAACATGTTATATATTGTTTGAATGTCTTGACCAGGCTTCCTTGCGTACTCTGCTGTGGTGATAGTTGTGGTACTTGCTCTAATCTTCTACTACGAGCCGCGTTATGGGAAGACGCATATGATAGTATACGTTGGGATTTGCTCATTAATGGGTTCTCTTACTGTAAGTTTCTTCTATCTATTTCTTGAGCCATCTCATAGTTTTTTTTTATGTAAGTGTCTCTGTCTCTCTTGTTAGGTTATGAGTGTGAAAGCCGTGGCCATCGCCATAAAGCTGACGTTTTCCGGGATGAACCAGTTCAAGTTCTTCCACGCATGGATCTTCATCATAGTAGTGACCATATGTTGCCTTTTGCAAATCAACTACTTGAACAAGGTAACAACAACAAGAAGAAGATCCAACATTGTTCCCAAAAAAAAAAACACTCAAGTTTGTTTTCATCTTTGCAGGCCCTAGATAATTTCAACACCGCAGTCATATCTCCAGTGTACTACGTTATGTTTACAACGTTCACCATCTTAGCTAGTATGATCATGTTCAAGGTAAAGATGCTGAACTGATCATATACTAAAAGACTATTATTTGTATCTAAGGACATCATCATCATCTATTTATGGTTACAGGACTGGGCTTCTCAGAGCGGATTGCAAATTGCCACCGAGCTATGTGGCTTTGTGATCATTTTATCAGGAACATTTCTTCTCCACAAGACAAAAGACATGGGAAACAGTGCCAACACACGTGGGGCCACGTCCCAGTCCCCTAGAGAGACTCCTGTGTTTATCAACTCAGGTTCCACTCGCAGTTCAAATTCCAGTCTCTAGCCTTTTGATTCTACAATCCTACGGCTAAGATGGTAGATCATCTGACGGCTTAGAACGAGGCAACATAAGTAACAAAAGGCCAAAGAGAGCTTTTTAAAAAAAAAAATGAAAAAACAGAGCAAATGGGTTTCAAAGGTATACTCTGTTTTTGAGGAGGGGAAGGTTTAGAGAAAAAAATTGTTAGGGACAATATTTGATTGATTGCTTAACGTTATTTTTATCTAAATTTGTTTCTCATATGAGATACTAGGGGTTTTCCGGCGCCGGTTTTCTAATATTAGTTATGTTTTAAAGTCGACGGATTAATTATAATTATAATTTTTATATGAATTTGATATTTAGGCTTTTCACTGCATATTACGTAGCATTTATATAAATATGTTAAAAGTCATTGATTAGAGAATAATTGGTTCATAGCGGAAGCCGGAAATCAAATACAAAACCAATGAAGCGAACATATGTTAATGAATAGGTATGTGCACATTTATCCGAAACCGAAGAACAGAACCGAACCAAAAAAAAGTTCAGTTCGGGTTTGGATCCTACCAATTATCAAAGCGATCCTATATTTCTAGAACCAAGGAACCTGAACCTAACTGGAACCCAAATTTCTAAAATAAAATTTATAGACTTATAAATATCAACTATATTTTGTTTTAAAATAATAAAATAATTCAAAATACTATTTAAGATCTGAAATACCCGAAAACTGAATTACCAGAATAATTTTGCTAAACCATACCAATTTTAAATTAATCTGAATTATCTAAATTTTTATTTGAAAACCTGAAAATCTGATATTTAATCCAAAACTCGAATTTTATGACTTTTTAACCCGAATTAACCAAAAATCCGGAGCCAAACGGGATCTTAATTATCTCGGATATTATCCGGTTCATAACTTTGTTACCTGAACAAATCGAAGACAAAAAAAAAAATCAAACCAGAAACGAACGAAATTTTCTTAATACCCTAACATATCCTAAATGCTTAGGACCGAGAACCGAATGCTTAGGACTAATCATGAGACTTCCCAAGTCTGCCATCTTTCCATTTTAAAATGTCTTTTAAAACATTATAATTAATTGGGTTTGATTGTAACTGATTTTTGCGGTCGAATTAAAACAATCTTACAAAAATAAATAAGCCAAATCTTAAGGAAACAATTAGCAGTCTAGAAGTCAAGTAGTGCATCACACTGATGCCCCTCTGTCTACCATAGTTATACAATACTCATAAATCTATGATCTATATATGTTACGCTTAAAAAAAAGATGAAGAGGAAGCTAATATCTGTATATTTTATTTATGCAATACCAAGTGTGTGTATATATATATTTATATGTATGCACGTTCCTCTACTCTACCGTAATGAATTCATTTCAAAACTGTTTTTATTTTCAAAATATATAATAGATTAATAGAGTTAATAGTTCTAGTTAAGGTGGTAGATTATAGTCCTAGCTACATCATTCACAATTTACAAATTGTGGAATATGTATATAACTCTGGCAAATCAATTTTTTTCTATGTTTAAAGTCACTTTTACTTGACCTCATCCACAGAGGTAGAAAACCACATACTCTCAAAGTTACCGATCTGAATTAATCACCGGACTTGAAACGTAGAGCAGAGCGAGCAGACCAGTTCCGTCTACGCCAATGACTACGCCAGTTCCGTCTTAAGTCGCAGTTAAGCTTGGTTTCATCAGTCATGTTGCGTTTAGCGGCTTGCACAACTTGTGTCGCTGTAGCCATCTTGGCCTAGCTCTCTAGATTTGGGTTAGTGCCGATCAGGATATAAGTTAACCCACATATCACAAACGGGTTTCTTAAGTCGCAGTTAAGCTTGGTTTCATCAGTCATGTTGCGTTTAGCGGCTTGCACAACTTGTGTCGCTGTAGCCATCTTGGCCTAGCTCTCTAGATTTGGGTTAGTGCCAAAGAATCTTCTGGCGAAGTTATAAGCAATGGCAAGGTTCTTTGGCTTTGCTGTCTGAACAAAGCTAATATTGCCTCTGGACGACAAATAAAAAAATGCAGGAAAAACATTAGGAACCACACATATCACTGGAGAAAGATAAGCATCAATGAAGTAAAATCAAGCTGGTTAGGAAAATCATTCTCAATATTTGTAGAGGCCAAAATCTGTAACATCTACTTCAACATTAATGAAGGAGCTGTCGTAAACAGAACTCAAGCTTTTACACAGATTAAGCACTTACGGAATATGATTAATGTTGATTGGATACCTTGTTTTCAAGAAATTTTAACCACGCTTTTCCACTCAAAACGTAGCGGGTCAAAAACTTGAGCAAGTCGAGAGGGATGTACATTGCGAGGTATAGCCAGATCACTCCAGCCCATCCCCAATCGGCTCCTTCTATCTGCGCAAAACTCCAGTTCGCGTAAACAGCTATCAATGTCGCCACCTGAGAGGGTATACAGAATACACGGCTATGATACTTGTTGTTATGTTTTCATGAAAATAATTTAAGTGGAAGCATTTGTTATACTATATATATACATACATACCAATTGAGCTATGACAAATGCACCAAGTAAGAGAAGACCAGGGGATTCGACGTAGGACCAGCTACGGGACCTGGTGACGAAGATGAGAGCCTGACCTGAGATGCTAACTTGTAGATACAGAGCAGCCATGATTTGTTCAGGACGTTGACTCAATGGTCTCACACCAAACATGTTCTAAGTAAACCCTCAAAAGAGTTAGCTTTTTGAACTGGCCTAGAATTAGAAACTGTGAATAAGAGTATGTACCGAGAAAACAATCAGTGTCTATCATCGCCCAGAAGAAAACGACAGTCATCAAGGCCTGGTAGCCTCGAAACATGACTCCAGTCGAGAATATTTCTATGAGTTTCCAGCTATCTGGCTGTGGAGATGGCTTCACGTTGTCCTTTGATATTGTCATGATTGCTCCTATAAGGCGCAATGATTTTGTTAGCTTTTATTAAAAAAAAAATCACTACTAAATGCAGTAAATACTCTATAATGTAACCTCACCATTGTTTAAGATTGCTATGAAAGGCGTGAAATCAAACTCCCATAGGAGAGCAATGAACATGAAGCCAAACTGCACCATGTTACAATAGCTTTAGATTAGGATTGCAACCATCAAAACCAAATGAAATCTTGTGCTATCTACTAAGTATACTTACCACAATATGTATCGTGTTTGAAACCGCATAAATCGACACAGAAAGACGATGTCAAGATTTGAATTAGTGTCTCTGTGTAAAACTTTATGAAAGTTTTGACTCACAGTGTAGTTTTTCATTCTTTGGAATATGGCTCTACTGGTAAGAACTGCACTGATGATAACGCTCAGTCCAGGTTCTGTGAGAACAATATCAAAAACGCCTCTTGCAGCATCATTAGGACCAGCAACAGCTATACCAAATATCCGCCTTTTTGAGAGCTGGGGTATCATTCACACCATCTCTTGTCATACCACATATGGTTCCTTTGTTGCAGCCTACTAACATTCTCGTACTTATGCTCTGCAAATGAACCATACGATATAGACATAGAATGTGTGGTAAAAGATATATAGCCTTTTGCTTAAGTGTATGTACCTGGAAAGACTTCTGCAAATCCATCAGCCTTTTTGATCAGCCTTTCTAGGGATGTACTCTGGGTGTTTTTGAAGTCTGCATTTTCCGGAATCTCATTATATTATTAATTACCCTCTTGCAATAATAAGCAATTACAAATTCCAAAAAGACCGATCTAACGTCGGAGTAGATGATGATCAATCCAATAAGAACATCAATCACACTGATTCCATTCATATTTTAAAAAAATCTTAATCTTAATCTTAAATTACCGCCATAGGCTTTGGGGAGCTTGGAACAACACATCGAAGAGTTTTCCATTTCATCAGCATAGACAGAAAGGCAAGACCGCCGCGCTGCAACCACCCCCGCGCAAGGAGATCTTAACTTCTGGTTTCAGAGAATGTTGAACCAGAGGAATCTAGAACGTTCAGTATTCTTCAATTAACTGAGGCCATATATAGTAACCAATGTAAGTTATCTGAAAGAGATAAAAAAAAATTGGGAGAGGGAATAAGTTGAAGAGAGTTGAATACTTTCTCCTTAATTGTAGAGGGCTGGAGATGTGTAAAGGTGGTAACGATTTGTTTACCAAAGCAGGTGCGACAGAGATCGCCAAGAGTCTAAGACGACAACTTTACATAACTTGAGCTTTATTTTCTGCTACAGCACATAGAACATGGGCTTGTAAATAAATACAAAAAGCCCAAATGAAAAAACGTAGAGGAAACGAAAAAAAGTTGATTTCGTCGAGTGTTTTGGTGTACCGACACGTGTCGAATAACGCCCATCCCTCTTTGCTGAGCTGGATAGCCTAAGGAGAGAGACAACTCTCCTTTATATATATAGACTAGGGATTAACCCGGGCTACGCTCGGGATTTTTACTTTTTTCCAATTTAAGTTGTTAAATTATTTATATTTAGGTTATGATATATATTTATATAAATGTTAAGATGCATGTCATAATTAAAAATTATTTTTAAATTTTAACACGTTAAATTAACATATTTTTTACTATTTAAATATTTTTTTGTAATTTTGTTGGCTATCTAGTTATCATATTTAGCAAAACTATATGTTGAGTGTTGGAATAAATGTTTTAGATATTTAATTAAACTGCATAGTATTTTCGGATCGACCACATGCTCAACAATCGATCGATCCGTGAAAAGATGGTCAATCTCCTTGGCCAGGTAATTACAATTTTAGCTAAAATATCTTTGATTTTCAAATATTAAGTATATAACTATTCTTTTGAATATTGTTTTTTGAATTGTATTTTTTGATTAAATTATTGTATTATAATGTTTATGTAAATATTTTTGTGATGTTTGAATTTGTGCTATTAGTATACTTAACCTAGATGATATTGATGTTTAACAATTTTTTTTTTCTGGAAATAGAAAATAATGATATATCAAAACGTATCTAATACTTGTTAAATGATAGTATAATGTAAATTACATCCATTATTTGAAAATAACCATTTGTTTTTTTATTATTTTTTTTTTTAAATCAGAAATTATTTTTATTT
>NC_027751.1:33630972-33639368 GCF_000695525.1 Brassica oleracea var. oleracea
TATACTTTCTATTTACTTAATATCTATATTTTACATTTTAAGATAGATGTTTAATATTTAATGTACTCTTTCCATATTTTAAAAATTGTGCATTTACTTATTATTGTATATATAATTCATATATTTATATATTTATAATATTTACTTATTATTTATTTTTCTATATATTGAGTATTCATCTTTCTTATACTTTATATTTAGTTAATATGTATATTTTATATTTTAAGATAGATGTTTAAATATTAATATTTTTTTCCATTTTAATGTAAAACAGTGTTTAATAGAAGAACTTGGACAAATAGTCAAATAGTTATATTTATGTTTTTTTTCTTTTTTTATAAAATGGTAATATTACATTATGGAGATAAGCCGTTTTTTTTAGTGAAAAATGATAATCTTATATATGTTTATTGTTGTTTTTCCATTATTTTTATGTTGTATGTTTACATATTATTGTTATTTTTAAATGTAAAATGGTAATCTTACATATGTTTAATGTAGTTTTTCCATTTTTATGTTGTATGTTTACATATTATTTATTATTTTTGAAATTATATATAATTTTTTTTTTTTACAAAATAGTAATGTTACAGATAAGCCGTCTTTGTTTTAGTGAAAAATGGTAATCTTACATATGTTTAATGTAGTTTTTCCATTTTTATGTTGTATGTTTACATATTATTTTTTAAAAATAAAAATGTAAAATGGTAATCTTACATATGTTTAATGTAATATTTCTATTTTTTATGTTGTATGTTTACATATATTTATTATTTTCGAAATTATATATAATGTTTTTTTGTTTTTTTTTTATAAAACAGTACATTATGGAGATAAGCCGTCTTTTTTTTAAGTGAAAAATGGTATTTTTAAATATGTTTAATGTAATTTTTCCATTTTTTATTATAAAAATTAATTATAATGTAGTATAGAAAAAAAATGGATCTTTTGAGGCTCCGTAGAGCGTCCACATCAGCAAAACAAAATTCTCTTGAAAGATGACACGTGGCATTATTATTTAAAAAATAGAAACTAAATAATAAGTAAATTTGAAATATTAGGAAAAATAAATAATAAGTAAATAAACAATATAAGAAATAGAAACATTGCATTAAACAATAATAAGTAAATATACAACATAAGGAAAATAAATAATAAGTAAATATATAATTAAGAAATAAAAAAATTAAGTTAAACATATATCTGAAAAATGTATAGTATAATAAATAATAACTAAATACACCATATAAGAAATAAAAATATTATATTAAATATTTTATCATAATATTAGAATAAATAAATATAAAATAAAATAAAAATAATAAGCAAATATAGTATATAAGAAATAAAAATATTACATTAGATATATACCGTGATATTATCATTGATATAAAAGCAAGAAATTTAGAATAAATAAATATACAAAATAAGAAAAGATAATCAATAAGTAAATACAATATAAAAAATGAAAAAGCATAAATTAAACGTATATCTGAAAAATGTATAGTTAAGTAAATAATAAGTAAATATACAATATAAAAATATTACATTAAAAATTAATTATATTATTACGATAAGTAAATACAAAAATAAGAAAAATAAAGAATAAGTAAATATACAATATAAGAAATACAAAAAATACAAAAAAATATATTACACATCTATCTGAAAAGTATATAATAAAATAAATAATAAGTAAATATACAATATAAGTAATAGAAATATCACATTAAACATCTATCATAATATTACAATTTGATATAAAAGAAAAACAGTTAGATAAGTAAATATACAATAAAAAAGTAAATATACAATATAAGAAATGGCAAAACTACATTCAACTTCTAACTAAAAAGTGTATAGTTTAAATTTTTAATATTTCAAGATATTTTATAATTAAATATACAATATAAGTCAAACAAGCATACAATATAAGAAATATAAATATTACTTTTTAAAAATTATATATTAAATATTACAGTATAAGATTACCATTTTTCACTAAAAAAAACGGCTTATCTGCATAATGTAACATTACCATTTTATAAAAAAAGAAAAAAAACATAAATATAACTATTTGACTATTTGTCCATGTTCTTCTATTAAACATTGCCGTTTTACATTAAAAATATTAAAAAAAATTAAGATTTAAACATTCATCTTAAAATGTAAAAGACGGATTATCTCCATAATGTAACATTACTATTTTGTAAAAAAAACAAAAAACATTATATATAATTTCAAAAATAATAAATAATATGTAAACATACAACATAAAAAAAAGAAATACTACAATAAACATATGTAAGATTACCATTTTACATTTAAAAATAACAATAATATGTAAACATACAACATAAAAAAAATGGAAAAACTACATTAAAGATTTCTTTTTTTCACTAAAAAAAGCCCCTTATCTCCATAATATAACATTACCATTTTATATTTAAAGATAGATGTTTAAAACTTAATGTTTTTTTCCATTTTTAATGTAAAACGGCAATGTTTAATAGAAGAACTTGGACAAATAGTCAAATAGTTATATTTGTATTTTTTTTCTTTTTTTATAAAATGGTAATGTTACGTTATGGAGATAAGTTTTCAGAATAATTTTTTTCGCTGATGTGAACGCTCTATGGAGCCTCAAAAGGTTCATTTTATTAGTATAGACTTATATTGTTTAATTTAGTTTTTTATTTCTTAATTGTATATTTACTTATAATTTATTTTCTTTATATTGTATATTTACTTATTAGTTTAATGCAATGTTTGTAGTATTTTCAATTTTTATGTTGTATGTTTACATATTATTTATTATTTTCTAAATTATATATAATGTTTTTTTTTACAAAATAGTAATGTTACATTATGGAGATAAGCCGTCTTTTTTTTTAAGTGAAAAATGGTAATTTTACATATGTTTAATGTAGTTTTTCCATTTTTATGCTGTATGTTTACATATTATTTATAATTTTCAAAAATTAGTAATATTAAAATGTAAAACTATATTTTATGCCATGTGTCATTTTTCAGAATAATTTTTTTCGCTGATGTGAACGCTCTATGGAGCCTCAAAAGGTTCATTTTATTAGTATAGATACGAAGTTTTTCAACACAGAATTCTTCACAGTTTCATTTTTTTCTTGTCACACTCTTCATTGTTGGCATAAGAATAATCAAAAAGTGCTTTTGTAACCAAAAGAATTTTTTGTAACCAAGAAATTTCGAGCCTAGACCAAAGCAGTTTAATTTCTACGAGAGAAGCCATGATTTAAATCTATTGTCCCAGTAGATTTACACAACAATAGAAGTCAAACCAAAACTATGTCTTTAAGCCTTCAGCTGCAACGGCTAGCTTCTGGGAAAACGATAGAAGGCGTACGGATTTTTTCCCCTTCCACTATTCAGCTGAACGACCGTTTTTATGCTCTTATGGACACGGGCTACTGAATTGTCACTGACAGCTATAACACCTTTAAGATAGATTGTTCAAGATCTCTTCTCTTATGCTATATAAACAAACTAGGGTCGGTACGCCTGAGTTTTTTGTTTAAATTTAATTTTGATTATATATTTTGCATATTTATTTAAGTATAATATATTATAAAAATAGAAGTAGTTATATGATTATCAAATTATTTTTAATTTTATTTTTATTTTGTCTACGGATTTCGAATTTCAGTATCCAATTTTTTTTTTTTTTTGTTATTGGAAAATATATATATGGTGATGAGCAAAAATAAGAAATATTCATTAAATTTTAGTTATGGTGTTTGATTGGTTGGACTATAGATATGTATCATTTCACTTACAACTTCTTATATCTTGTGTTTTCAATTAGTCTCTAAATAATTTAATGGACCCTCCCCTTTTAGATCTACAACCTTACTTAAGTTTTTTTTAAATCAACGGTTTAAATGTTATATTATTTTCTACATCAAAAAACTTACAATTACATCATTAAAAATTACAAATAAAATTCTTTCAACAAATTTTATATATTTATAACCTAGCTAGTCGGACCCATGATCTAAATATTCTTTTATCTTACTTATATAATTGTTTCCGTTAAATATTGTTAAATAGACAACCAATCATTTTTTTGAGTTTTAGAACCATTCATTTCATAACTTTCACGGGTGTTTGGAAATTTTCTTTTTCAAAATTTTTGTTCCACTTTGTCCTACACCATTTTTCTTTATATAATCAATTTTGTGCAATGACCATAACCGTATTATTATTTTGAAATTGGGTGTTGAACAAAATAGTTATTACCAAAGTATAACAAATTCTCTGTTGTGATTTTTATATACTCTCTCTGCTCTCGAAAGAAGGATTTTCTAGAGTATTCACGCATATTAAGGAAACAATTAATTTTTTATAATTGAATTTATTATTTATTTTACTATACATTTTCCAATAAATATCAACCAATAGTATTCAACCAATTTAAATATTTTCAATTAATGTTTCTTAAAAGTATATAACTTTTCAACATTAACTACTAAAAACATCTTAAAATTTTAGAAAATCTATTATTTTGGAATAAAAAATAAATCTAGAAAATCTTACTTTCAGAAACAGAGAGAGTATATTATAGTTGTGATATCACATGATAATGCGCGGATATGTAAAACTGAGGTTTTCCCTCTTTAAACAAAACAATATAGACAACAAAGCTAAGCTATTAAAATATGTATTGATCGTGTTTTCACTTTAGTTCGGTGTTTTCAGTTTCGTTTCCACATCGCACCTTCTAACCAAATATGGCAGACTTTATTGTTGACAATCTCCATATTAAACCACTTCCTTTATGTTATGTAACATTTATTATTAAAATTATTTTTGATAATGAAATTACATTTTGTTGACAAATTTTAAAATTTATTGTTGACTAATTTAAAGTTGTTTAACTTATATAAGAAATAATAGATATAATAATGACTTTTAGATAAGTTTAATTATTTGTAAAAATAGTCATTCATTAATGGTATTTGAAAACTGATATCAAACTTGTGGTATAACTGAAATTTCTCTTTATTTTTGTAGTTTAATTATTATTTTTATTATCAACTAAAAAGATTTATAGAAACTATACAAAAAAATTCTAAATTAGTAGGTACATTCACCGAATGGAGGGAGTAGGTTTTAGTGTGAAATATAGATTTACTTTTTTAATTAACTATAATTTGGGGGTAACAACTAGGTCTGAGACTTTTATCCGAGATCCGGATTCGATCCGAGATTCGATCCGGATCCGATCCGAAAATCCGGATATCCGGAGGGACCGAATCCAGATCCGGATAGTAAAATGTTGGATCCGTCAAAACCGGATCCGGATCTGGATATCTTGATTTCTTAGTCCGGATATCCGGATCCGTAAGTTTTATTAATAACTATTTTTAAAATAGTAATATCTATATATAAAAACTAATTTTATTTAATATATTTTCATTTTTATAATAGTATATGTAAATTTTATGTAAATTTTGTAATATTATACATAAAAATAATTAAAACATTATATATTTTTTATTTTTAAATTATTGTTAATATTTTATATGTATTAATATTATTTTTTATTTATTTTAAGGATCCAAATCCGGACCCGGATATCCGCCGGATATTACAATTTTTAGAAGGATATCCGACACCCAGATATCCGAGAACCCCGGATCCGGATATGGATAGTAAAATTATGGATCCGCCGGATAAGGATCCGGATCCGGATACCTTAAAATTGCCCGGATACCCAATCCGTTCCAGACCTAGTAACAACCTTATATATATATATATATTGTGGTTTTAATTATTAATCATAATTTTTTTGTTGCTATATTAGTTAGTTTTATGTTTGCCAAAAAGGGTAGTTGTATGTTTTCTGGTATGACAACTTTGCTTTGTTTCTGTTATTTTTCATATGTCCTTTTTGACTTCGTAATATTTTTTTCCTGCAAATTAAATTTAATATATACTTCGTATATGAGCGGTTGTGATTTAACTTATAAGATATTGGTTTTTCAAAAGAGCTTATAAACATATTATCTTTTTTTTTGTGATTTAACTTATAAGATATTGGTTTTCCAAAAGAGCTTATAAACATATTATCTTTTTTTATTTATCTCCATACAATTTCTTTTTGTGTTCAATTTTTATTTCATGTCTCGTTATTCTCGTGTTTGGTGTGTGTTTCCTTTCTTAAAATGCTCAAGTTGTTAGTATAATAAACTATCATTTGCTTTTCGATTATTGTGTAGTGTAAATTTATTAAACTTATGTAGAGAAGGTGTGATGTGTAACACAAAAGGTTCTTCCGTTCAGAAAATCAAAAAAAGAAGGTTCTTTAATTTTATTACAATGTAACTTTCTGGCTCGCATGTGGAGCATGGCACATCAACATAATTTATGTCACATTATCTTTGCTTCTACTGATTTTGATGACCATAAACTAATATGGCTTATGAATATTTGTTGCTTTTGTTTTTATGAAACTTCTGATATTATCTAGGAATTTATCAAAAGAGAATTCTAATCTTACGACCCTCTGCTTCCTGCGTTGGGAGTGTAACATCATCCCAAAAGGCAAAGTAGCAAACCTGAATTCACAACAAAAAAACTTCAATTCAGGAATGCGGCAGACAGAATAGTTCAAAAAAAGGACTAAAGATGTGTTCAAAAATAAAAACAGTTCAAGAGAATCAGAGTGACAAACCTTTTGAGTTGATGCCTTAGACATTCCAATAGGTTGGTAAAGGTTATTTCCCCCACCAAAGGCACATGTGGAGACTACAATTTGACAACCTCGCATAAACTTCTTATCCTCATCTGAAATCCTAAACCCTCCATTCTCGTTGAAAAACCCAATATGCACCGAAACTGTCTCACTCACCTGATCACAACAAAACAGCACTCAGCAATCAAGAAGCATAGAATGATACCAAGTGATGACCTGAAAACTATTCTCTCTCTCAGCAAAAGTCTGGTTCCCCGTTCCAAGTAAACAAATTAAAATGCGTCCCGTACCCACGAACATGAGAGCTTGGATCTGTAACGGTTAGGTACACAAGTTTCTTAACAAGGGAGCTTGACTCTTTACGCTCTAAGATATTAAGATTCTCAAGCTCTTCAGGAGGCAGAAGCTTCAAACAACCTGACACACACAAATCTATCAATGGCAGATTCAAAGATGAAATGATGATGGAGAGAGAGCTTACGTTGCCAATGGCTTTAATTATTTGTTGATAGAATCAATCTCCTTCCTGGCCAAAGCAACTTCTTTCCTCATGGGGTTAGCTAAACCTTCAAGTTCCTGATATGTAAATCCACCACTAAGCTTCTTAGTCATCAAGCATAATATTACCGAGAAGAAGCAAATGGATTTGATCCACATAACTCATATAAGCCCCAAAAAACATACTATATCATGTCTTTCGTGATATTGATCAATTCAGTTCTAGGCCTAACATTAAAGTCCGATCTTTTACAGAAACAAAATCTAGAAGAAAAGACTTTTTTTTTCAATACATAAGATTGTGATGAGGATGATAAAATTATACATACCTCACCAATCGCCCGATCTCTTCTTTGACACAAAAAAAAGCTGAGCTTAATTCCTTTTCCAAACCTCCCTCTTCGTCTTCTCGATCTCCTCTTATTTGGCCATGAAAGCCGAGAAAGGTGGTTTGAAGAGGAGCCAAGCATACCTATTTATACCGGGAAAGCACCGCCTATACGAAGCTTAACACACATTAAGTGCAGATCGTGGCCAAAGGAGTTAATAGCATGTTTAATGCGATGGATGTCGAAGCTACCACGTTTCAATTGATAGAAAGAAGGCGAAAGTACTTGATCGACACCAACAAACGGAATCGTCACACCGATTCTGCACAAAAGTCTCTCTAATGGCGGAACACGACGATCGTTGATGAAGCCTAACACGCCGTTAATCGTAGAGACAGAGGAAGAGCGCCTAACCCTAATCGACGAAACACTGCGGATCGATAACAATACGGGTAGAGGGCTTCACGCGGTATGGGCTGCATATCATCGAAAACCAATCCAAGCCCAAAACGTGAGAGATGAGACAATGGACGGAACGCAGCGTTTGATTTAAATGGACAGGTGTCAGCAGCAGGTTAAACTATTCGATGACAAGAGAGTTAATCTCTGCTTTATTAACTAGGTGATAATCCGCGCCCTGCGCGGAGCGAAAAGATTATTAAAGTATTATAACTTTTAATATGTAGACATAATAAAAGTTAAATGCATAGTAAGAAAAATATATCTAAGAAAGTACAGATTATAGCGAAGAATTTTAGTATGTAAATATAAATTTATATGCGATGGCCTTTAAAATTAAATTGTATATTTGTTTGCATGCGGGTAAATTATAAATA
>NC_027751.1:33639468-33649310 GCF_000695525.1 Brassica oleracea var. oleracea
ATCGGATTGTAATCATATAGTATAATGTATATGACCAATGGCATTTGATTGTAATTATTATAGTTCACAAAGGTTTTTTTAAAAAAGTTAGTGAGAGTGTATGAGGTGATGACACATAGGAAATGACACTCATGTAATAAACACATGAGACCAAGGTTTATTTCTATGAATGTTCCTCCTTTAATAAGTAAAGGATTAAGACTGGGGTAAGTCCGGGCTACGCCCCAAAATTTAAATATAGCTATAATTTACATTTAAATAGATATATACTATATTAAAACTGAATATTAAAGTATAATTAATATGCCAATTTGGTATTATTAATTTTATTTATTGTGTTGTCCAACTAATTTGAAATGATTAAAACTCACTATTTGTTGTATTTTCAATATTGGAAATTAACGGATGGTAAGCAATGTGAAATTAAAATTAATTAAACTTTTTTTATGTTTTAAATAATTTTATCTTATTTTTTAAGTTTTCATATAAACAATTGTTAAAATTTACAACTTATTTAAAACTTTATTATGTTTTTCAAGTCAGTGAGATTCTATTTCTCTGGCATCCGTCTTCAAAGGCAGTACAAAACATAGAAACCCGTTGTTTACATTTTCTATATCAAACGATATTAGATTCTTTTGGCTAACTAAATTTACGGCTATTTAATTTGTGTTGATGGAGTACCAGAGTTAGTTTATTAGGCTTGCCAAAGAAACCAAATTTGTTTTAGCTAAATTGTTGAGTAGAGAAGGGTTTAAAAGATTGATCAAATTGCAACATAATAAAGAAAAATAAAATTGCTAAACATGGTTTTGACTGAAACTGATTATTTAAACGGGTTATTTTTTAATTAAACTAAACTATTTTATAATAAAGAATTAATCGAGTAAAAAATGCCACGAATGTATTGTTGGTCCCTCCATACCAGTTCATGAGAACACATTTCAAATAAAATAGAGGCAAACCAAATAAAACCAAAGAACAATTAAAAAACAAAATACCAGCCAAAGTTTGCTTTAAATCATATAAACCGGCCAGCAATCTGTAAATTGGGAAACATCACCTCCCCTGAAAGACCTGACTCTTTTGTTTTCTTTCTTCCTTATTCATAAATAAGTGAAGTTTCTTCTTTGGATAAAAAGATTCCTTGCTGCAATGTACACCCCCATTGGCATCTCACCTTATTGACCTCCAAAAGTTTACTTCTTCCATATTTCCCGACAGAAAATAAGAAACCATGTAATGACCTGACTCTTCTGTTTTCTTTCTTCCTTATTCATAAATAAGTGAAGTTTCTTCTCTGGATAAAAAGATTCCTTGCTGCTACGTACACCTCCATTGGCCTCTCACCTTGTTGACCTCCAACAATTTACTTCTTCCATATTTCTTTTTTTTTTTTTTTTTTGGGGTAAATGTTAAGTTTTTTACCAAGGTTTTTTTTCAACAATTTACTTCTTCCATATTTCTTTTTTTTTTTTTTTTTTGGTGTAAATGTTAAGATTTATACCAAGGTTTTTCTTTTACATTGTTTGTGGACATCCACTTATTACAAAAAGGAACAACAGAGCAAGCGATTACAAACAAGAAACTAAGGCACCGGAGGTGGCAAACGGAAGTAGACTAGCAGTGGCGATGGGGATGAAGGAGAGGATGGAGGGATGGAGATGAGACGATCACGCATCAGACGATCAACACGCGCAAAGACACCGGCTTCAGATGTAGAAGACTGCTGAAAAATACGCATGTTCCTTTCACGCCACACACAGTATATAATGCATTGCTGCAAAAGTTTAAGGACAGATGGTAGCCCCGGAGAGGAGACAACCTGGTGTGATGATACAATACCCGCAACCGCCTGGAGCGAAAGGGGAGGAACATGGATGGAAGACCCGCAGTAGTGAGCCCAAATATCTCGCACAAATGAGCACTGGAAGAATAGGTGATCATGTGATTCCTGCCCTGCAGAACAGAGTACACACTGCAAAGGAATTGCAAGGCCCCAAGAAGCAAGTCTGTCCTTAGTTGGCAATCTAGATAGCACTGCCATCCATGTAATGAAAGAACATCTAGGTATCTCTTCCTTGAACCAGACCATTGAGTACCATTGCACTGTTGGAGCTGTTTCCCGGATAGCCTGCCATGTTGCCTTGGTTGAAAACTTAGGAACAAAACGTCCTTCCCCATTCCTCCATAAGAACCTGTCTTCCCCTCTGGAGGATCTTGGAGGATTCATTGTCGATAATACAATCTGCAACGTCTCCGCCTGCTGTGAACGTGCCGGGGGAAGGGCCCACTCACCGTTCTCTGTTGCAGCCACGACTTTGTCTTCGAAACTGATTAATAATTCCCGAGGACCATGAGGTCCAAAACCTTCAATCAATGGCCCCATATCAGTCCAATAGTCAAACCAGAAACTACTTGCCCGACCATCACCAATGCTGCAACATAGAAACTCTGCCACCATTCCTTTGATCCTGATCATGCTCCTTACAGTAGGGGAAAGCCTTTGAGAATCAGAGATGGACCAATAGCAACGCCTGGTGAACACATTAGACTGCAGCCAGGCAACCCACAAAGAACCTGCACCAGAGAATAGATTCCATACCCTTTTGAGGGCGAAGACCTGTTCAAATTCCTCTAGCCTTCTCAATCCCAGTCCTCCTTCCTTCTTAGGTTTACATATGCTAGCCCAGCTTACTCTAGCACCAGAAGCCGAGGAAGTCTTATTTTTCCAAAGAAAAGCACAGCACATGGAGTCTACTTTCTCATAAAATCTCTTGGGCAACGCGAACACCGAGCTCCAGAAATTAACCTTTCCATAAATCACCGATGCAACAAGTCTAATCTTTCCAGCAAAAGATAAACTTTTAACTGTCCAGGAATGCAGGTTAGATGTGATTCTCTCCAAGAAAGGCTGTAAAGTAGCCAAACTTATCCTGCTCGGATTGAGAGGCAAGCCCAAGTATCTGGTCGGGAAGACTCCCAATTTGACTCCTGATATATCACTTAAAACCGACGCTTCTATCTCCGAATATCCCCCAAAGAAGATCTCTGATTTTGATGCATTCATGTCCAGACCAGTCATGTCTTTGAAAGCCGATAAAACCCTCTTGATTCCCGTTAAAGAATATCACGAGCCGTCGGAGAATATCAGAAGGTCATCTGCGAAGAGGAGGTGAGTTACTCTTGGATCATGGCACATTGGATGCAAGCGAATTTCTCCTGCATTCACTGCTTCCTCCAGCAGTCAAGATAACGATTCCATAGCCAAGATGAAGAGATATGGGGATATTGAGTCACCCTGGCGTAGTCCCTTCTTCCCTGAGAAGAACCCTGCAAGTTCTTCATTGATAGCAACTGAGAACCTCGGTGAAGTTATGCACTCCTTTATCCAAGTGACAAACAGGGGAGGGAAATCCTAAGCCTGTAAGATCTTTAACACAAAATCCCATGACACAGTATCAAATGCCTTCCTTATATCCACCTTCAGCATACAACTCCGGGGGCATGATGAGGATTTATAGTTTCTAATCAGTTTAGAAGCAAGCAACACATTCTCTCCTAAGCTCCTACCTTTCAAAAAGGCAGCTTGATTTTTTGAAATGCTCTTCTGAAGAATTGGCTTCAGCCTGTTCGCAATGATTTTGGTAATCACTTTGTAAACAAGATTGCAGCAACTGATAGGTCTATACTCGCCAAGTTTGCTCGCATTATCCGTCTTTGGAATTAACACAATGGTTGTTGTGTTAAGATCCTTCAACAGCCTTCCATTTCGGAAGAACTCCTCTATAGCTGAGATGACATCGCCTCCGACCGTGTCCCATGAAGCCCGTAGAAACTCGACACAGTAACCGTCTGGACCCGGACTCTTATTCAGAGGCATGGAATCAATAGTACCTTTGATTTCAATAGCCAGCACCTCACGCCTTAAATAAGCTTGTTGAATATCAGAACATCTGAAAGGTAAAAGCTCCCTTATCGAGTCCACTGAAGCAGGAGATTCAAGCAAGTCAGCTTCCCCGAGAATATTTTTAAAGTATGCAGCTGCATGAGACTTAATCTCTGTTGATGTCCCTAAGAAGGTGTCATTCTCATCTCTGAGGAAATGAATGTGGTTTCGGGAATTTCTTTGGGTAACAGTCTTGTGAAAAAAGGTGTGTTCCTGTCTCCCACATCTGCCCACCTGACTCGAGATCTCTGTCTAAAGAACTTCTGCTCTGCATTCAACAAAACATTAAGCTTACCCCTTTCCAAATGCTCTTCCACTGCAGTAGCTGGGTCTGGTTGAGTCAATAGAGTCTTCTGCAATGCCTCCACCTTAACTGATTGGTCTTTCACTCTCAGTGAGATACCACTGAAGTGCCGTGAGTTGATCTTCCTCAGTTCTTTCTTCATCAACTTCATAGTTCTAAACAGCTTGTACTGTTTGGAGCCTGAGATCGAACCGGGGTTCCAAGCTTCTGAAACGACCGATGGATAATCCGGGTGATCTATAATGTGATGGTAGAACTTAAATGGCTTGCGAGAGGATCTCCTTATCGAGGGGATTTTGAATACACAGGCTGCGTGATCAGACTGCCCAGGTTCAACAAAATCAGCATAAGCCTCAGGAAACCGGGAAGCCCAAACCTGATTGATAAGCGCATGATCTATTCTTTTCGACACCGGGTCTGTGTCATTGTTATTTAACCAGGTGAAGGGAACCCCTTTTGCTGGAGCCTCAAAGAGTTCGACATCTTGTAGTGCCAAGTTCATGTCATCCATTCCTGTATCATCAACAACTCTCTGCGGAAAACCCGAATGGTGAGCTAGTCTCAAGATTTGGTTAAAATCTCCCACCACTGCCCACGGAGAGTGCAGCATAGATGAAGTGCCATGAATTTGTGCCAAGTCATTCCATAAAGCCTGCCTTTCTCCAACCTCATTAAGGCTATAAACAAAAGTGACAGTGAAGTTCACATTTTCCGCCATAATATAGATTCCACAAGTAACCGCTTGCTCTGTAGCCTTATATATAAATACCGAGACCGAAGGATCCCAGACAATCACTATCCGTCCAGCATTGTGATGCTCATAATTCCCAAAAAACTTCCAACCTATTGGAATAGCATTATAAATCCTTGCTGCATTACTACTCTGAATGTGCGTCTCAAGGAAAGCACCAAAAAGAGGTCGATGAGTCGTAATCCAGTCCTTAACAAAAGTGTGGCGTCTTTCTCCATTCAGTCCTCTGACATTCCACGCAAAAAACATCGACATAATAAATTAAAGGGATTTTGTGGCCCTGCGGCCGCTCTTCCCATGGTTGACTAGGAAGAATGGGTCTTCAGGACCTTGATTAGAGCGCCCTGATCTGTTTGATACACTACCAGTCTGTTCCTGACCCTGAAGTTGCTTCCCCGAGTACTCAGCCTTATTATCTAGCTTGATATGCTCACCAGAAACAAAGCCCGAACCAACTGTTACATTCGTCTTCACCACGGTACTATTAGTGTTACCACTAGGTTCAACAAGGCCTGTCTCAGTGACAAGCGGAGGCAGAAGGTTTTCACTCTCACCGCCACTGTCCTGCTTCTGGAGGTCCTCTATCACCTCGCCTTCCTCAACCTCTAGGTTCCTCTCAGCGGAAACCTGTGGCTCAGAATTCTTCCTCGAGTGGTAGTGCCTTTTAGATTTCCGGTTGTTCCTTTCAAAATCCGGACTGACCGACCTCTGTCTTTCAGATCCAACCTTAGGAGTAACGAAGTTGCATTTATCCTGCAGATGACCATACTTCTTACACAGCTCACACTTCAAAGGCAGCCATGGATAGGTGACCTCAATCAAAGTTTCCTTACCATTAGAATAACCAGAGATGATTTTCCTAGGCAGCGGTTTTGTTAGGTCCACCCTAACGTATAACTTGGCTATCTTGAAGTTTTCCTTACGCTCTGTTTCTGGGTACAGAGAGACAGGTTTTCCCACAGCCGTAGCCAGTCTACTCAAGCTTTCCTTATTAAAAAGAAGATAAGGAACATTCCTGAGTTCCACCGGAACCACGGCTTGAGTGATCGGCGCTTCATTCGGAGTGAAGTCTGGAGACCAAGGAGCAACAAACATTGGGAAGCCAGCAACATTCCAACATGTCCGGGACAATAGAAATTCTCTGGTATTGGCGTTTGTGACCCTCAAGAGAAACTCTCCTTCTCCCACGTTGTGGACAAAGATTCTCGGACCGTTCTTTGCCCATAGAGCGTTGACAACTCCGATAATTTGACCCATAGCTGGCCAATCTCCATGGAATCGAGCATATATGAACTCTTTGAACTCCTCCTTCGCGGCCGCTATGTTTTCATCCGGAATAAATACGAACGGGACTCCAGTAACATGCTCTGACGGAGTACCGATCTCCTCTAACTCAGCTGAAGCTTTCAGCAGGCTAGCGTAGCTCTTTGTCTCCTTCGTAACCTCAGGGAGCACCGGTAAAGATACCTCCTTTGAAACTGAAGTAGCAAGCTTTGGTGTCGGGATCTCAACACCTTCCTCCCCGTTAGAAGCAGGAGTAATTTCTTCCGTAATCGGCGGATCCACTGAGAGGACTGACGAAACCGGAACTGGAGAAGCAGATACTACCGGAGAGGCAGCTACAACCACCGTACTGAACGGAGGAGATGTCTCAGAAGCCACAGCAGTGGCTATTTCAGCAACGGAGGACGCAGCTCCGGCGATTAGAGACTTCTTCTTCAACGAGTTAACGGAGACAGACGGCTTGGCGGCAGCCTGAAGGCGAGCCATTTTTGATGATCCGCAGAGGGCGTTGCGACGTTTCTTTTTTGGAGACATAGCAGAGTAGCAGAGAAAAAAAAAAGGGGGGGGGGGGGCGAGTTCTCTCACTTCCTTCTTCTTTTCTTCTTCTTCCATATTTCCCTTGACAGAAAATAAGAAACCATGTTATTATTAATGAAAGGTTTATGGTAATTACAAATGTTTTTAAATACTTTGTTAAATATTTGAGTTGATATTGTTTGAGTGAATTGGTTATATATTATGTTTAAACAATTATTTTCATGAGTTATTTCCTTATATACTATATTAAAATGATTGAGAATCAAAGATGCTTGACTAAACTGTATTATACCATCACCATGCATATTTATGATTTTTTTTTCAAATGATACAATATTTTTTATTTAGAGAATAATTATTTTATTTATTTATTTATTACTTTTTCCGAATTGTTGTACATTAAGGTATTTGTCCAAACTTGACTAAATTGTATTCCTTTGTTTTTTTTTTTAACTTTTTTCACTTAATAAAGACTTTTCTTGCTTTAATTTAAAAATTAAATTTGTCAATTGCAATAGTGGTGTTTATTGTTGCTATATATTTTTTAATTGTTTTCAAAATAATACCAAAATAATACCAAAACAATACAAACCAAAAATCTGGTTGCTAAAAAAGTTCCAGAACCACAACACAGATACTAAAATTACTGGGTGTACCAAAATACTTAACTAACGATAACCAAGAACCGGATAGTTAAAAAGTTGAAAGACAACAACATTACTCAGTGAAGTGTAAAAACATAGGAACCGGAAATGGAACTGCGAAATTTTTCGCCAACTTCATTGTCTCCATAGTTGGAGTGATCAAGCATCTGGAGGTTTCTTAAGATTTGGACCCTTGTCACCATCCATTTTTTCCTCCTTCGTGTTGATCAGTGGATCAGTTTCGGAGGAATTGGTTCAGACACTTCTGAACAGCCTTCGATTGATGCAGCAGCATCACACCTGTTGGTGACTTGGTGTTATCTAGACCAATGTTGTTTACAATTAGGTTCGAGTCCATAGAGAGATTAACAGCCCCTGTCATATCATCATCTGGATGGTCCTCTGCATTCTACCAACAAAGCTTTTGTGAGTTTAGGTCCATTCATGGTGATAAGACAGTAGGCAAAGATATTAACCGTCAACTTCATGTAATTAAAACTGACAGATGAGAGCTGATTATGTTCACCTCCAACTAATTTCGGATAGATGTTGGTTGCGATCATCACCTTTGGCTCAACACACAAGAGTACTAACTTTTCATGAAGTAGATAAACCGTAGTTTCCCTTACCTGACAAACAACGTCTGCAAAAAACTGTTGTTACATAAGTTGAGTAAAGGAGATAATAATCTGTTTTTAGGAAAGGGCTGTTGGGATGTTATTAGTTGAGAAACAAATAAGTTGAGCATTTTCAAGGTTATAGAAGTAGGCAAATATGAAATCAATAGAAGATGAAAGGTTTTAAGGTTGAAGAAGATTACCTTATTTCATTGTGAGCCTTCCATCATCGAAGAAGACGTGTCACCACAAACTGCCTACAGTGGCCATCCTTCAAATCAGAAAAGTTGATTTGAGAATTTGCCATTCATGGAAGCTTAAGTTAGTAGAGGAGATAAAAAAAAACTAAAAGCAAACACACTAAACCATTGAGTAGATATATGATATAATCTCAGTCTCATAAAAATGATATATTAAAGACTTCTTCTTGTTCTTGGTTCGGTTTCAGTCACAAAAGTCCATCATTTTAATAGTGATAGCTTTCTCAGAATTGTTGATAACGTGCAAATCAGATTCTACAAAAAGAACCCAAAAAGAACTCTCAACACGCATATACAAAAACAGTAAATCCAATGATCCAAACAGAAGAAGAGAACATACTGGAATTTCAGATTATCAAGTGTCTCTGGTTATAGTCAGTGTCATCCCAAGAGAATTCAAATCGAGCCACTGTTTAAGAATGAGAGCCCAGACGATCTTAGTAAACGCAGGGATCATACATCAAAAGAGATTAGAAATGCATAACAAACAAAATCTATCCATGAAATAAAGCAGATCGATAGAAGAAGGAAATTAAACAATCGAGAGAGAAAGAGAGAGCTTATAATGATTGAGGGGATGATGTTCAAGGGATGAAGGCTTACCCTTTTATAGGTAAAATACACACCGCCTTGAATGGATGAGTATCATTGAATGAGACTTTGTGCTTGATTTGCGTCGATTGAGTTAAGATGTTTCTTAAAGGCGATGAATCAAGTCACTTCGTAACGTCTCACAGGAAAGAACCAAAGACAAAACGATGCTGTAGAAGCTTGATACAAATATTCTTCACGACGGTTCGTCTCGCTTGACATGCTAAATCTCCATTGTTCGTCTAGCTCTTGGATTTCACAGATGAAAAAAGACGATGAACCCTAATTTTCTCTTTAGTCTCTCGTGAAGAAGATTGTATCTTTCTATCGGGCTTGGACATTGACAGAGAAACAGAATAATAGCTCATTAACGGAGAAAGCCCATAAAGTAACAAAATAACGTAACAAAACGCAGCGTTTAAAAACACGTGTCACACCCAGAGACAAAGAATTACTGACGTGGCAGCAGGAAAATGAGAGAATAGTGTACTTTATAGTAATAGAAGATAGATGTGATAGTAATAATGTTTGGTAAGTTGAATAGACATAACGTTTCAACATAACGTTTTCTCAGGCTACATCTTTGTTATTCAAGTTGATTTGCTTTATCTTTCATGGTATCAGAACCATGGAAAGGAATCATGATCTGCTACTTTGCTATGCACTTTTGATTGATTAAATTGTCACGTGGATATGTTATATATGTTCCCAGAAATCTTGGTCTTAACACTACAAGAAAACAGCAAAGATTCTGAGGGAAAAAATCGTCGGAATTTCGTCGGAATACCGTTATTCCGACGACGTACCGACGAAACAAGTCGTCGGAAATAATTCCTCGGAATTTCTTCTTTCGTCGGAAATCCCTCGGAATTTTCAGACGGAATTCCGAGGAAACAAATTTCCGA
>NC_027751.1:33649457-33653111 GCF_000695525.1 Brassica oleracea var. oleracea
TTCCTCGGAATATACCGAGGGACACCTTTCCTCGGAATATACCGAGGGGAACAGTTCGTCGGTATATTCTGAGGAACATGTCCCTCGGTATATTCCGAACGTTTTTTTTGTAAACAGATCGATCGATCGCGTAAAAAATATAATTAATTTCCTCGGAATGTAAAAAATATTAATTTTTTAAAAAAAATAAAATTTCTGAAATTTAAATTCGAAAATATGAAATTAAAATTAAAATTGAAATCATATTAATTAATATTCAAAGTTTCACAAATAAAAATAAAACATTCCGAGTTTGTGGAAAAAAAAAACTACGGGTCTGGCACGTCCGGGAACACCTCGTTCGGGTACATCCTCTGCATCATCTCCATCATTTGCTGGTTCAGCCTCCTCTGTGCCTCATAGCCCGCCTGTTGAGCCGCCATCTGGGTCTCCAACAAAGATATTCGATCATCTTTGTCCTTCAACTGAGCCGTAAGTACTTCTGTTTCAACAAAGGGCGGTGGTGCAGAAGAAGGAGGAACCGACCGGGTGCGACGACCCAAACCGACCAAACGTCCCTTCTTCTTTGGAACCGACTGAATAGAAAAAAGCCAAATTTAGAAATTTAAACCAAGAAATAAATGAATTGAACTTTAAAAAAAAAAGAACTTACGGATTCAACGATTTCGTTGATTCGACACCGAGACAAGTTGGTCGAAGCCGTCGAAGCGTCATCCTCGGTTTGAAGCTGAGACACTTCGTCTACCACTTGAGTTTGGACCAGGTCGACCACGTCCCTCACAAGACCGTCATCAATCTGGCCGGTCTTCTTGTTGGTATACGCCCTCCTCATTAGGGCGAGATCATCAACCGGCTCGCCATCATTTTCTTCCGCCTTGAAAAAAAACATAAATTAAAGAAACATTAGAAATTAGAAGAAATGCACAATAAATTAAAATTCTGAAACTCAAATAATTGAAGAAAAAACATTTGAACTTACCATGCGATCTCCCAGAGTGGCAATAGATTGAGCACCCAAGTTATGCTTGTAGATGCCCTTCCCTTTACGGTCGCTCCTGCGGTTGGTGGAGTTGGTGGAAGAAGTTTCTTTCGTCTCTTCCTTATCCCAATGCGCACACAACTCCTTCCAGACCGTGTCGTTCATCGACTTTGGTACCTTTTAATATAAAAAAAAAATAGTTTATTAAATTTAAAAATAGTTTAATAAATTAAAAAATTGTTTAATAAATTAAATCGAACCTTATTGATTTCCCACTTTTTCTTCCACTCGTGGATCTGCTTCCCATAGTTGTCCATAACTTTATGGACGAAGTGGTGATAGATAAAGAGCGTCTCATCGGAATTCCAGTTGAACTCTTGCTGAAAAAAAAACACAATTAGTAAAAAATTAATATTAAAGATTAAAAATATAAGTAAAAAATTAGAATACTTACCGCAAACTGACGAAACCACAGAACCTGCTTTTCGGTAGGGAAGTGAGTGAAAGTCGGATGTCCCTTGTCGAGGGCCGAGTACATCATACGGTTGATCCATGCGCTGATCCCGTTCCCGGATCGGTTGAACCTAATAAAAAGAACAAACGGTTAATAATGAATCAAAATTTAAAGAAAAAAAAATGTTTAATTACCATGTTTGACCATGTCCATGTGGATACGGAGTGAGATACGGAAGATGGTCACGACCGGGCTGTTGAACCAAATCCGCAACACTCATCACTCCTGGAGGACCCGGAGGAGGAGGAGCGGGTGCAGCAGCGGGAGCGAGAGGAGCAGGAGCGGGTGCAGCAGAGGGAGATGTATGGTAGGAGCTGTGGGGCGAAGGGGAATCCTGAAAATGGGTGGAATCCCGAGACTGGCTCCCCGTACCACCACGACCACGACGCTGTCGAGGCCGGATCTGATCATCATGAGACCTGTAAATTATATATATATATATTAAAAATATTTTTAAATCCCAAATAATAGTTTTTAATCAAAAAAAAAGTTGTATAGATATTATAAAATGTTTTGTAAAATCCAAAAAATCGAATTTATATAGAAAAATCGTTTTGTAAAATACAAAAATCGATTTTATATACTAAAATCGATTTTCTAAATACAAAAAAATAAAAAAATAATAAAAAAATTATAAATCAATTCAACAAAACAAATTATTCAACTAAATCACAATTCTAAACCTATTATACAACCAAAAATCACAATCCTAACCAATCACCTTAACAAAAATCTATCAAAACTCCACAAAAACCTAACAAATAGAATCTAAGAGAGTGGGATAGGGTCCTTACATGATTTGTGTAAGAAAAGGGGGAGATCGCCGGAGATATCGTCGGATTTCAGGGGGAAATCGCCGGAAAAAAAGAGAGGAATCGGGCAGAGGAAGAAGAGAGAAATGGGGAAGAAGAAGTGGCTCGTGGTTATAAAACCTAGGGTCCGACGGACATTTTCCGTCGGAATTCCGTCGGAATTTTAATTTCAATTTTCGCGAAATATTTGCCCGGTAAAATGAAAATATATGCCGAGGAAATTCCGACGGATAGTAAAGTATCCGTCGGAATTTCCTCGGAATATTCCGAGGAAATACCGAGGAACACGTGTTTGGGGTTTCAAAACATCAATTTTTTTGGGGTTTTTCATTTGTTATACAATTGTAATGTATACCATTGAGGATTCTTTGTATAGATTAGCATAAACCATGAAATAACAAATTTCAAAACTAATTGAAAGTATTCCCTATACCATTCATTAAAACGTATAAGTGTTTCTCTTATGTTGTGGGATTTCGTTCATACAATCGGAAAAGTGTTAATTAAGGGGTAAGGAACAAATTTTAGACTTCATAAGTAACGTAAGACACTTTATAAGGGTTATCTAGGTGTTATTCAAACCGCAAAACGTTTTTTTCGGTTTACAACCCCTATTTCCTCGGAATTTCCTCAGACTATTCCGAGGAAACCCTTGTCTTCCTCGTAATTCCGTCGGAATATTCCGAGGAAATTCCGAGGAACTAGTGTTTGGGGTTTCAATCTTGTATGTTTTTTTATAAACGCATCGATCGATGCGTTTGTTTAGAAAAACGCATCGATCGATCACCAGATGGACGAAAGCCGTAAAAATGTGATCGATCGATTGGATTGAACAATCGATCGATGGAACAAATCTGAAGCCTTCCTCGGAATATCGTCGGAAAATCTTGTATGTTTTTTTATAAAAGCATCGATCGATGCGTTTGTTTAGAAAAACGCATCGATCGATCACCAGATGGACGAAAGCCGTAAGAATGTGATCGATCGATTGGATTGAACAATCGATCGATGGAACAAAATCTGAAGCCTTCCTCGGAATATCCTCGGAAAATCTTGTATGTTTTTTTATAAACGCATCGATCGATGCGTTTATGTGAAAAAACGCATCGATCGATGGGTGTGCGAACAGAATTATAAGGAAAATCTTGTATGTTTTTTTTATAAACGCATATGATGATGAATCATTCTGAATAATTAACATTTAATTACCTGATCGGCCTGAGAAGCAAGAATGAAAGGATCATAATATTGCACCTTTCGCCTCGAATTTACTGATGTAACACCAAATGCATCTGTTCTCACACCTCGATCTGGGGTGTTGTCGTGCCAATCACAATAGAAAACAGTAC
>NC_027751.1:33655260-33657754 GCF_000695525.1 Brassica oleracea var. oleracea
GTTATACCTCGTTGGTATTCTTCCGTAAGCAATCTCGTGTTCGGATCCAAATGAGGTCGATCGATCCAAGAACGAAAATAATTTGAAGAAGACATATTTTTTATGAATCAAATTCGTGTGTAAATAGAGTAAGAGGGAGGATGAAGATATGGAGTGAATGAAGAGGAAGAGGAGTGCTTGTATATATAGATTAAATCCTGCCGACAGACCGAGGAAATTCCGACGGAATTCCGACGCCAACGGCTAGTTCGTCGGAATTTCCTCGGAATTTTGTAAAATCCCCCAACGGCTCTCCAACGGCTAAAATATTTCCTCGGAATTCATCGGTTTTTTCCGAGGAACACATTGTTCCTCGGAATTTCCTCGGAATATTCCGACGGACTGAGGTTTCCTCGTAATTCCGTCAGTATATTCCGAGGAAATTCCGAGGAACCCCAATTTTGTGTTTCCTCGAAATTTCCTCGGAAATTCCTCGGTATATTCCGAGGATTTCATTTTCCGTCGGAATGTCCGTCAGAATACCGCTGTTTTCTTGTAGTGTAAGCAAGATAAGTTAGTTGGAATATAATCTGATAATCTCTTTGTTCATTAAATCTAGTTCTCCATAAGAGCTATAAGCATTTTTAGACTCACTATCATTATGCCAGAGAAAAAGTGTCTCTCTCTGAATGCTGATCATTCATCATGCATGTTCCTTCTCAGTTTCAGCTAGCCGACATCTTGAAAAAGTTCATGGCTCAACAGAGCTTCTTCTCTCTCAGATACAAACTTGACGTTGATTTCTATCCACTCCGAATTTACAGGGGAACGTAGGAGACAAGCCAATATTAAAATCTATTACCCCCAGTTGGATTCAAGAATATGAAGAAAAAGCTATTGGGCCTCACACAACAACAGAAGCCCAACCAACACTTTCCTCTAGGCCTTCAGCTGCAATGGCCACCATGACTGAAAGTACGCTTTGCAGCAGCTTCAGGAAAACGACAAGAAATATTAACATATGTTGCACCTCCTACAATCCAGCTGAACAACTGTTTTGATGCTCTCATGGATAAGGACTACTGAGCTGTCACTAACAGCTTTGACACCTCTAGTATTGTTCTATATCTCTTCTCTTATGCTATATAAACAAGCATTATGTAATGATGTTCGGTGAGTTAAAAAGACAACGTTTTCTCAGACTACATCTTTGTTATTCAAGTTTTTTTTTTCTTTCAAGTACATTGCTTTATCTTTCATATTTTAGTTTCCCTCTGTCTCTGGTGCTTGAACTTGGAACCTTGCCGACTCTTTCATTTTGGGTGGCTATGATAAACTGCAGTCCAACTATTACAGCCGGGGCAGGTCTTGAAACAAGAACAATATCCACAACCCTGTACATCTTTCTCTCTAGCTTTCATGGATGATGTGACTCTTTCGAAAGCTCAAAAAGAAAATTGGTGAGAACACTTATGAAGAAAAGGATAAAACCCAAATATCCATAGTGAGTTGAGAGATTAGTTTAGTGAGTTGTAGTCTACAACTTGGAGATAAAATGCACATGGCATTGCTTTATGAAGAAGTTTTTCATGCCATTTTCCGAACAATAGACCTAATAAAAGGCAACTTTTCTGTTCTGGTGGTGATCATCATCTTCCGTAGTGGAGATGTGACTGAAGAGAAGCAGACAAGTGAAGATGGGACATGAGAGTTGGGTCGATCGATTTAATTAATTAATAATGTGAAAACAAAATTGACTTCACTTTCCCTAACTAAACAAACTTCCACGACTCTTCTCTACCTTTTGCCATGTGGTCTTCTTCTTTCACTCTTTTGGAGTTATCAGTAATTCATGATACTCGCCTAAGTACATCTTTATATCTTCTTTTGACCTCTCCACAAAAAAATCAAAAGGGTCTCGAGATGAGACGGGTGCCCATAACAAGTAGTACCCCGTACGTACTTTGGCCCGACCAGTTTCGTGAAAAGGAAAAATCATTATTTATATCTGTCTCTTGGATAGATATTTCGAGATTTTTTTTTTCTTTTGGATTCTAAGATATTTCTAATGAGATATTAACGTGTATTACAAGTGTTTTAAGTTGGATATTATGGGTGGGGAACAAACGGGTACAAGAAACTGACATTATCAGATCTCTTAGAAACACAAAGACAACTTATCTTATTAGCTTTAGAAACTACTCAAAACTAAAGCTCTCAATATGTTTCACTCAGATCATATGGAACACCTCTCCATTAGACCTATATTTATATGAAAGACAATTCCCTTTAACATGTGGGATATGGAAAACACAAACCTAACCTAAATAGAAACTTCATTTTCCTATTTCTAGGTTTCCTTATTGTGTTTATTTTAACATATTAAACATCTAATAATATGTTAAGTTTCCACAAGCTTGGAATTATCCAACATTCACCCCCTTAATTCCAACCTGAATTAGGGAGATCAATTTCTTGAACTCCGATTAAGCTCCTCATTTGCTTGAACATAATC
>NC_027751.1:33658333-33659048 GCF_000695525.1 Brassica oleracea var. oleracea
GTCTGCTCCTTGAATCACCTCTATGCCAAGGTAGTACGTTAGCTTACCTAGATCTGACATCTCGAACTTCTTAGACATCTCCTCCTTGAATTGCCTAATCACCTTAAGTGAAGTTCCTGTCACAAATAGATCATCAACGTAGATGGCAATGATCAAGACGTCTCCTCCTTCAGTCTTGCAGTACACTGATGGTTCCTTCGTGCACATCTCAAATCTCATCTCCATGAGAACCTGATCGAGTTTTACATTCCAGGCCCTGGGTGCCTGGCGTAACACATGCAACGTCTTGTGTAACACACAAACTCGATCCTCTTCTCCTTTCTTCTCAGAACAAGTTGGTCTATCTACAAGCTCCCACATCTTCCCATATCTTGTTTCTTGTGATAGACTCCAACTCGTCTTCCATAGCTTCAACCCAATCTTCTTCACAAGATAAGTTGAACTCATCTGAGGCAATTTATCCTCCTCTATCGGTGCATCCTAGATTGAACACATCTGAGGAAACCTCTCCTCCTCTATCGGTGCAACCTAGATTGAACGTAGCTGAGGCAAGCTCTCCTCCTCTATCGGTGTGAGATCTTTTGAACCGATAGAATGCCTCATGATTATCTGCTGTCGTTGGTGGTGCGGTTTGTCCACTCAAATCTCCAAGCAATAATCTTAATGGCTTTGATGTACGAACCATGGCCTTAGTCAGGAGTGAGTCTCTGGTTTG
>NC_027751.1:33660055-33667847 GCF_000695525.1 Brassica oleracea var. oleracea
AGTTGCGTAGTGACCAGGCTTGTCACATCTCCAACATATCAGCTTTGAACGATTCTTCTTCGAGCTGTCTTCGGTGTGTGACGCACGGTTTTGGTTGTGTGACCTACCTCGACCTCTGCCTCTACCGTTCCGTCCTCTTCCTCTACCACGGGAATTCTCATAGCCCCTCTGACTATGCTCTTCATTGTTCAAAAACATCAGTTTCCCTTGGTCTTCTTTCTGAGTTTCTTCTCCTACACGCTCCTCGTACGCCTTAAGCCTTCCAACTATGTCTTCAAACCCCGTCGAGTTGAGATCTAGGACTTGCTCAAGTGATGCTACGATCTGGATATACATGTGTCTTGGAAGACCCTTCAAGAACTTCTTGACCATCTTAAATTTTTCTATGTTTTCTCCCAACGAGGTTGCTTTGGATTATAGGCCCGATATCTTCCCCGCGAAGCCATCGACCGTATCTGTATCATCCATCTTCAACCTATCAAACTCCGTCATCAACGTCTGAAGTCTCGCCTCCCTTACACGATCAGCTCCTAGGTGTCGCGACTTGATGGCATTCCAGATCTCTTTAGATGCGGTTTGTTCTCCCACTTGGAGAATCAAAGTCTCTGGAACAGATTGAAACAAAAGAGCTATCGCAACATCGTTCTTCTTTTGATCATCTGAACCGGGTTCGATTGTGTCCCACACTTCATGAACACGTAGTAGAACCTTCATCCTCATCGACCAAACTGTGTAGTTTGTCGGTGACAACATCGGACATTGGATGGATGTAGATCCAAAGTCCTTCGTGCGTGGAGCCCTAGTCACGTCAGCCATCTTGCCGTCGCGATCTCTTGTTCACAAGCACCAGGATCTTAAGCTACAACTTAAGCTTAGATCGAGTCTCCAACCTGAGGCTCTTGCAGTACACTGATGGTTCCTTCGTGCACTTCTCAAATCTCATCTCCTTGAGAACCTGATCGAGTTTTACATTCCAGGCCCTGGGTGCCTGGCGTAACCCATACAAAGCCTTGTGTAACACATACACTCGATCCTCTTCTCCTTTCTTTTCGAAACCTTCAGGTTGAGTTACATACAATCTAATAATATGTTAAGTTTCCACAAGCTTGGAATTATCCAACACATTATACGTACTTAACGCGTTTCAGTGACTTGCTCTCCGGAACGGTAAAAAAATGCTTGTGAATAGTGTTTGCCCTAGTGTGTTACTTAGCTCTAGGCAAAAACACGGGAACTGAACCGAAATATTCGAAACCAAAACCGGACCGAGAACTGAACGGGTATCCGAATATCCGGAAACAAGTTTCGGTTTCTTTTCATCAACCCCAAGCAAATCCAGGTAGGACAAGAAGAGTGAGAACATTGTTACCACTATACCATGTTATATTTTATGTACTCTCTTATATTATAAATATATATAGTATTTCTATATTAAAACACAGTAAATACTTATAAATTAACACCTTAGTGACTCGAACTCCGGCTAGATTGACGAATATATAAATATTTAACTACTAGATCATTAGATTAAAATGTTAACTAATATATTTTGTATATATATATATATATATACATATATATTTGATTCATATATTAAACGGGTACCCGGAACCGATCCGAAACCGAACCGAAATCTCATAAGTACTTATTGGGTATAAGAATGATCTACCCGAAACCGAACCGAATACCCGAATGCCCAGGGCCAGTGTTACTCGTGTCATCATTCAGATTCAATCGATCTACCCAAGTCGACATAGCCACTGTAAAGATAAAAATTATACGTATATGTTAAGATGCATAGCCACGTTACAACAAATTCTATTACTTGCTATTAATGTTTTTAGTTTATTTAATGTGCACCATTCATCCGTTAAGTCGACGTAGCCAATGTAGCCATTGACCACATGCACGTAGCCATGTAGGACACATACTATCTCAACACCCCAACATTAATTAAGCTTTAGCTTTCTATTGTCCAAATGCTTAACTAATCGGTTTGCCAAAACAATGTCCTTGTAGGTCACACACACTACTCATGAAATACAATTATTAAAAACTTTCTAACTTAGCCAATATATATAGACCCACATTTCCCTCTAGCTCACAAACCAAACTCAAACCTTCTCTCATCAAACAAGATCAAGTTAACTTTACCTAAGCCATTAATTCAGAGCTTTTTTCTTTGTTTCTAGCTAATACTAGATATGGCATTCTTGAGGAGTCTTTTTGATACTAAGCAAATAATTCGTCAGTCTCTTACTACTGAATCATCAACACCGAAAGGTTTCTTAGCTGTCTACGTTGGAGAAAATTTGAAGAAGAAGAGATTTTTTGTTCCGGTTTACTACCTGAGCAAACCATCTTTCCAAGCTTTGCTGAGGAAAGCAGAAGAAGAGTTTGGCTTTGATCATCCAACCGGTGGTTTAAGCTTACCATGCGATGAAGCTTTCTTCTTCACTCTTACTTCTCAGATTCGTTAGGCCTACACAATAATCAAGCTGTTTAGGAGGAATACACATTGTAAATAAACTACATTTTAATATTTTGAAGTTGTGGATATATGTACCTATACTGAAATAAGAAGAAGAATTCAGCATAGTTAAAAATAAAGGTCAATGAGAGTATTGTGCTTTCGATGTCCATACTCTATTAACTCCATGTTTTAGATGCAGTGAAATTATACACACGCGTTTTGTATAAGCCATATTATGCAATAATTAGATACTGGGTTCTCTCTTATTTTCATGAAGGTGAGAACGTTAAAGACAATATAAGCTTCTGAGAAATTCCAAGTTTAATTCGAAAACTGTAACTTTTAACGTATAATTATTTTACCCTTTTTAACAACCTATCATTTTTTGTCCCGAAAAAACTTTTTTTAATCATAAAAGATAATCTATATGCGGCACTCTCATAATTCTTTGGTTCGAACCGACTCGACCTATTTGTACATAGAGAGCAGCTTCAACGGTGTGAGACCATGAGAGTTTCTAAAAAAAGTATTAAATATTATAATTATTTGGTTATGTTTTTTTCTTAAATCAGTAAAAACAATATTTTCCCTCATATGTTGACATCTGTCTATTAAATATCTAGACATGTTCGTAGACATGTTCGTAGAGCACGTTCAAAAACCCTTAATTGGTTCTTAGTCATTATTTTAGTAATAAAATTAAGTTAAGAGTTTATGTGAAGAAACACCTAATTTTATTCTTTCAAATGGTAGTATTTTAAGTTAAGGGTTTTGTTTTTAAAAAAGAGAGAATTAGGAAAAAGAAACACTTTCAACTAGTGGTGGACATTCGGATATCCATTCGGATTCGGTTCAGATCTAATCGGGTTTTGGGTTTTCGGATTTAAAGATTTCAGCTCCATTCGGGTATTTCTAAATTTCGGTTCGGATTCGGTTTGGATCTTTGCGGGTTCGGTTCGGGTTCGGATAACCCATTTAAATTATTTTTAAAGTTTTAATATTCATTATATGCTTAAATTTTCTCCAAACCTATAAATCAAAATAATATATTACATATAAATTTGTATAATATATGTCAAAATACCTAAAATTAACATATAAATTGGTATGATTTAAATATTTGGATAGAAAATCAATAGATATTTCAAGCATTTTGGTGTTTTGAATATATTTTAGCCATTTTAGACATTTATTTTTGACTATTTATGTATATTTTCAAGTATTTTAGACAATTTTAAAGTATCTTATATATTTTGGATGTTTTAATATATATTAGATCTAAAAAAAGTAATATATTTAGGTATATAAATCTATTTCGGTTACATTCGGGTACCCGAGATACTTCGGTTCTGGTCGGGTTCTGTTTCGGTTCTTTAGATACCAAAATTTTGAACCCGTTCGGATATTTAATCAATTTCGGTTCGGGTTTGGTACTACTATTTCGGATTGGGTTCGGTTCGGTTCTTCGGATCTGGGTTTTTTGTCCAGCCATACTTTCAACTTTTGTTTATCTAAATAGAACTTTTGATAGTTTTGGTCATTTTAGACTTGTTTTACCCTTCTGTAATGGAAAAAAATAATAAACTAAATTTTAAAAATATAAAAAAATATGTAAGCCATTGGAAACATTAGTATGACTATTTATATGTTTAAATTTTATTTTTAAAAATAGTGGAATCATGTTTTATTTTATGTTATAGCACAAATATAATATTCATTCTAGTCATCTACTTAGTCTAGAAATCGGATAGTAAGTATTACACACGGATTTTATCCTAGGTAGAGAATACAAACAAAACTTTCTTCAATATTCTATCCTAGCTAGATTTCGTCAGGTAATATTCTAACAAGACATCTTTAGTCTACTTATAGCTTTATTACAACTTCTAACCTCGACTCTGTGAACTACCTTCTTTTTTATATGTCATAAGATTTTCTGCCAAAAATACAAACAAAACTTTCTTCAATATTCTATCCTAGCTAGATTTCGTCAGGTAATATTCTAACAAGACATCTTTAGTCTACTTATAGCTTTATTACAACTTCTAACCTCGACTCTGTGAACTACCTTCTTTTTTATATGTCATAAGATTTTCTGCCTCTTACGTTATCAAATGCGTAAGGAAGAATAAACTTCCCACCATCTCTTCAGCGCTCAGATATACGTACATTACATATTATAGGCAAATCACAAAAAATATGAAAACTTCCATATTTCGATAAATATCTTTCCTAAATCTTTCCTAAATCTACCCTAAATCTCTCATATCTAAACTATATATTTCTCCTCCCACGATCTTTCTCTCATTCGTTATTCGTTTCTCTCCCTTCTTAATGGACCATATATTTCTACTACATCCTTTGGTTCCCATACAACAAAATACGATATGATTAAAAAAGCAATATTGTTCGCCATTAAGTTGACCCAAATTTTTACCAAAATATGATCTGCAAAGAGCCTGTCAGCATTGATACTACGAAGTTGTTGAAGGCTTTGGTTCAACATTCTATTGAATTCATAACTCCCCTCTGATTCCAACATAAAAGACTCGTAATGTCTAGTGACCAAGTATATGATTATTACAATATTACAATATCTTATAATGAATTTTAGGCTCATACAAAGAAACCAAACAGACACACCAACAATAATAAAAGACACTGACCCGAAGACTATTCATACAGCTTATTAAGACAAAACAATAAAAAACAATATGTTCTCCATAACCGTGACCCAATCCGTTCCAATTACAGTAGACTCGTTGAGGTATGAGGAAATCTCATGTGAGTGAGGAAACCGTCTCTTGGATGCCATAAGTATATCCTCTGAATCAATCCACCTTCCATGATCTGAAGTCCAGATATAGACCTCACTCTTTGACAAATTCCCAAAGTCTTGAATAGATGGAGAAGACCATCTAGCTTGATCTTTATAGTCATCTTTGTTAGTAGCACCATGCCCCCTCTGTTCTACTAATATCCCTCTTTTTGATCCTTTGTTTTGCCCCCGTATAAAGGTCATGTAAACAAAAACAGAGTCCATGTATTTCAAAAACTTCGTTCTTTTACTTAGGTTATCAGGAAGTGTTGGTTTAAAAACAGAATCCTTGTATTCCATGGGTTGCAGAATATATATATATATATATATATATCCCTTAAACCATTTGATCCCTAAAAACAATTCCTTAGATCATATTCCAAATCAAATCCTACTTTGCACAAGTAAAGAGACACAAACCTTGACAACCTTGACACAAACCATTATTAACCGTATCCCACTTATGATCCCATAACTCAATCCCCTGCAGATAGCATCCTGAAGATATGCCCTTAGTGGCTTGGATCTCGTTGTGTATATCCCTTTGAAACAATCGATTGTCCCAATTCTCCGAGTACCAAAATCTCCCCTCAAGAGATTTAGACTTCTCCTGATATCCATCTCTAAATTGGACCATTCCCAGAACATCCGTGTGATGAGAAATCCATGTCGAAACCTCGTTACACCCTTCTCGATCACCAAAACGAGGTTAGAGACGAAGAAAGGATTGACGGAACACCGATGAAGAACAAAGATTATCTCCAAGAACCCTAAATCTCCATGGATGGAGAGAAGAACAACGGTGGCTAAGACAAGATAAAAAAAAAAGTATTAAACTAACCCAATACCCTTTAACTGTGTTTTTTTTTACCTTTTGTTTTTACTTTTAAAAAAAAATTAATTAATATTAAATCAATTACGAAAATTATAATGTATACTTAAATTCATATTAATTGGTTAATTATAAGGGTACTATGGTATTAACAAGAAATAAATTCCTATTTTCCTAAAAGAAGTTTAAAAAGTCTTATTGAGACAAATCTAAGTTGAAAGTGTCTCTTTTTCCTAATTTTCCCAAAAAAAAATTATTAAACATTTTTTTATTGAAGCTAAAATTTATTTATTACTTAAACTATAATCAAAGATAACATTTTAAACATATATTTGAAAAATAAAAACATAAAAATACATAAAAACAAAGATTGCTAAAATAAACGATAATAATTTAAAAGAGGCATATGCTCAACTGTTGTCTTGATCACGTCCAAATTTAGACCACATATGTTCAACCAAATCAGCTTTCAGTTGTTGATACACTTGTCTATCATGAATTCTAGTTCGAACACCCATCATATTGGCGATATTTGTAGGGATATCTGTTGAATACGTAAGATCCACATGTGAACTTCTCTTGCCTTCTCCTTGTTGGAATTCTGAAACATCAAATTGAGGGTATTCATTTCGTTCGTCTTCTACTATCATATTATGGAGTATTATAGATGCTCTCATAATATTTCCAATCTTCATTTTATCCCAAAAAAGTGCTGGATTTTAAACAATCGCAAATCGAGCTTGCAAGACTCCAAAAGCACGCTCGACATCTTTTCGGACAGCTTCTTGACGTTGAGCAAATAAAACTGCTTGCGGGCCTTGTGGAATTGGAATAGATTGGATAAAAGTTGTCCATTTCGGATAAAAATCATCGGTGAGATAGTAAGACAAATGATACTCTCTTCCGTTGACCGAGAAATTCACTTTTGGAGCTTGACAATTTATTATGTCATCAAAAACAGGTGAGCGATCAAGAACATTGATATCATTTAAGGTACCTGGAGGTCCAAAAAACGCATGTCATATCCAAAGATCATATGAAGCAACCGCCTCTAAAACGATTGTGGGTTTTCCCGAACCACGGGAATATTGCCCTTTCCAAGTGGTGGGACAATTCTTTCATTCTCAATGCATACAATCGATGCTTCCTATCATCCCGGGTGATATCTAGCATATTTCCATTATCTTATCCATTCATCCATGTGCATTTTGATCATATAGACTAGGATTTAGCCATGTTTAGGTTACATTTTGCATACATGAGTCTTTATCAGGTGTTGGAGTGCCACATGGAGTTCTTGGGGACATTTGGATGCATTTGGAGCTCAAAGGAGGTGAAATATGTGATCATTGGACGAGCAGAGCAGGGGAGCGAGGTTCTGCAGCGACGTCATGAGGTCGCTCCAAAGCACCTCTCAGAGCGACCTAGCTGGAGCGACCACGTGAAGTCGCTCGACATATTCATCCCGTTGGAAGCCCAGAGAGACTTGCCCAGAGCGACGCCCCGAGGTCGCTCGCATCTCTATGGCGAGACGACACGAAGCGAAGCCCTGAGCGACCTCTCAGAGCGACTCACTGAGGTCGCTCCCGGAGGCCGGAGTGACTTGTCGGAGCGACATGCCGAGGTCGCTCCGCGTCTATTATTGGGTCGATTTCTATTTTACTTAAGG
>NC_027751.1:33670586-33671041 GCF_000695525.1 Brassica oleracea var. oleracea
TGGAGTGCCACATGGAGTTCTTGGGGACATTTGGATGCATTTGGAGCTCAAAGGAGGTGAAATATGTGATCATTGGACGAGCAGAGCAGGGGAGCGAGGTTCTGCAGCGACGTCATGAGGTCGCTCCAAAGCACCTCTCAGAGCGACCTAGCTGGAGCGACCCCGTGAAGTTGCTTGCCATATTCATCCCGTTGGAAGCCCAGAGCGACTTGCCCAGAGCAACGCCCCGAGGTCACTCGCGTCTCTATGGCGAGACGACACGAAGCGAAGCCCGGAGCGACCTCTCAGAGCGACCCACTGAGGTCGCTCCCGGAGGCCGGAGCGACTTGTCGGAGCGACATGCTAAGGTCGCTCCGCGTCTATTGTTGGGTCGACTTCTATTTACGTAAGGGCCTTTTGGTCATTTCATTATGCACGTTTTACATTTCTAAAACCTATGTTTTAAACATCTTTGG
>NC_027751.1:33671452-33685314 GCF_000695525.1 Brassica oleracea var. oleracea
CTCTCCTAGGCTTTTAGTATACTTTGCCAAAGACATTTGTTGTTAAAGGTGCTAAAATAGCTAATAGACTTGTTAGTAATGATTGCTTTCATATTATTCAACCAAAGACATTTGATGTTTGAGATATGTTAGCAAATAAGCATTCATCTAGACATAGAGCTTGCTTAGAATTGTGTCTAGGCTTAAGGTCGATAGTTTGATTGATCATTTGTCATCCTTAGTTCGAAACTTGATCACCCAAGGTCTAATCCCTATGCCCATGAGTTCTCTTTTCCCTTAGCCAAGAAAGTATCATTCTGTTATTGCTTTTTAGTTTTAGTCATAGCTTAAAACTCATCTAAATCATTGGTTGCACTTAGATTAAGTGAGTACTTGCATTTTCGGTGCTTTGATATCCCTCAGAACTGGTTCGACATTCACTATACTACAACATTTGTCTTAGGAGCCTTGAATAACATCACCGGGAAATCCACGAAGCTCTCCAATATGAAGTAGACGCTGAAGATCATCCAATGTTGGTCTTCTTAGGTACTCATCGCCGAACAGATATATTATTGCTTCCAAAAAATTTTCCACACATAACCGAGTAGTAGTTGCACCGAGCCTCAGGTATTCGTCTACCGTATCAAGCGCAGAACCATATGCCAACACACGAATAGTTGTTGTAGACTTTTGAAGTGCAGAGAGACCAAGCCTTCCGAGACCATTTTTTTTACGAAAGAATTGAACTTCATTGGAGAGGAGATCAACAATATGCATGAACAATGGCTTTTTCATTCTAAATCGTCGTCGGAATAGATTTTCAGGATATGTTGGAGTATCACTGAAATAATCATTCCATAAACATATATGGCCTTCCTCACGATTTCTTTCGATAAAAACTATTTTTTCCTTGTCTTCCTTTCATTTTCTTGATCACCATTATCATTGATCAGATTATCGAAAGTCTGATCAAAAAATTGATCGAAAGTTTCATCAAATAATCCCTCAAAATTGTTATGAGAAAAAGATGCCATTAGATGAGATGATATGTTTTTTTTTTATCAAACAGATGAAAGAGTTGTTTTAGAGAGAGAATGGATAGTGAAGAAAATGAATTGTTTTGGTTTTTTTATCAAAGAGATAAAATTGTTTTAGATAATGGAGGAGGAAGAGTTGTTTTAGCAAAGAGAATACAAAGAATTGTGAGAATACAACACAATTTATAAGTGTGTGTGATGCAAGTGTCTCTCGATATCTTTACAAGACAAAGTGTCTCTCGTGATACAATAATACAGACAACCACAACACAACAACACCTTTCATTGCACATGGACCACAAGACTACAAAAGACCGCAACACAACAACAGCCCGTGACACACAACATTACAAAGGACAGCCCGTGACACACAACAATACAAAGGACAGCCCGTGATGATCTTCAGCGTCTTCGAAGAAGAGAACAAGAACCTTCAATGATTTATTTCTTTCTCAGCTTTGGCAACTCTCACCCCATCATCAGAACCAGAACAAGAAGCTCTGCGTATGCTGATTGTCCAACCTGAAAATCAGAGCAACATACACAAGTTTAGCCACAACAAAAATATCTGATTTCAACATACACAAAGACAGGAAACACAAGAACAAGAAACAAGAACAAGAAACATTTAAATCATCATTTCCGAAGTCACAAACAAGAACAAGAAACAAGAACTAGAAACACAAACTAGAACTTAAACTCCATGACAATAACTTCAGAGCAAACATATGACCCAACAAGTCATTTTTTCTCAAAGGGAATTAAAATTAAACAAAGGAAATACAACAGCCAATAAGTCAGACACTTAAACAGCCAACATGTCACTAATGAGCTTCTTCTTCAGAGCTTCCTCACACTCAGATAGTGGTTCTTTTTTTTGCAATTAGACTATCTAGGAGACTCATCTTTGACAACCTCTTTTTCATGGTCAAATCTTGTTGTTTAATGGACCACATGGTCTGAAACTCAGACAGCCTCTCTTTCCCCTCTACCATTGTCTTCTTACCAGTGGCCTTTGCAGCCTTAACACCAGGGGGACGATTGCTTCCTTCATGAGCTTCAGCGTGAGAGCTTGATGATTGTGCAGCTTCATCCTCACACTTCCTTTTTTTTAGAGTTTCCCTCGGTTTTAGAAGTACAAAGGTCAGACCATTTCTGATCATTACGAAGCTCCATCCAAGCATGTTCAAGATTGAACTTCTTCTTATAGTTGTTGTAGAAGAACAAGATGAAGGAAGGTGTTTAGATGGAAGAGAAGATCGAAGAGAAGGTATTTATGATAAGAAACAGAAGAAGCAATGCGTTAAATAGAAGAAAAAGGACTTGACATATACCTAAACACATTCATCACAACCCATAGACTTGACATTTAGCTAACACATTTATCACACTAAACCATAACATCTATTTATTACTAACACAACTGTAATCTAACCCTAACCACAACATTTATTACACACGCTTAAATTCAAACAAAGATCAAAAGACTTTAAGCTATTGAAAAGATCAAAGAGATATGTTTACGTGTCTTGCAATTGTTGCCCTTTTGATTTCTTAACATTGCTCATGTCTCCTTATCATCTCTCCTTATCATGTCTCCTTATCCATAAGACACAAAGACAAACGAATCACAGGAATTATATATTAAATTGATCAAAACTGTTCTTCATTCTCAAGATTCAAGATCATGAAGTACTAGACACCAAGCCACATAGCGAGAATCTACTAAACCAATACGATCAAGAAGTACTAGACATGATGTTCATTCACTGGAAATTTTTACATTCAGTCAAACAATCAAGGAAATGATCAAAACAGTGCGAAATCTCTCCATCAACATCTCATTATCAGAAACGAGAATTGTATACAGAACCGAGAAGAAGATGAGATCGGGAAAATCAAACCTTTGAGTTTGCAGAGAAGATCGATTGCCTCTTGAGACAATTAATGATTGTCTCTTTAATGGAACTTCCATCTGCAATGGAAGAAATCAGATTTAGTGTATTAAACATCAAACACAAACAAGAAGGACCAAAATCAAAAACATGCAAAATAGAGGAATTCAAAATATAAAATAAATTACTTAGCTTTGCTCATAGGTTAAATTCAGCACCGTGATTCACCGTCGCTGACAGCCACCAATTTTCTCTGTCTAGCCACCGTGATTCGCCGTCGCTGAGAGCCACCGATTTTCTCCGTCGAGCCACCGTGATTTTCCGTCGCTGAGAGCCACCGAGATTCTTCGTCGACGAGAGCCACCGAGATTCTTCGTCGACGAGAGCCACCGAGACCTCTTCGTCGAGGAGACCCACGAGATTCTTCGTCGGGGAGAGCCACCACCACTGAGATTCTTCATCGACGAAATCACCGATCGTCTTCATCGAGGATGCGACCACCGATCGTCTTCGTCGAGGAGTTGAAAGACGGAGAAGATGCGTTTCGTCTTTCCTCTGCCTCTTTTCTTTTCCAACAAAAAACACAAAGCTAATAGCTTTAGAACATGTGGCTAAGAAGAACCGCTTTTTCCAAGCCTTAATTAAGACCCGATGCTTAAGTTAATGGCATTTTTTCTTTTCTTTTTAATTCCTAATTACCTAAGACTAGATTTTGATCCGCGCTTTCAAAGCGCGGATTTATTTCCGAAACAAACCATATTTATTTGATATAAATTTATATTTTAATTATGTTTCTATATTTAAATGTCTTAACAAAAATATTATATTTGTGCAAATTATTATATGTTTAATGTTATATGGAATAATATGTATATATAGGCGATGTGTTTTAAATTATGTAATAAGGTTTGAATAAAATCATGGTATATTTTCTTGTATTTATTAACATTTTGAGTTATTAACGTAATTAGTTAATAATATCTAGATAAAAAAAAAGATTCGGAATCTACCCGAAATTCTAGGTCCCATACCTGATTAGATCCGACTTATATACTTGAGCGGATTTTAAATTGCTATATCTAAAAATTAATACCAAACACGATCTGCACCGAGAATCGAATGAACATCCAAAAGTTTGGAAACGACCTTAAGCTGAAGTTTGTTCGCTTTATTTATAAAAAGAAGTTTAGAAGTGAGGAATGAAACTGAAGATAGGTTGTTAGGGGGAGAAAAAGGATGTCAATTATATTATTGCAAAAAAAAACATGAAAAATATGATTACAAAGCTTAAGTTGTAACGATTGTTGCATGTAATGTAAACATATTTAAATCATTTACTATGTAGTATACTATTTGAATAGAATAATATAAGATATACAAAGCTTAATTTGGACCGATTGTTGCATGTAATGTAAATATATTTTTTTTGAAAAAAATAATGTAAACATATTTAAACCATATACTATGTAATATACCATTTGAGTAGAGTAATATAGGATATACACCCGCTTTATAAGTTATAATATTAATTATTAATGCTATTATTATTATAATCGTGTAAAACCTGTCAAGCAACTCTTTGTTAAGAAAAAAAAACTCTTTGATAAGAAAATAAATTGATAGCAAACGGTTATAAATGAGTTCATAAAGGAGGATACATTAAACATATACGCATCAAACGGTTATTAAAGTAGGGAGTTACAGTTTCAATTTTTTGTGGTTAGATTAATATGTTAGTCCACTAAGCAAATTACGATTATGCCCTTAATGACAATTTTAACTCTTTGAAAAACCAAAGGCAAAATAAGTAATATGCCAAATAGTTATAAGGGCAAAAATTAGCAATGATCCTGTTTTAACAATACTGATACACACTTAAAAATCTGCAATAAACATGCTCTTAAAGTTCTAAAACAAGAACTTTTGGTAATTTTTTTCCAGATTTTGTTATTATTTTCTCTTCAATGTTGAGAACCTTTTCTAGAAACTGCGGTTGGAAATGCTTTTAGCATGCTTACGATTGGGTTTTTGTCCATTTTGTGTCTTGGCTAAATTATTTTTTGCTTTGTTTTGTCGTCTTGTTGTAAAAAATAGTAGAGATTGATCTGCGCATCCGCGTGAGTATTAGTTTTTATATTTTTATGCATTGATATTTGTTTTTATAATTAGTGTTATATGTTTTAGATGTATTGTAATATAAATAATTGTATTCAAAAGATCTAAACTGAATCATGTAATATGGTTTATCCGAACCATGTCAGAGATATTTGTTATTTAAATATTTTTAGGTTCTTATACATCATAACCGAACTCATCCAGACACAAAATAACTCAACTCAAAACCCACATATAAATTTATAATATTCGAATGAAGCCTAATTTCTAAACAAAAACACCGATACGTGAAAACAACTCGTACCTAAATAAATAGTCAATGTTCATGCCTAACTGATTTTATAAACTAATAAAAATGACTTTTTCTATGTATTTGGCTAAATTAAGTGAAATATAAATAGTTTTTTTAGTAAAATAATTATATGGAGTGAAAAAATAAGTGATAATAAATATAATATATTTTTATAATTTCGATTTAAGTTATTATTTTATTCACAAAAACATGTCTTTGAATTATGTTTTTGGCTACGTAATATTCTACAAATTGAAACTAAATTTTTTTAAAAAATTAGTGAAACAAACTAAACCGAACGTCTAACCATATGCAAAACCCAATTATTTTACATTTTTGATTTTATAATTGGCACAAAGTTAATGTTGATTAACTAATAAATAAAAATCCATATATTGTTATTATGGTAATATAATTAATGATGTGATATATTATTAAAATAATATAGTTAAAAAGAATTGAAAAAATAGACATTTTCAACTTTTATTTGTCACAATATGACTTTTAATACTATTAGTCATTTTGGATCGATTTTACCTTTCTCTAATAGAAAAAAATAATAAACTAAATTTTACTTTTCTCTAATATATTATATTTAATTTTACCAAGAATAAATAATTATGCTTAGTATCTCTTTTTAAATAATTATGCACAGCATCTATACCTAATATATTCGAGAATAAATGAGTAGGATATAGACCTATTGGATTCTGGTATCTTCAAAACGAGTAAGACCAATAACAACTCGCAATTTCAGGTATCAAACCGGCTTTGATCAAATTTCGATCCGGTATGAACTTAAACCGGGATCTTTTTGTTCCCCATAAATAAGTTACTAGGTTTTAGAGCTCTCTCTCCTCTCATTGTTAGCCGGAAGCCACTCCGATATCGTCTTTCTCCTCTCTCTCTCTCCCCGATTCTTCGAGAAAAGCTTGTTGTCGTCATGGAAGACGGAGAAAGCTGCCCTAAGCTTCCGATTCCTGGGAAGAGAAACATACTAATCACCAGTGCCTTGCCTTACGTCAACAACGTCCCTCATCTCGGAAACATCATTGGATGTAAATTGAATCCTACTCTTCATTCGTTTATCTCGTCTTCTGATCTGATTGCTTGTGGTCGTGTGTGCGTTTCGTTTAAGGACTTAGATAAAGTCACTGCCAAATTTGTTTATTTCAGATGCAGAGATTAGTTTAAAGCTTTTTTGGAATCTGATTTTGCGTTGGTTGATATATTTGGATTAGCCAAATTTTATGTGGACGAGTAGATAGTGTGACTCAGTTTAAGGCTATATTGATTATTATTTTTTGTGTGCAGGTGTTCTGAGTGCTGATGTGTACGCAAGATACTGCCGTCTCCGTGGCTATAATGCGATATATATCTGTGGAACCGATGAATACGGAACTGCAACTGAGACCAAAGCTCTTGAGGAGAATTGCACCCCCAAGGAAATCTGTGACAAGTAAAGCATCCTTATTTTTGCACTGTATCATCTATGAAACACAGTCTTTTCTCATGCTACCATGTTCCTGTGTGTGCTTTTAGGTACCATGCCATTCATAAAGAAGTTTATGACTGGTTTGATATAAGTTTTGACAAGTTTGGGCGAACTTCAACTCCAGAACAGACTGAAGTGTGCCAAGCAATTTTCAAAAAATTGTTTGAAAACAACTTCCTTTCAGAGAACACCATGCAGCAGGTGAATGATTCTCTGCTCAAATGCCTGTTATTTGATCGCATTTCGCAGTGGCATACTTATATGCTTCATAAGTAGAATGATCTACACCACTGAGTTAGTGGGATTTTAACAAGTCTTTGTGGCCCTTTTTATCTACAGCTTTACTGCGATACATGCCAGAAGTTCTTAGCTGACCGGCTTGTTGAGGGCTCTTGTCCGTTTCCAGAATGTAATTATGATTCTGCTCGTGGTGATCAGTGCGAAAAATGTGGAAAGCTCCTGAATCCTACTGAACTCAAAGATCCGAGGTGCAAGGTGGGATATGCTTGTGAAATAGTATTTTCTATTGAAACACATTAACCATTATGTTGAAATTCGTGCGGCGGCTGCAAATTGTTGATATTAAGAGAATACGGTTATCATACAAATTATAATGCTCTGTGTCACAGTACATTTCTTTTGCCTATGTTGATAATATATATTACTGGTAATGGCTAGCTGATTGTCCTTGTCCTGTGCTTGCATCTTTTCTGATCCCTTCTTATTTGCATGACTCACAGATTGCTGTAGAATAGATTTGCACTGTTTTTGCTGGCTTGACTTTCTTTAAGAACTGCATGACTATGGTCTGCATTTACAATTATCTTGAATGTTTATGTTTTCTCTCTCAAACAGGTCTGTCAAACCACACCCCGAATTCGCGACACAGACCACCTGTTTATTGAGCTTCCATTGCTGAAAGATAGGTTGGAAAAGTATATTGACGATACATCTGTTACTGGATCTTGGAGTCAAAACGCTATTCAAACGACGAAAGCATGGCTTAAGGAAGGGCTAAGGCAGAGATGCATTACAAGGGATCTAAAGTGGGGAGTTCCTGTTCCACATGAGAAATATAAGGAAAAAGTAAGAACATCACTGCTAGCCAATTCTGTAAACATATTAAACTACATCTTCTAATTCGATTTGTGTTTATAGGTCTTTTACGTCTGGTTTGATGCTCCTATTGGATACGTCTCAATAACGTCATGCTACACATCTGAATGGGAGAAGTGGTGGAAGAATCCTGAGAATGTGGAGCTTTATCAGTTTATGGGGAAAGACAATGTGCCATTTCATACTGTGAGTTTATAACATTTCAAAATTTGAATACTGCAAATTCTCGTTCTAGTGGTTTTAGTTATCTCCTCTTTCTTCATTCTTTTCCTCTAAACTAAGAAATCAAAGGTGAATTAAAAATATCTGCCTGTTCTTCAGTTTCCATTGACTAGGATATCTTCTGTTTTGAATATCTTGGAGACATGTTTCAGATGTTTTTGATCTTTTATAATTCTGTCATCCTTGTTATTAGGGTTGTTATGTTTGCTCCTCCGAGAAAGGTTTATATTTGTAAATCCGACTGTTTCAACTGCCAACATGTTACTATGCAGGTGATGTTTCCATCTACGCAGCTTGGAACTGGGGAAAATTGGACACTGATGAAGACAATCAGTGTGACTGAGTATTTAAATTACGAAACCGGTCAGTTAATGTTTTACCATGGCTTCCATAAACCTTTCTAGGATGCATGATATTGTTTTGAATTAGTTTGATGTGCTTTGCTTTTTTTTTTGGAATTCATAAAAACGAGGACATTTTTATTGTGTATGGGTTGCAGGAAAGTTCTCCAAGAGTAAAGGTGTTGGAGTGTTTGGTAATGATGTAAAAGATACAAATATCCCTGTCGAAGTATGGAGATACTACTTGCTGACCAACAGGCCTGAGGTAACTGATTGCTCGTAAAAATAGAAACATCCTTTTTTCTCTCATTCATCATGGGCATGCATAAACGTATAGATTTCACCAACGCTAATTTGTTCTGGGGATTGGCCCGTCCAGGTGTCTGACACATTATTTACATGGGGAGATTTGCAAGCGAAACTGACTGGCGAGTTGCTGAACAACCTAGGAAACTTCGTTAATCGAGTTCTGAGTTTTATAGCAAAGCCTGAGCCCTCAGGTTGGTTCATTCTTTCCGGATTCAAGTATTGGTTTTCCTTGTGAGTGGTAGCTATAGATGACTTTTCAGATTGACATATCCAATTGAAAATATTGGATGTGTTGCATTCTTTTATTGAAACCAGCTAGTAAGTGTGCAAGTCAGAGATATTTGAGCTCTGGGACCTCAATCTGTTGTCACGTGTTAGTCTGTGAACAAAATTTGTAGTCTAAAATGATATAAGATGCATCTGGCTGGCAAGAGTCGATACTATAATTCTGTTGTGCTGATCTAACGCCATGATTCCTCTTGCTGTAAAATTGCGTGTACATAATTATTAACTGGTCGTAAAACATATCTGATGTTCAAGTGTCTTCACATGCGTGTATCTTTTCATACCTCTCTAGTGGACTGTGGATGGTCAGATGTTGAATTTTGTTTTCCAAAATAAAAATTGCATGAAGTAGCTGGATAGCATAAAGTATTAAATTCTCTTGGAAACAGAAAGATCACTTGCTAGGATTTTGGCTAGTGATATTCTTGAAAACAGGGCCAATACTTTTCATACCTCTCTAGTGGGCTGTGGATGGTCAGATGTTGAATTTTGTTTTCCAAAATAAAAATTGCATGAAGTAGTTGGATAGCATAAAGTATTAAATTCTCTTGGAAACAGAAAGATCACTTGCTAGGATTTTGGCTAGTGATACTCTTGAAAACATGGCCAATACTTTTCCATATCTGCTCTCATGTTTTCCCTGCCTCTTACTATGTCATGTACTAATTGATGTGAAGGTTATGGGTCTGTCATTCCTGATGCTCCTGGTGCTGAATCTCACCCTCTAACGCAATCCCTGGCTGAAAAGGTTGGAAAGTTTGTAAAGGAGTATGTTGAAGCTATGGAAAAGGTGAGGAACATTATATGGACTTTGGTCTGGTATGGCTATCTTAGTTTGTTCCTGGTGGTTTATGTTCTTACTAAAGACTGTTCATTTGATATAGGTTAAGCTCAAGCAGGGGCTGAAAATTGCTATGACCATCTCGAATGAAGGGAACGCATACTTGCAGGTAATTCGACACTCATAAATGTATATTAGCTTTATTAGCTGTTACCGTCTAACCAACTTTACTGTTTTTTTATTGTAGGAAGCCCAATTTTGGAAACTTTTCAAGGAAGATAAACCTTCTTGTGCAATTGTCATAAGAACTGCTGCTGGTTTAGTATACCTTCTTGCACAGTTGTTAGAACCTTTCATGCCGTCCTTTTCTCGGGAGGTAAGTTTTATTGATTGTCTTCGAAACATATATTTCTATTTAATTTTAGTAGAATGGCAAGCGTGATTAGTGCTGCTGTCTTTCGCATTTTTTTGTAGGTATTTAAACAGCTAAATTTGCCTCTACAATTTTCACTCTCCGACGAGGGAATAGCAAGTAGACTTTGGGAGATACTGCCTCCCGGTCACAGGATAGGCACCCCTCAACCATTGTTCAAGGAATTGGTACATACCTGTCTTTGATTTTATCCATAAGAAAGGCGGACTTGTTGTATGTTTAAACGTGATGTAGCATTTGATTTATATCTTGTGAAATACTATGATCACAGAAAGATGAAGAAGTGCAACAGTACAAAGACAAGTTTGCTGGAAATCAAGCTGATAGACGTGCTAGGGATGTAGAAGCAGCAAATATGGCGGAGCAGCTTAAGAAAACAAAACTTTCAGGTTCTATATTTGGATTATCAAAATGCTGTTCGCATATACACTAGAGATCTCGAGCGCATCATAGTAATTTGTACCGCAGTAGCTTTGATGATTATGTACTGAACCGCTGTTTTGCCTCCCAGATGCTAAAAAGCAAAAGGCGTCAAAAGGAGCGGGAACATCCAAACCTCAGCCGGCTGCTACTCTTGAAATTACAATGGCAAGACTTGATATTCGAGTCGGTAAAATTCTAAAGGCTGAGAAGCATCCTAACGCAGATTCATTGTATGTGGAACAAATTGATGTTGGAGGAGGTGAAATTCGCACCGTTGTTAGTGGACTGGTCAAATATATTCCTCTTGAGGAGATGCAGGTCTGTTCAAATTCAATCTCACCAATCAACTTAATCCATTAGTTTTCTTCCCAGTATCTGTATGCATCGCTTCAATAATCGATATGACTGTTGTTTCTGGACAGAACCGTATGGTTTGTGTGCTTTGCAACTTGAAGCCCTCGAAAATGAGGGATATTATGTCACAGGCAATGGTTCTTGCCGCTTCCAGTAGTGACGGCAGCAAGGTAAGAAGACTCTCTGACCTGTTCATAGTTCATCTAGTTTCGTTTATGTTATAAATAAATTGTTTTTCTATGTTTGCTGGAAACTTTCAGGTGGAGTTAGTTGAGCCCCCTGAATCTGCTACGATTGGTGAACGAGTTAGATTTGCTGGGCATGAAGGTGAGCCAGACGTTGTGTTAAACCCAAAGAAGAAAGTATGGGAGACACTTTTGGTGGATCTTAACACGAACGAGAACCTAGTTGCTTGCTACAAAGATATACCCTTTACTACAGATGCAGGTGTCTGCAAGGTTTCATCCATCAGCAATGGCACTATCCGTTAAAATCTTTCTTTTATTTTCCATTTCTATCTCTCTCTTTCGAGGGAACACACATTTCTGAGATTTTCATCTGAAATATTGAGATACTATTAGCAAAACATGTTCTTCTTTGTAAACTGTTTTTTACATTTATGGTTCTTAACTGGTTTTGAGTAACAATATGTTATGCTTTTCTATATGTACAAGGTTGTAGACTTTGGTTTTGCTGTCAGCTTTTAGAAATGGACCCGGATGGAAATCAACCACAGCACTATCTTTGTGGGACTAATTGAGATTTTGATACTGTCTACATATGATTGTCGTATTTTTATCAAAAAGGAGCAGTCACATCAATTTTGTTTTTCGGTCACTAACTTTTGAGATAAAATGTTCAATAGACGGTAAAAATTGGCTATATATTTCACCATTTGATTATTTTCATATTACTTTTAGTAAGTTTCTATTTATTTAGGATTTCTAAATTGAGTATGTTTAGAGTTCCGGCTAGGTAGAGATGGCAATCATAGATCTGGAGTGTGGGTCTGATTCGTAAAGAATTGTCGCGGTATGATATTGGGACGAGATTTTCTCAGCCCGTACCACGCGGGATGGGTCTTTGCGGGACTAGGTTTTTTGCGGGATGAGCTGAAGCGGATCATGCGGGATTACATGGACCCGCATTTTTTTCTTCATTTCTTATTTTACCAGAAAAAACGAGAAAGAGAGTGAGAAGAAAGCGATTCTTGTGACATTTTCCCCAGAAAACATAAGCAATTCCGGCGATGATGATTCGAGCTCCGATGATGATGATTCGAGCTCCGATGATGACGACTCCAGCTCCAGCGATGACGATTCGAACTCTGATGGTGTTTTGATTTGGTTTTCTCTTTTTATTACACACAATTGTGAATTGCTTTATCACAATGTGATATTTCTTGTTTAAGTTGATTGGTTTTATTTTCAGTACTGTGAATTGGTGTTTTTCTTAAATTAAATTTGTTTACAATGGTGTTGTTTAGGAGAAAAGTTAGTTGTATATCGTATAATTTGGCAAAGCAATTCACGATTTTTCTGCAATCCAAATAATTAAAAAAAGAGATGGTTTGATGAAGACATATAGCACTTGAGCCAAATTATTACAAAGACAACAATTCAATCAGATTCAAACTCAACAAAAGCTTATGCTGATAACAAAAGAAGACTTTTAACTCAAGAACGCAAGCACAAACGGAGCTTTGTGGCATTGATTTTGATAAGGCTTTAGTGAAGCTTAATGAGCTCTCTTCAACTCTCTTACACAACTCTTATACTCGAACATTCATGAAAGAAGCTGTAGCAGGCGGTTTGATAAAAAGGGCCTGCGAAGGCCTATATATTCTACGGTACGGGTTTGGGCCGGTATTTTGAAGACCGTAGCCCACGCGGGACAAGCCCGCTGTAACCCGCTCGACGACTAACCCGCCGCAGTACGGGACGAAACGGGTAAACCTATTTGACGTCTCTACGGCTAGGGCTGAGAAAAATTAGCCAAAATACTCAAATCCAAACTGAATTTTACAAATTTAGAGCATACCGAATTGTATAATATTAGTCCAAATAGAATATATATTTATTTAATAAATTAATCAAATGCAAAACTGAATCGAATTCTTACTAATAAAAGGGACTTTTTGAGGCTCTATAGAGCGTCTACATCAGCAAAAAAACTTCTCCCGAAAAATGATACGTGGCATAAAATATAGTTTTACATTTTAATATTACTAATTTTCTAAAATTATAAATAATATGTAAACATACAGCATAAAAAATAGAAAAACTACATTAAACATATGTAAAATTACCATTTTTCACTTAAAAAAAAGACGGCTTATCTCCATAACGTAACATTACCGTTTTATAAAAAAAACCAAAAAACATTATATATAATTTCGAAAATAATAAATATATGTAAACATACAACATAAAAAATGGAAATATTATATTAAACATATGTAAGATTGCCATTTTAAATTTTTATTTTTAAAAAATAATACGTAAACATACAACATAAAAAAAATAGAAAAACTACATTAAACATATGGTAAGATTACTATTTTTCACTAAAAAAATGGCTTATCTCCATAATGTAACATTACCATTTTATAAAAAAAGAAAAAAAACATAAATATAACTATTTGACTATTTGTCTTCGAAAATAATAAATAATATGTAAACATACAACATAAAAAATGGAAATACTACATCAAACATATGTAAGATTACCATCTTATAAAAATGACCTTTTGAGGCTCCATAGAGCGTCCACATCAGCAAAA
>NC_027751.1:33685407-33687047 GCF_000695525.1 Brassica oleracea var. oleracea
TGAAGAACTACATTAAACATATGTAAAATTATCATTTTTCACTTAAAAAAAAAGACGGCTTATCTCCATAATGTAACATCACCGTTTATAAAAAAACAAAAAACATTTTATATAATTTCGAAAATAATAAATATATGTAAACATACAACATAAAAAATGGAAATACTACATTAAACATATGTAAGATTACCATTTTACATTTTTTTTTTTTAAAAATATGTAAACATACAACATAAAAAATAGAAAAACTACATTAAACATATGTAAGATTACCATTTTTCACTAAAAAAAGACGTATTATCTCCATAATGTACATTACTATTTTGTAAAAATAAACATTATATATAATTTCGAAAATAATAAATAATATGTAAACATACAACATAAAAAAAATGGAAAAACTACATTAAACATATGTAAGATTACCAGTTTTCCCTAAAAAAAAGACGGCTTATCTCCGTAATGTAACATTACTAAAGTATAAGAAAAGGAAATACATAATTTAAAAAAATGGAAAAGTACATTAGTATTTAAACATCTATCTTAAAATGTAAATCTATCTTAAAATATAAAATTATTAGTAAATAGAAAATATAAGAAATAGAAATACACAATATAAAGAAAAATATATAATAAGTAAATATATAATATAAGTAAATACCCAATTTAAAAATGAAAAATTACATTAAGATTTAAAAATATATCTTAAAATTTAAAATATAGATATTACGTAAATAGAAAGTATAACAAATGGAAATATACAATTTAAAGAAAATAGAAAATGTACATTAAGATTTAAACATCTATCTTAAAATGTAAAATGAAGATATTAAGTAAATAAAATGTACAAGAAGTGGAAATACCTATACAGGAAAATAAATAATAAGTAAATAATGTAAATATATAATATATGAATTATATATATAATAATAAGTAAATACACAATTTTTAAAAAAAAATGAAAAAAGTTCATTAAGCATTAAACATCTATCTTAAAATGTAAAATAGAGATATTAAGTAAATAAAAAGTACAAGAAATGAAAATACATATACAAGAAAATAAATAATAATTAAATAATGTAAATATATAATATATGAATTATATATAAGTAAATAAAAAAATATAAGAAATGGAAATAAACATTTTAAAAAATGGAAATATATATTCGCACAAACATATAATTCAGAATTTTGTTGTTGTTCAGAATACCACATTAAACAAAAAAAATAAAAATGTATAGTTTTACATCAAAAAAATCCCTATAAAATTCATTATTCCATCAACATCAACCTCACTCTATAAAGGAAAACTTCAAAGCGGTCGAGCAAAAAAATGGTTCCACCATCAACACTTGCAGTCCCAAAAACCTTTAATGACCTTGAAGGAGATTTTTTATAACAACGAACTTTTTGTTAGGTGGATTCATTGTTGGAAAACCCGCAACTTCCAAAAGCCAAACTTATTTATGGGAATTGAATTGCTTTTCATAGACTCAAGGGTATTCTTACAAATTTAAATTAATCTAATCCATAATTTTATTGTTAATAATCATATTACTCTTTCATGATCAAACCATTACAGTTAATAACCATTCAAGTGTTTATCCCGAAACACTTCTTTCCTCGCCGAATCAGGTATT
>NC_027751.1:33687469-33695329 GCF_000695525.1 Brassica oleracea var. oleracea
AGCACAAATTCAAACATCACAAAAAATATTTACATAAACATTATAATACAATAATTTAATCAAAAAATACAATTCAAAAAAACAATATTCAAAAGAATAGTTATATACTTAATATTTGAAAATCAAAGATATTTTTGCTAAAATTGTACTTACCTGGCCAAGGAGATCGGCCATCTTTTTACGGATCGATCGATTGTTGAGCATGTGGTCGATCCAAAAATACTTTACAGTTTATTTAAATATCTAAAATATTTATTCCAACACTCAACAGATAGTTTTGCTAAATATGATAACTAGATAGCCAACTAAATTACAAAAAATATTTAAATAGTAAAAAATATGTTAATTTAACGTGTTAAAATTTAAAAATAAATTTTAATTATGACATGCATCTTAACATTTATATAAATATATATCATAACCTAAATATAAATAATTTAACAACTTAAATTAGAAAAAAATAACGCCCGGGTTAATCCCTAGTTATTAAATAAAACCAAAGTAATCAAACTATCAAAAAATCTAAGATTTTAACTAAAATCAATACATATATTTATTTTAATATAAATTTTTGTCAAAACTTTTTCATTTTGATGATTTATTTTCTAAAACTAGAAATTTCAAAATCCTGAAAATTTAAACCTAATATATCAACTATAATTTGATACGATTATAATCTAGTTCTAAAATCTGAAAAAGAAAACCGAAATTCCTAAACTGATTCAAACTGAGTAACCGAATGTCTTTTTTTTCTCTAAACTGTAAATATTATATTGATGAAAGGATTTACAACTGAATATTTAAGTCTGAGCCACATTGGCAAAGAGTAACCTAATGTCAATCGCAACTTTCGGCAATTATTGACGAATATTTAACTCCTCGATAAAACATCTGGATTGTATAGTCATATGCATAGGTCCAGGGTTCATTTAGATCACTCAATGAAAGATGTTAAGTAAAAATCTGTGTAAACAACAAACAGATATTGATAAAAACGAATGCGACTGCATAAAAGAACATATCAAGCATGGGACCAAGGACGTTGGGTAGGTGAATGTGTTCCTCACTTCAAACATGTGAGGTTTCACAGGTAGGTATAAAGATAGTAAGCATACGATTATAATATTTGATATTGGTTTAGTTCGGTTATAGTATTTGGTTTGGTTTGGTTTGGTTAAGAATAAAAGGAACTTAATGATTTCTATATATTAAGAAGCTGTGCTCTTCCACTCAAAAGTAGTAAGTAACAACTAAGAATGGAAGATATCATCATCGGGGTGGTGGCTCTCGCCGCGGTTCTCCTCTTCTTCCTCTCTCAAAAATCAAAAACCAAACGCTACAAACTGCCTCCCGGCCCACGGGGACTTCCGGTGATCGGAAACCTCCACCAGCTTAGCCAGCTTAACCCACAACGTTTCTTCTATGGATGGGCCAAAAAATACGGTCCAATCTTTTCATACAAGATAGGAAGTCAAACAATGGTGGTCATATCATCAGCTGAGCTAACAAAAGAGCTTCTCAAGACGCAAGATGTCAACTTCGCGAACCGGCCTCAGCACCGTGGTCACGAGTTCATAACCTACGGCCGAAGCGACATGGCAATGAACCACTACACACCGTATTACCGGGAGATGAGGAAGATGGGAATGAACCACTTGTTCTCACCCACACGTGTGGCCACCTTCAAGCACGTGCGGGAGGAGGAGGCTAGGACGATGATGGTTAAGGTCGAAAAGGCTGCCGAGAGAGCCGAACCTGTCGATATAAGCGAGCTTATGTTGACCTTCACGAACTCGGTTGTGTGCAGGCAAGCGTTCGGGAAGAAGTACAATGAAGATGGGGAAGAGATGAAGAGATTCATCAAGATTCTTTATGGCACTCAAAGCGTTTTGGGGAAGATTTTTTTCTCCGATTTTTTCCCGTTATTCGGATTTCTAGATGATTGGACAGGTCTCACGGCTTATATGATGGAGTGTTTCGAAAGACAAGACACTTATATACAGGAGATTATCGATGAGACACTTGACCCCAACAGGGCCAAGCCAGAAACTGAGAGCATGATCGATCTCTTGATGGAGATCTATAAAGATCAACCTTTCGCCTCCAAGTTCACTATAGAGAATGTCAAAGGCGTGATTTTGGTACGTCTAAAACATTTCTCCTTTTTTTTTTGTTATTTATGTTTTAATTGTTGCTTGTGCTACAATCAATCAGTTGCGTGTGTTTCACTCTTCTTATTGTTTTGTTTGTTACAAAAGAATATAGTTGTTGCGGGAACTGACACGGCGGCTGCGGCGGTTGTATGGGGAATGACGTATTTGATGAAGTATCCTCAAGTGATGAAGAAAGCTCAGGCAGAAGTGAGAAAGTATGCAAGAGAGAAAGGTTCAACGTTCATTACTGAAGACGACGTGAAGAACCTTCCTTACTTCAGAGCCTTGGTTAAAGAAACCTTAAGGATCGAACCTGTGATTCCTCTCCTTATCCCTCGTGCTTGCATTCAAGACACCAAGATCGCTGGTTACGACATCCCTGCGGGGACTACTGTCAACGTCAACGCATGGGCCGTGTCCCGCGACGAGAAAGAGTGGGGCCCTAACCCTGACGAGTTCAAACCAGAGAGGTTTCTTGAGAAGGACGTTGACTTCAAAGGCACGGACTACGAGTTTATACCGTTCGGATCAGGCCGGAGAATGTGCCCTGGAATGCGCCTCGGTGCGGCGATGCTTGAGGTTCCGTTCGCGAACCTTCTCCTCAACTTCAACTTCAAACTTCCCAACGGAATGAAACCAGAAGAGATCAACATGGATGTCATGACTGGTCTTGCTATGCACAAGTCGGATCATCTCAAGCTTGTTCCGGAGAAAGTGAGCAAGTAACAGTTTCTAATAGTCAAATAAATGTATCACTCTGGTTGTATAATATATATATATATACGTTCCTGTAGTGTACTATGCTCTTTGGTTTGGTTTCTTTTTAAATCAAACAACATTTCTATTACTTTTGAGGAACTTACAAATAAGAAAATAAGAGATAGGCGAGCCAGAAGGTCGTCTTGGGTTTGATTAATTTGTGCATAGCAAGACCAGCCATGACTTCGATAATAACAAAAGAGAACATAAACGATTAAATTACGTTAGTTCCGTCGACAATGTTTTTTTAAATACTTAACTAGTTTAAAGATGAACATTATATATATAAAGTATTTTTACGTTCTTTTACATATTATAAAATAAAAAATAAAAAATATATATTGAATCATTGAAAAATCATTAGCACAATCACATAAATCAAAACGATCGTTCTTATTTATTTAAAATTTTTGTTGGTAAATTAATATAAACATAGATATATAATATATCTTTTGTATGGTTACCTATTAAATAAAGCTTCATAGTCATATGGTTTTATGATCATGTATATTTTTTTATAACAAAAATGTTAACCATGATAATAAAATTTTCACTGTGAGATTTTTAATAATTTTAATAATTTATAATCATTTTTGAAAATTCAATGCATATCTTGAAATTTAAAAAGTTAAGTTTTCAATACTTATTTAATGAAAATTTTAAAATTAAAATAATTTTTTTTGTGATATATATACATATATATTTATTTATTTATTAATCTGAATATCTATTTACTCATATAATTTAATTAACATATTTGTATATTGTTCTAATAAAAAAATTAAACATGCATAAAAAACAAATTATGATTGGTTCACAAATCGACTTAACATCAACTTTTGCCGACTAAGGACACTTTCCTCACAAAAGTTTGTTTCAGGCAATTATACCAGCTATAATATCCATCAACCAGGCTGTCATTCTCAGATCTTATAAGATTTCTAATCCTTTTCTATCTTTTACATACTTATTTAAGCTATTTTTCTTTTATTGGTTTGGTCATGTATTGGATATTGCCAGTCAAATTGGTCCTCTCGCGGATACATGTCAGTTGTTTATAAAGGCCACTACACTAAGTGTAAAATTACTTAAAATAATCATAAGTAAACTATACTTTGGAGATAATAGAAGATATTCTTTATTTTATTTCTGTATATGCATGTCAAACATGAATTTTCTCTTACAGGAAAATTAGTAAAAATGAATAGAATCTTCAAAATAAACATACTTATTAGTATAAAGTGTTTAGAGTTGAATAAATCTTTGGCGACTGCGATGGCGACAAACTAGGGTTATCATGGGTTTGCGGCTATGGAATCCAGGAATCATTCGGGGTTTTCAAAAATGGATGGAGCATCATCAAGTGGGTCCTTATGGGAAGATCGGGACAGCAGGTTTTTTTGATTTGGCATTTTCGCAATCAGATCAAAAAAACTTTAGAAGATTGGGGAAATCGTCACATGGGCAGTTTCGAGTCTCTGGTTTGCATATGGCAGTTTGCATAGGAAAAGACTGGGAATGTTGGGTTATGAGGATTAATTACTTGGGTGGAGTTCAATGCTCATGGTTATACAAAATTGGTCTAATGAGTCCCAGTGATCTCATTATGATGGTATTAAGGTTTTTATCCTTTATGGTTGGGAATATTGGTATCCTTGCATCGGGTCCTGTTTGTTTCAGTGGTTGGTTTATGATAGTACTATGGTACGTATCTAATATTATTTGGAATATGATTGGTACTATTGGTGGAAGGGGGAGCTTGGCTGATCATCGAAAGAGTAACAGGAAGAGATGTTCTTTAACGAAGGAATGGGGCCGAGAAGCAGAGATCATGGGGTGGCAAATGTGGAAGCGGGGATGTCGCTGCTTGGTTTGCAGACATACCCTAGGAATCGTCTTAAAGGTATATGGGTGGGTCCCAAGTTGGACTGCTCAATGTATGGTCTTTTGGAGTCGGTGTTTGGAGTTGTTAACAGGGAACGAGTTCTCTGGTTGGACTCATTAAACCAACCACAGAAAAGAAAGTTAACAATATTAACAGGGAACGAGTTCTCTGGTTGGACTCATTAAACCAACCACAGAAAACAAAGTTAACCATAGCAATGGATCTTAAGAGGAGCCACAGATTGGCAAGAACTGATGCAAGGGCGTCAGGGAGGAGGAGAGGGAGCGAAACACACAGAGGAAAAGGGTCCATCACACCCTAGGAACTCAAAGAAACCAGATGTTTAGTTTATGGGTAGTACAATAAAGGATGTGATGTCGTGGGGATTGGGAGTCTTTTTTCATATTTTTAAAATAAGCTCAGTGAGCCTTTATTTGTGTTTGGGGTTGGGGTACTTGTGGTTTTATTTCGTTACTGCAGTTTGTCCTGTTATATGGAATAAATTTGGAGTTAGTTCTGCTTTTTGCACTGATATTGGAACATGGGTGTTACGGTTTGAGAGGAGTTTTGTGTTGCAGAGGTATGCATTTAGGTGCATAGCGAAGCAAGGCAGGAGGAGTTTACATCGGATCATGGGGCGATGGCTATGGTTAAATGGGATGGATTGTCATCAGGTCTGGTCTGTGGTCTCATCAAACCATAGACAGATTCAATATTCACCATGCAAGAGTGATTTTGGTAGAGTAGAGAGTGGTGTTATATATATGGTTACATTGTGGCTTACGAAATGGTTCTATAGGAAAGGAGGTCCTATATGGTATTTTCTTCTGGCTACATTATGTACTGCACGATTTAATATTAATGGTGGTAGGAGGGGCTGTTCTAATTGGAGCATCATAAGGTTAGGCAGGAGATTAATATGTATCTTCATTAAATTTAAATATGCAGTGTTACTGCATTCTACAGGAATACGTGAGGTGAATGTGCGACTGAGTGTTATTGGATCCAGGCTGGAGGGAAGTACAATGGAAAGTGATGGTTATTTGGCAGGAAAAATAATTTTTTTAAATGGAATACGTGGTAAAATTAACTACGATTGCATGGTTATAATGAGATGTGGCCGACAAGAACTAGTATGGGGTTATACGACTATGATGGTAACGGGGATATTGGAAGGGGTTCTCTGGTTGATTTCAAAGATATGGTGGTGGTTGCGATTTGAGAGTATCTTTAAACCCAAATTAAGAAGCTCTAGAGAGCCTATAAGCCGTTTATATAATGAGAGCACTTAGTTGGAATTGCCGAAGAATGGGGAGTAAATGGACTATAAGTTATTTAAGAGAAATATGACATAAACATAAACCAGACTTTTTATTTTTATCGGAAACTAAGCAGGAATTTGAGTTCGTTCAAGGATTTTAAGCCCATTTTGGATTTGATAATTTAGTTACGGTTGATCCAGTAGGGCAGAGTGGTGGGCTGGCGCTATACTATAACAATGATTATCAGGTGAAGGTATTATTTTCAAGTAACCGAATGATAGATGTGGAAGCAGTGGCTTTAGGAAAGACGATTTTTTAACATTTGTGTACGGGGATCCAGTGCCAGATTTGAGGGAGCAGGTGTGGGAACGTTTGACTAGATATGGATTGTCGAGATCGGAACCTTGGTTTATTATTGGGGATCTAAATGAGATTACAGGAAACCATGAAAATGAGGGGGGCTCTCTGAGGAGTGCTGCATCATTTGTTCCTTTTAATAACATGATTAGGAACACTGGTTTACTAGAGTTTCCTGCAAAAGGAAATAAATTGTCATGGCGAGTACGACGAGGAAAAGGAAAAAGGGCAGTGACGGTAAGATGCCGATTAGACCGAGCACTAGCGAATGAGGATCAAGATTTTAAAGGAATATGAGGTGGTCTCTGGTCAGCTGATAAATTTTGAGAAGTTCTCAATTCAATTTGGACATAAGATTGAAGAATCGATGAGACAGGAGTTAAGAGATGTCTTGGGAATACAAAATTTGGGAGGAATGGGATCTTATTTAGGATTACCGGAAAATCTTGGCGGTTCTAAGGTTCAAGTTTTTGGTTTTGTTCAGGATCGCTTATATAATAGGGTAAATGGATGGACTTTTAAATTTTTCACAAAAGGAGGAAAGGAGGTGATCATCAAATCAGTGATTACGGCATTGCCGAACCATACGATGTCTTGTTACCGATTACCTAAGGCCACCGCAAAAAAATTAACGAGTGCAGTAGCCAAATATTGGTGGAGTCCTGGAGGTAGTACAAGAGGACTACATTGGAAATCTTGGGATAAGGTATGTGTCAGCAAGGAAGAAGGGGGATAAGGTTTTAAGGATATAACCGATTTCAATACAGCAATGTTTGGTAAGCACTTATGGAGGCTAATAGAAAAGCCACACACGTTATTTTCCCGGGTTTTTAAGGGTAGGTATTTTAGGAATGCCTCCCCACTTGAACCGGTTCGATCATACTCTCCGTCATACGGCTGGAGGAGTATTGTCTCTGCTCGATCTCTGGTAAGAAAAGGACTAATCAAAAGGGTGGGAACAGGATCTTCTATATCAGTATGGAACGATCCTTGGCTCCCAACCACTCGCCCGAGACCAGCCAATAAAAATCAACACAATTTGTTTCCCGACCTTACAGTGGACTCCCTTATTGATTCCACTTCGCGAAGATGGAATTCGCAGGTTCTTCGGACTTTGGTGGAGCCACAGGATGTGAAAATCATAGAAAGTATACCTTTGAGTAGACACCAGATTGCAGATAGTGATGGATGACATTTCACAAATAATGAAAACTTTTCGGTTAAATCGGGATATCAAGTGGTGAGAATTTACCCGGATAGGGAGAGAATACCGTTATTCATTGGTCCTACGGTTGATGTTCTAAAGGCTTTTTGTTGGAAAATACGGTGCCCACCAAAGATAAAACATTTTCTTTGGCAATTGATCTCAGGATGTATAGCAGTCAAGAAGAATTTGCAGGCACGAGGGATGCAAGGGGAGATATGCTGTGCAAGATGTGGAGCA
>NC_027751.1:33695398-33696183 GCF_000695525.1 Brassica oleracea var. oleracea
ATGTTTCATGGATTACGGACTAACAAAGCATGTCAAGGAAAATATATGGCGGTTAAAACAGATATGAGTAAAGCTTATGATAGGATTGAATGAGAATTCATTAAGGCATTACTGCAGAAGATGGGCTTCCACCAACATTGGATTAAATTAATGATGGAGTGTATATTGTCGGTTCAATATAGGATTCTTCTAAATGGTCTTCCAAAAGGGCTCATTGTGCCACATAGAGGGTTACGGCAAGGAGATCCGTTATCTCCTTACTTATTTATTTTATGTACTGAGGCTCTGAGTGAAAATATTCGGAAGGCGGAGAGAGAGAAAAAGTTAACAGGAATTAAGGTTGCCAGAGCATGTCCATCGATTTCCCATCTGTTTTTTGCGGATGATAGTTTGTTCTTTTGTAAAGCTCAAAGAGAGGAGTGTCTTACTATTCTCAGGATTTTTAAGGAATATGAGGTGGTTTCTGGTCAGCTGATAAATTTTGAAAAATCTTCAATTCAATTTGGACATAAAATTGAAGAAGCGCAGAGACAGGAGTTAAGGAATATTTTGAGTATACAGAATTTGGGAGGAATGGAATCTTACTTAGGATTACCGGAAAATCTAGGAGGCTCTAAGGTTCAAGTGTTTGGTTTTGTTCAGGATCGTTTAAATAATAGGGTAAATGGATGGACTTTTAAATTCTTCACAAAAGGAGGAAAGGAGGTGATCATCAAATCAGTGATTACGGCATTGCCGAATCACACGATGTCTTGTTATCGCTTACCTAAGGCCACAGCGAAAAA
>NC_027751.1:33696838-33746743 GCF_000695525.1 Brassica oleracea var. oleracea
GGATACTCTTAAATTGGCTGAGACGGAATCAACACTCTGGGCTGAGGCACAGTTACTGAAAGATCAGAAGATGGGAGCGGAGACTCAGGTTACGTTTCCTCCGTCGATTCCCGGCAGATGGTGCTTTACAGATGGATCATGGAAAGAGGGAGATATGTTCTCTGGCCAAGGCTGGTTCAGTACTTTAATTGGATTTGCGGGTCTGATGGGAGCTAGGAACGTAAGAGCGTCTCTATCTCCTCTGCATGCAGAGTTCGAGGCGTTACTATGGGCAGTGAAATGTATGAAGAACTTAAAACAATTTCAGGTTACGTTTGCAACGGATTGTTCTCAATTGGTGAAGATGATTTCGGAACCAGAAGAATGGCCAGCTTTTACAAGTTATTTGGAAGATATCAAGAATCTGAAAGAGAGTTTTACACGTTCAGAGATAATACATGTACCAAGGACGCAAAATAAAAAGACGGATAATCTAGCACGCAGTGTCAGAAAACAGCCATCTTTCGTCGTTCACATGGACCAATATCTCCCGGTGTGGTTTACAGAGTCTATATGAGTCTGGAATGTTGTCGATAAAAAAAAAATATATAAAGTTACTTTTTTTGAAACTATATAAAGTAAGTATTTCCAAAGTCAGAGGAATGATCTGCTTTTAAAATACTCATTGAAGAAGTCCAAAGTCTGCACCAGAGCTTCACTACTTTTCAGCTAAAGTATGTTTTCAGGACTCAAAATACAAGGACGTACACTCTTGCACGTGTTGCACAATGTCAATCATCATATTTTGTCTATATGGAAACAAAGTCTCCTTCTTGGTTAGCAGAGTTTTATTGAATATGTTTATGTTGCCGTAAAAAAATACATCCAAATCAAGTGGTCTATTCACCATTAGATTATTCAACGAATTATTTTACCGATACTTAAGCGCAGGGGTGGGCATATCGGTTTAGTTTCGGGTTCGGTTTCGGTTCGGTTCGGTTTGGTTTGGTTAATTTGGGTTTTATAAAACTCAACCCAATTAAAACCAAACCCAATTAAAACCAAAGTAGCTTTGGTTTGGATTCGATTTGGGTTTAGTTTGGTTCGGTTTGGTTTAGATTTAGTTTGGTTCTTTAAAAATCTATGAAACAAAAAAAGAATTTAAAGTTCGATGACAAAACTCTTAACCACGTCAAAAGAAGAAATACATAATAAGCAAAGAGCAGACTATTTGTAATCTAATTAGCGTAACAAAGACTTGTAAACATTCCAAAAACTATTAACTAAAAGACTATTTGCATCTACCTTTTTGTTTTTATTGATCCTATAATAACTTTATTACATAATTTAGAGAATGAAAATTAGAGAAGAAGAACGAAACGAGATGACTATGATTTAGATGCTTATAGTTTTTAAGTTTTGTTTTCAGTACAATATTTAGGTATTAGGATTATTTGAATCATATTTGAATTTTTTTTAAAAAATATATGGAAGTTAAGAAAAAATGGAAAACAAAACTTTAACTAAAATTTGCAATATGTTAGTATATATATATATATATATTGGATTATTGGTTTGGTTCGGTTTGGTTGGTTTGGTTCGAACCCAAACCAAACCATTCGAGTTGAGTAAAACATGAACCAATGGAGTTATGTAAAGAGCACAGTTTGGTTTGGATCTGTTTAACTTCGGTTGGTTTTGTTTGGATCGGTTCGGTTTGGGTTTTTTGCCCACCCCTACTTAAGCGGCTTATTTTCAGGTATAAATTTGAAAATTTAGATAATTAATCAACCAAATTTGAAAATTTAGATAAATTAAAGTCCATGAAAATTTTGAATAAGATATAAAATGACTCATCTACACCAACTATATGTCATTATATGAATCTACAATATATGTATAATACCAATATATCTTTAACTATATGAAACCTATTGGTCATGTCATGTATTAACTAACATGTTTTATATAGTTTCTAAGAACAACTACAATGGGGAATTCTCACACCAAATATCTAAACTATATTTACAGATTAATATTTATATTCTATTAAGGGGATCTCGAGATCATTTGAGATATTTTGAGATATTTTGGGAAGAGGTTCTCGTGGTTTTGAGATTCCCAAAACAAAACTTAATTAAAATGTTTAATTTTAATATTTTGAAAACTTTGTGAGCACCTCCCATTAAGATTGCTCTAAGAGCATGTCCATCGCTCATAGTGATGGCAAATGAGTTGTCCTGCCTCGTCCCCCCTTTTTGGTTTGTTGTCAAACAGATTTTGGCGGGTCTGTCTCGCCGGGCCACGGTCTTCGGAAAGGCTGACCAAACCCGCCATGCAAAATGTATGGGCCTTAGCAAGTTGACCGGCGGTACAAAAATTCTTCCATTGCCTGCACAAACCTACAAGACTTTTTTTTTTTTTTTTTTTTTTTTTTTTTTTTCAAACCTACAAGACTTGCACACGCCATAAACACATGGTCAGCATTAGTTTGAGTTTGTTACAAGCATTAGGCATGACTTATAATGAGTTTAATTCAAGTTACAAATAGTCATTGTAATAAGAAAAAGAGACGAGGATTAGTCATACATTATCAAATTTGTTACAAGTTGTTATTACTCATAAATCATAACAGAAGTGAAGTCCTTGAATTGTACACTTATCTCCCTCCTACTTCTTTTGTTTTTAAAGTTTGATTCAAGTTACAAGTAGTCATTACTTCATGTGTGCAATTCAAATAACATTCTTAAATCGTGTTTACTGCAAAGAAGGAATTATATGCATGTGTAATCGATTCGGCAATCACCTCTCTCTTGTCGATCAGTAGAAGAAATGAGAAAAAAAAACTCAATTAAAGGGAAGAAGAAAAGTCGTCACCATTTAAACCGACAAGGAAAAGCAAGCCTGTTGTGCTCAGCTCTTCATTTTTCTCGAACCCGTAAAAAGACTCAAATGGCCCGCAACTCAACTAAAGCCCATCCCGCATTGGCCCAATTCCGTGCAGGACAAGACCGCGAGGCCCACTTAATAATGGCCTGCAAAAATGCTGCCCAAACCTGTCCATGACAAACTTTTATGGGCCAGACCCGCGGTTCAGGTCCTCATTTGCCGTCTCTAATCGCTTAGAACCCATGTTTATGTATTTCAGCAACAATTTATCATTATTTTATTATAATTTTGCTGAAGAAATAAGTTTTAATTTAAAAACAGAAAAAATGACTGAGAAATGAACACGTAACCGTTGAGATTCTGGATAGATATCTTCTCTCTTTTTATCATTTAACCTTTTTTGGTCAACTAAAACTTTTTTATCTAATCTTACTCCCAAAAAATGGAGCAGAGGTCTCTCTTTTTTTAAATACAATTGGTAACAAAGCTAAGACCGCAAACAAAACTGGTTGCTATAACAGCAAAACTGAATTTAAAAACATGACAAAGACTAGAGGAGCAATCTTTATACTCACCTACATATCTGTGTTGGAGTTGCTCTAAAAAAACATATTTCTTATTGTCAGAACATTGAATCGAATGTCAGAATAATGAAAAACTGACCCGTTTGAGATAGAACCCGATCTAATTTTAACGTCATAATGTTAGTTATTTGGTTCGATTAAATTTTTTCATTGGATCATGTCGGGTTTTCAATATTAAATTGCGGGTTGGACGTAAAATCTACTATTCTGACAACAAGAAAGTGTGATTGTAAATAAAAGGGGTATGATTGTAGTGTTAACTATATAATACACGTCATCATGTTAATTAACCATATGTTTCATGCAGTAGTGATATATCGTATATATTATTTGAAAAGCATTACAACTTCTTTTTGTATCAACATGTCATCACTAGAATGATTCTTAGAATCATTAGAAAAATATGTTGGTCCATCTAATTATATAATAAGTTTTTTATTAAACTAACAATAAATTCATCATTAATGTACTTTATTATTTCCTTAAATAAAATTTACGGAATTAGCTAATGTGGCTAAAGTATATATGACAATTAATGATTTTGAATAATAAAGATTTGATAAAAAATAGTGTATCTTCTATCATATTTGTTTAATTTTAAACTATTAAATAAATTAAATAACAACAATAACCATATACAAAAATTTAGATACAAAAATTTAGATTTTTATGTATATGTTATATTTTGAATTTTTACAAACGATTATAAATTACTAAAACTGTTAAAAGTCTCACATTCAAATTTTATGATCCATGATTTAAAATTTTTGTTATGACAAAATACAAATGATTACAAAAAATATATAAGTAAAAAATCCAATTTAATTAATTATTAAGATTAATATATATATCATTTTTAATTAAACTATAAACCATATAAAATACAATTATTTTAGTTTCAAAATTTACTTTGAACAACTTTTTTGATAAAAGTTTTGAACGATCATTGACAACTTTTTTTTTTAAATTATAAATTACTAAAACTATTAATCTTTTATTATCAGTAATTTAAATTTTTTTCTATAAAAGATACAAATGATCAAAAAAACTATATGAGTAGAAATCATCATTTAATAGACATTAATATTATAAATATACTAAAATATATTATCTATATTAGTATCATTTTAATTTAATAACATATCCTATCAAATATAAAAAAGAATATTTTTTTGATTAATAAAATTGATTTATATGTTCGCACTAATTTAATTATATATTTAATAGTTACTAACTTTTAATTATTTAATATTTCATGATATGTAAAAATATTTAATACATAAAATAATTTATATATATAATGTTGATTCTTGCGCGGATCTTAACCTAGTATTGATATTATTTAGATGTTTGATTATGAGATAAAATATTTTACTGGTATAGATGGTAATCATTTTTTCATTAAAGATGTATAAAAGAATTTCTACAAATTATTAATCAGAACAATTGTGGTATACGTACGTACCATTGATTAGGTCGTAAATAGAATTAGCAGACGCAAGGTAATGAGTTGATTTTTTCAAAAAAAAAAAGAGGTAATGAGATGACATTATGTTATGGTGGGGTAGACCATATGATAAACCAAATCTATTAATAAGAAAATTAACTGAGTTGAAATACAAGCAAAGAGATGTTACAAAGTATAAGAAATTGCCAACATCAGGAACTTGAAGTTTTCGGCGAACAAGGAATCAACCAAGAAACCGAATCAAGCCATAGCTATAAACGTACCGATCCATTTTCTTGAGTCTTCAACAAAATGTTTTAGAATTCTCCAAGAAGAAGATAGTAAGCAGCAACAATAAAACACAGCAGAAAAGACGCGAAGAGAAGGAAGATGTAACAGTATGGGAAAAGGACGATCATAATCATTAACAAGATTAGTGAAATCGTTCCACAACTCATGACTGCCCTTTGCTTTTGTTGGAAGAAAACCAGGAGTTTTTTTTCTTTTTGACTTTGAACAAAATATTTGTCACACAATTACTTCTTCAATTTTTTTTAATTTATTATTCAGATAATTTACCAAATCAAACCAAGAAAAGAAACTTCCGTGAAATGATCAAAGAAAAAAAATATAAGATCTGACATCCTAAAAACTCTCTATCTATAATATCTGTTACACATCATTACCATCAGAAATCTCAACACTGAAGCAAGGTTTGATCTGAAATATTCTCAGGCAGCTACAGTTAACTTACACAATCATGTACATATGAAGAAAGAAAGTTGCAGAGTCTATGAATTCAAAACAACAAGGAGAAAGGGACTGAATGATTGTTAAAACCTGACGATCTTTATTTATTTTATTTAGAGCGCAATTTATCTGCGACATAGAGCATATGGCTGATGTTTGTAGGAGGATAGTTTTGAAGAAGTTTGAGGTTCGACGTGAAATCACCAGCCAGCAGACGCCTTCGTACTAGTATCAACATTGCACAACATACTCGTAGTAGCGTCTCCTGCAAATTAATGTTTCATTTTCACTTGTTAGCCTTCTCTCTTACAAAACAGCAAGTGCATGTAGAGCCAATTTACGATAAGATGCAAAGAGAATCTCTATACCACGTACAAAAGCCATATCGTTGTTAATGTCTCCTAATTCTTCCCTACATACATGCACGTTATATTGTCCTAAACTAAGCTGCTTAGAGGTATTGAAATGAAACCCTTAATGACTCGAGTCACTCACAAGAATGGAATTCACTTCGGAAACTGAATGGTAATAAATTGAATACTACCTGTGGACCTTCGGGGTCGCTTAAGAGTGTGTCCCAGATGTGAAGGCTTTCCACGAAGTTGAACTCTTGAGTCAAGAGGAGTGTGATCCATCTGAACGCATAGAATTGTGGGTTTATCTGAAAATTGACACATGGGGTATCAACTGTCACAACGCTGAAACACTTCTACAAAATTACCGAAGCTCCAAAAAACGAAAATTTTGAAAGCAAGGCGTCTCATCAGTGATATCTTACTTTAGTTGTGACTTCTAGGTGACGCCAAAGTTCTTCATCATGATGCTTTAAGAGCATGGACAGCCTTGTTATAGTGTAACGTATACCCACCACACTGTTATCAAGTTGCTGACAGAAATTATCTCGAAACCCACTCATCAATTCAACAAAACAGAAAAATGCATCTGCTTCAGCATACGCCTGCAACACTTAAAATGCCAGCGTTAAGCAAATAAGGGGGACGAGGTGGTGTTCTATCCAAAAGACATCCATTAGAAGTAGAAAAATGTGAGTATAAATAAAACAAGGAAAAAAAAGAAATGGTATATTAGCAAGAGCTACTCACTGCATTTCCTTTATCTGGGTCATTTTTAAAGATGTAGAAGATAGGTGCCAATATCTCATTCATCCCTTGTACATATCTGATGCCAGGATTCAACTTTGCAAAGATAGTCAACACGTTCTTCAAAGCATCCTGAAGATGCAAGACATGTACAAAATGACCGGGAAGACTATTAATATGCACATGTTTCAACCAAGCGCTTTAAATAGGCAAACCCAAAATCCAACCTGATTAGATTTTGCTACCGCTGAATCTCCAGAGAAAAAGTGCATGTCTGGATGCGTACGCATCACATCACGGTCGATCTGTTCCAAGACTTCCGTGTCCTGAAAGTACCAGTTTAAAATTAGGAAGGTCATTTTGCAGCTTTAAATGCAACATGAAAAAAAACAGTGCTAAACCACGAAGAGAAAATGATATTTCATAGTGATTATGTGCAGTCACCAAAGAGTCATGCTTTTACAACCAACCGTAAGTGACAAAATCATGATGAAAGAAACAAAATTTTAGAAGTGCATAAGTGAGCATTTACAAACTAATATCTGATCATAATTCAGCTATATTATCCATGATACTATAACTTTCAGGTTACATTCAGAACTCAATACTAACGTAATAACATCTAAACTTGACTCACAAAATTGATAATATTTGAGGATAATGATATCTCAAGCTGAAATCTAAATACCTTGAAAAAGTTGTTCCATAAGCTTGTTGTTCCAAGACTTAAGGGATGATCCTCATGAGTTATCTCTGACCTTGAGAGGGCACCAGGGCTTTCGACTTTCGGATCATTACTATCGCCACCCTTTGATTTCTCCATCTTCCTTGTTACTTCAGACTAACTAGCCACAAAAAACCGGGGTTATCCTAAATAGAAAAATAAGAAAGTGACATGAAAAAGGAAGAGCTATCACCCAGATAACGTAAGCATCTCTATAATGACTGATTCTTCATTATTAACTACTCTATTTATCATTGTACCTCTAGGACATATCATATGCACAATGGCCCTAGAACAGTCTGCTTAGTCAAACACATGACATCTATTTAGCTGTCATCATGTCAACAACATATTACACCAACAAATACAAGCATGTGGATCAAAACTAATAAAAATGTATGCTTTCCAATTAAACATCATTGAATTCTACTTAATGACAGTCATCATCTTCTATTGACAGCGAATTTCCATCAACACGCCCTTAGCTAGTGGCAACAAGCCCATTATGTCTACTTCATCACTGGTTTGTGTGTGTGTTCGGTCAATCAAAGCTATTTATCATTTTGTATCCCATCAGAAGTTTTGGACAAAAGACCGTCACAAACCAATCAGTACAATGAACTTGAGCATCAAATCACCAAAATAAACTTACGGGATTCATCAGAAGCTCCTCTTTGAATTGCTTGTACTGGGACCTTTTCTTAGCTAACTCAGAAGACCACAGTGAGCGATCAGGTGAAAGATAGCCCAATAAAAGCTGACACAATCAGGATAAACAATATGAAGCTGAAACTGAGAGTAACAGTGAACTCAAAGATATTCTATTTGGTACCTTCCAGACGAGGGAGCGAATGCCAGCATCATCAGGTAGACCTTGTGAAGCGATTTTCCTCAATTCCTTCAAGTCTATCACCTTCTTCGATAACTATCACAAAGAGCAATCAAGAAAAGAATGTAGAGAGAGAGAGAGATAATGAGTTTGTGTGTGTGTGTGTGTGTTTAAGGACTAACCTCAGCGACGACCTGCGTCTTCCGAGAAACATCCTCAGCCGCGGGAGTTACGCTTCCAGGTCCATCTACCCCGCTCCCGTTAATCTCAGATTTGGAAGGAGGACGAATCGGAAGAGGCGGAGCTGGTGCGGCGGAAATCGTGGAAGGAGGAGGACGCTCGACGATCGGAGGAGATGGAGCGACGGTGGTGGCGGCGGCGGGAGGAGGGCGATCGTCGGGGATGGGAGAAGGAGAAGGAGAGGAGGACCAGAGGGAACTGTTGAGCCACTCAGGGACACCTTTCTTCGCCGCCATTGTTTTTGAGGAAAAATGTTTGGAGTCTCTTCTTGCTTCTTGCTACTTCTCTCTCTTGTGCTCTTTCTTTCTCTCTTTCTCGGGGGAGAGGTTAGGAGTTCCGTGTACAGCTGGCTGGCTGGCCCACGCTCTCTCAATGCGTCCTTTTCTTTTTCTAAAATCCCCCAAAAATAATACTACAACTACAACCTACTGCCAAAATTGCATAAATTGACATCATTTTCCTTATTTTCCGCCATATATTTTTATACTAAACAAACTAGTGATCGAATTTTCACATTTTACTAAGTCTTAAACTTATCATCCTTTCATGAGATCCGTTAAACCATTATAAGTTAATTTTGATCATAAGATGTTATATCAACATCGTGTATACATACTCTGTTTTTATTACAGCTTTCTTAAGAATGATGAGAAGGTGGAACGTAGGATATATGAAACCATATTCCCTTCGTTTAGGTCATTGGACCTTTCAGTGTTGGGCCAAGTCGAACAAAAGATTAGGCAAACAGTTAAACCGAATACGAGCCCATTACTTCAACAAGTTAGAGAGAGAGAGAGAGAGAAAACAAAATTAAGTAGAAGAGCATTCTCTCGGTATCGATTGCGTGTCATCGAGGTCTAACGAGGGATTGAAGGCTGAGAGGTCGCCGTCTTCTTCGTAATCGAAGTGGTAGTCTTCTCTGGTGATCTCTTTGTACAAATGCTTGTAGTACAAGACAATATCAGCTATTGTATCACATCGATCAATTGTTAAGGCATGAGAGTTTCTCTCCATACATTAGGGAACGTAAACATTTCGTGTGTGTTATTGCGTGCTAACGTTTGTTAGGTTGGTTGAATCTGATCGTATATCAAGTGACTAACCGGATAGAAGTGAAACAAAACTAGAATCAGACAGGTTTTCAGCTTAGGGATATAAGATTCAATCTCTTTCGTACTGATATCAGAAGGTTGATATGTCTTACTTTAGGATGTGTTAGCTTGATTATTGGACTTGATGGAATCTATCCATGAAAAGTTCTAGATTCAGGAGACTTGGGTATGTGGAAGTTCGAGACTTTAGGCATCAGATGAGTCTGGTACAAAGAAACCATACACCGGAGCTAAACCAAAAGCAGCTTCGGAGTCGCGAGAGAGAATCACAAGAAGCAGACTGAGTCACTGAACCGTTCTTCGATGTAGATAGTCTTGACTTTGTTAATAGTTAAAAATAGTGTTTGATATTATGTATGTAACGTTAAGCTGTTGAAATGTTTTGTGGATTGACAGGAGTAGCTGATAAAACACTTTTTGTGTGTTTGCATCTTCGTGTTGGACATTATATCAAAAGCCGGTTTACCTAAACTAATTTCAATCGCAAACCTTATTTGACGAACAAGGATAACAACACTTAATGGGCCTACAAATACGTGAACTTGGCCCATTTTTCTTCGATAAATAATCAGACGGTCATAACTGGGCTGCAGTGGGAGGAGTCGATTACTTTTGCTATCTGAGAATACAAAATGGCGGCGAAAGCAGCGGTGGTATTGCCACGTCCGGTGACGTTTGTGACGGGAAATGCTAAGAAGCTCGAAGAGGTCAAAGCTATCATCGGGAGTTCCATTCCTTTCAAGTCTCTCAAACTCGACCGTTCGTACCCCCCTTTCGATTTCAACCTCAGTTCCAGTTTTAGTTAATCTCATTCTTATTACTCCTTGACTGTTGAGTTGCAGTGCCTGAGCTGCAAGGTGAGCCTGAGGATATCTCCAAAGAGAAAGCTCGTCTGGCTGCTCTTCAGGTCCACAAGCTGTTACCCTTTTCGATTACTCAATTTTATTACCTGTATTGATTGAAATTCATCATTCTTATGTGTAAATGTGTAAGCTTTATTGTGATCATACACTGTTGTCTCGTTTTCTTACTTGTGCTGAATAAACTGATACAAATTGTGTTTCATTGTGAATGAGAAGGTAAATGGGCCAGTGCTAGTGGAGGATACATGCCTCTGTTTCAATGCTTTGAAGGGTCTCCCTGGTATGTTTTCCTTAAACATTCTCCCTTATTTCATTTTACTCTATGAATAAATTGGTCACACTGTCTTATTTGTTTTTTGGGGTTTTGCAGGTCCTTACATGTAAGTTCTCCCCTCTTAATGCTCTGCTTGTTTCTTTCTTGTCCATCCTTCACAAGAGAGGATATATTTTTCTACTTTTTCCCAATGTGTAACAAACTATGAATTAACTAGGTAAATGGCTTACAGACATAAATATACCAAGCTTATCAAGTTACATCTGTATATCTTCTTTAATCTGAGTCTTTCTTGATCAAAGTACGTGTCATTTACTTATAATTGGGTTGGATCAAGTCATGTTCTTAGTTTTTTTACGTAGCTGCTAACTGGTGTGAGTGTTGTGATCATGGATGTCTTAATTCATTGCTGGACTGAAATTTAGAAGAGACCTCTATTTTCTTCACTTACTGGAAGTTAGAAAGTAAGACTAGGAACATATATTTAACTTTTGGTCAGTATCAGATTGATTCAGCGTGGGACTAACTGTATTGGAGTTATGTAGAGTTCTTCTTTCTAGTACTTTTGATCTTCTTTCCTGTTTTTTTTTCTTCTGCAGCAAGTGGTTTCTTGAGAAGCTTGGCCATGAAGGTTGTGATTATCAACTGTTTCTTTTTCTTTTCTCACTTCACCCTTTGTTTTATTTATCTCCTAACCCAATCTTGGTCTGACTCATGTTCAGGTTTGAACAACTTACTGATGGCCTATGAAGATAAATCAGCTTATGCATTGTGTGCATTCTCTTTCTCGCATGGTCCAGGTGCTGAACCTCTTACATTTTTGGGGAAAACTCCGGTATGTTCACTGCCCTTTTTTAAATATCAAACTTTCTGCTCTATCTGCTTAGTCATTTTAGAGTTTCTCTATTTGTTAATTGTTGAAATTTCGATTGATATTTCTTTGTTATTGATATGTTAGGGTAAGATAGTTCCAGCAAGAGGACCAACTGATTTCGGGTGGGATCCAGTGTTTCAACCTGATGGATATGACCAAACGTACGTGCGCCTCTGTTCTATCACTCAGAAAACGTAGTATTAGACCTTTTTTTTCAGATATCCTCAAAACTGAGAAAGCTTGCTTGGTGATTTTTCTATATTGGTTGTAGTTATGCAGAAATGGCAAAGGAAGAAAAGAACAAGATATCCCATCGGTACAAGTCTTTAGCTATGGTGAAATCTCACTTTAAGGAGGCTGGCTACGTGTTCCAGACAACAGATGATGATACCAATTAAAGTGAAAACCCAGTCCCCATTTTCCTTGTTCTCCTTTTTTTCTGAATTACAATTAGAAACACTTTTGTTCACAAGTTTCTAACCAAAACATAAAATGGCAAAACATATTTATTGGATTTTGCTTTGATCTCAATTCTCAACAGACAGTAACACTAATCATTGTCATGAATTGAAACCTTGTTGCGTGATTCATTTATTTGGTTGAATTGAACTGCGTTCGTAGTAATATCATTCTTGAACGTTGCCATGAAACAAAATCTTTACCAGGAATCTAAACTTTTAGTGTAGATTTCATGAGAGATCAAAAAAAAAAAAATGTAGATTTCATGTAGCTTGCTCAGTATAACTAATACTCACATCTTCGAAGGCGTAACTTTAGATCTGGTGGGTGGATCAGTAATGGTAAATTAGTGCGTAGAATCTCTTGAAGATTTCTATTTTTGTTGTTATAAACCTTACATTTCTATTTCCTATATGTATCTAAATATTCATGAGAAACAACTCAAATCAGATTCCCTAAGGAGTCTGCAAAATAAATAATCTATGTTCGCAAAGACCGAAGTCATTGGCAATACACCTGCGTTTAAGGAGATTTTCGATAGAATTCAAGTTTGTAATGCTGGTAGACATTAAAAAAAAAAAAATGAGCCCTTGCTTGTTTGTTTGAAAAGAAAAAGCCCTTGTTTGGTAAAATATCATTCATTAAATACTCTTATGGGAGACTTGTATGACCACTAACTTGGAAGGATCGCAAAGTAAGGAGATGATATTATATGTTTCACATGAATTACCGTTTGTGATCAGACAATGTATTTATGAGAGTACAACCAGTGGATAAAGCTCCTCATGTAATCTCTTGGAAGTGCTTACGAAATGAATCCAGTAAGCGTACAGAAAATTCCAACTAGTAACGTGCAGAGCAAGAAAAAGAACCACCCACTTCTCAAGTTTAAAAGCAAGTTTAAAAGAAGAAAGAAAGATCGGATACAACGGTTTATGGGTTTGGCATCACATCACGTCGTAGTGTAACAACTCCTTTATATTTACTCACTACTCCCAACTGTTTTGTGGTTTCATTCCTATATTTCACAAGTATGTAGTTTGCTTTAGAGGTTGCTTTAGAATTCAAAAATCAATTCAGGCCCTGTTCGTTTGCTCACCATCTAGGTGAAAATACAAATCGATGTTCGTTTTGTGCATTATAATGCTACATCCAGATGGATCACCCAGCTGAATTTTTAAAAACTCATCCAAATTCTCACCCAAATGAAGGTGAGTCTTGATGGTGCATCTGGATGCAGATGCATCTAGTCCAGTCCAAAATGATAAATGACAAAAATGACCTTTTAAAATCAAAATATTATTTTCAAACCCTAAATTCTATTTTTTTGCATATATATTTTTCTGTTATAACCAAAAAAATGCATTTTCTCGCAAAAACTGAAAAACACATTTTTCCACCAAAACCGCGAGATGCGTTTTTCCACAAAACGTAAAACACACATTTCCATAAAAACACATTTTTTCGCCAAACCAGTAAAACCGCACTTTTCGACCAAAACCGAAAAATCGCATTTTCCTCGCATTTTCCTATCAAAACAAAAAAAAACGCATTTTCCAGCCAAAACCCAAAAAACCCATTTTCCCTCCAAACTCCAAAAAACATTTTCCTGCCAAAACCGCAAAAAGCATTTTCTTGCCAAAACCGGAAAACAGAATTTTCTCGCCAAAACCAGAAAAACGCAATTTTTCCGCCAAAACCAGAAAAATGCATTTTCTCGCCAAAACCGGAAAACACAATTTTCTCGCCAAAATCGGAAAACGGAATTTTCATGTCAAAACCGAAAAAACGCATTTTCCCGCCAAAACTGGAAAACACAATTTTCCCGCAAAAACCGGAAAACACAATTTTCCCGCAAAAACCGGAAAACATAATTTTCCGGAAAAACGCATTTTCCAGCCAAAACTGGAAAACACATTTTTCGCATTTCCTCGCCAAAATCGGGAAAAATGTATTTTCCCACCCGAAACCGGAAAAAATGTATTTTCTCGTCGAAACCGCAAAAATGATTTTCCCGCCAAAATCGCGAAAAAAACTTTTCCCGCCAAAACCGCAAAACACACTTTTCCCGTCCAAACCGCAAAACGTATTTTTCCGCCAACCCCATAAAAACGTATTTTTCCGGCAAAACAACAAAAATGAACTTTTTCGCCAAAAACACATTTTCCTCAAAAACCGCAAAAATATTTTCCGCAAAAACTGTAAAAATGCTATTTTTCTGCCGAAACGTAAAAAATTATATTTTAATCATTTTATTAACAAGTCCACCTGGATGAAGATGAAAGTTAAAAAATGAAAAGCAAACGAACATAGTTGCATTCAGATGATTCATCTGGATGCATGGACGAAATGAAGAAACGAACAACATCCAGATGCTCCATCTGGATAAGACATCTAGATGGACCATCTGGGACCATCTGGATGCATCTTACAGATGTACAAACGAACAGGGCCTCAATCATCCAATTACTGAAACACTCGAGCCAACAAAACATAAAAGACAACTGAAGTTGCAAAAAAATCAAGAAAGCTTTTCAATCGTCTTCTGTTACAATTTTTTCTTTACTATGACCACTAACTTGAAAGAGAAACCCAAAAAGACTACAGACGCAAGGGAGTGAGATCCAGTAAAACCATAGGGACTTTAACAACTCCAAAACCAAATGGGAAACAAAAACTAAAAACCATAAGAGACTCTTAAAAGAAGGAAAACCTTTTGAACAACGCTTCTGAGCTTGCTCCTCTTTGTTTCCCCAAACACCATTTTTTAAGAAAAAGAAGAAAAAGCAAGCAGAGGTTGACCAATTCCTACCACCTGTAAGAAAACTGAGTGGGATCTACCGAAACAATGATACGACCACAACGAGACGAGAAAGCAGAAAGACTACTAGTACTACTTACTATATATTCCACTTTCCATAGATATGGGAAAGGGTTTAGGGTTGGTTAGTACTATGGGTGGTATAGAGAGAACTAACAAGGTCTGCCTCTGCGGCAACCTAGTGCTCCTGCAGTAGAGGTTATGGTGTGGACCATTGATGATGGTTTAGCTGCTAAGCTTGAGGCTCGTCCATAGCTAGCTGATGCTTCTGCTCCTGATGCCTTGAAGAATGCTCCATTCAGTAGCAGATCTCCTTCTGATCTCCAATTCCACTTCTGCCACTCACTTGCATCTGTCTCTACTCTTTTCGTCACCTATTTGATCCACATTTGAATAATCTTTGATATGAGGATAACTGTACACTACAACACCTTCCTCTGTTATTAAGACAAACAAAAATTTAGAAATTGAACCTCTTTGGCGAAAGGGTTCTTAGGAGCAGCATATCTGTTTCCTTGACTGTTGATGGTTGGATCTGCACTCCCACCAATTGCGTACATCTCCCAGTGTGTGTAGTCGTTGTTGACCACATGGAAATACCCATGTCTGCACCTGCAATTGGACAATCCAAATTCTACTATCAGAACAAATGATGATAGCTTAAGTCTAAGAATTTCAAAAAAAAAAAAAATAGCAACCTTGGCATTCTCTGAACCAAGCCTTCTCCAAAATGGTTGTAAGCAATGGTCACTTGCATCAGCTTGTCTTTTGTGTAGGAATCACTGTGGCCGAGTAACATGACCTCATTGTGGTGTGTAAAGTGGTTATTGGAAACGGTAATAGCAGTAGAACCCATGACAGCATCCACAAGGCCATCAGCACAGTGAGAGAGAGAGTTATGATCAATCCAGATATGAGATGATTGAAAGATAGAGACTGCATCACCATCAGCCATTGTTCTCCAGCCAAAGTGAGATGGCGAGCTTCTAACCATGGCGTTTCCAGTAGGCTTGCAATCATGAATGTGAAGACCATGGATGATGACGTTGGTGATAAACTGGATAGTGATGCAAGCACCGTTGGCTATATGGACATTAGCACCACGACCATCAATGGTCTTGAAACTGTTCATAATCAGCTCTTGTTTCAGCTCTATCACCATATCTCTCTTGAACACAATCCACAGAGGCTCATCTTGGATAACCGCATGGCGAAGAGTTCCTGGTTTGGGGTTAATAACGTCTTCATCAGTGGGGTCAGTGACAACGTAGAAGCGTCCATCACGACCACCAACAGCGTTGCGTCCAAAACCGATCCCACAATCGGCGAGGCGTTTGCGGTTCTTATGCCAGTTACGGTCACAACGCCAACAGTCATCGATTGGGTTACCGGTTCCACATGAGAAAAATCCAAGCTTCCTCCTTGCTGTGATGTTATGTTCGCTCCTGAAAATCAAAACTTAATACATTAATCACAACACATGAATTCAAATAAGGATTTCTTTTTTATGTTTTTTTACCGGAATGTAGAGGCTGATTAAAACATCTCAGCCACCGTTAATGTTTGTTCTTACCTAACGTAATAAATTTCTTTGTAGGTTTATGAGGTCAATAAAGTAGTTGTTCTTACATCGATTTTTCGGTCTCATTAATGTTCAAGTGGTGAAAAATTAAAATAGACCAAAGATGATAGAGACTCTCAGAAACTAAATGCCACAAAAAGACGGTAGAGAGCAGTTGCAAAAGTCCAAAAAATCAGAGAAAGAAAAGTGAATCGAGCTAATTGAAGAGGCCGTTAAATACAAAACAAGACAATGTCCGTGCGAACTCTGACAATTGCGAGAGCGTGGTGAAACGACAACGTGTCAGTTTTATTCTAGTGCTGGTTTCATGTCTGTACCTATCTATATGGTTTAAGTAGCATAGCTCCGCGACGAAAATTTAAAGAGACATGAATAGCAACTCAACTTTTACGGATAAAAAGACAAATTTAATTAAAATAAAAAAGAAATTCAAGACTTTTGTTCTATGTTCTTTAATACTACTAACACATAAGTTTACTTCTGGGTTCTTTAATTAAGACTTGTCGTCTGAAATGCAATTTGTAGATAATGAAAAAATGATGTATTCCCGAGAAAACTTAATGCAGTCACACAAAAGAGAAAGACAGAGAGAGAGAGAGAGAGAGAAACTCACATCTGAACAAGGGTAGAGACTTCATCAGCAACCTTATCTGGATCATCAACCGCGTGCTGTTCATTCAACTCCACACCTTCAAGCCTGCGAAATGACGCGACCAACCATAAACTAAAATTATCAACACATTTAAATTTTTTTTTTAAAAGAGATCGGTCCGACACGTGGTAACATCTTAACGCAAGTAAAATCGGATAATATGTAAATGCGAGAGTATAGCACAAACGTTTTGATGAAACTGACTATTTAGCCCTTCTGAGAAACTGCACGTTATTAACTTTTATCATCGTCGATAATTATTTACTGACGTGGAATATATGATAAACATTTATCAGACTCTAGGCTAGAGAGACAGAGCATGTGTGCGTGACCGGTGATGAATGAATAAAAAGGTAAAAGGCAACGGTTAACGAATCCGAGGGATCCTTAGCATATCAACGGCTAGGATTGTTAGTTAACACTCCACTTTTATTTTTATTTTAAAATTGAACAAAAAGGTTAAACCTAGCGGTTAAAAGCGCGTTTCATGTTTTCGTGAGCGGCGGCAAAACAAATAAATTCCAATAAATAATCAAGTTTTGATTCGCTCTTTTACCTGTTCGCCGCCATTGTTGAGCTGTTTTTTGAGCTCTGCAACTCCTCTGTTTTCAGCTTCCTGAAAAAAAAAACAGAGCATTATTACGGAATCTGGAGTCTTAAGCTCAAAAATCTCACAGAAAGACTCACACATCACTAGAAACTGAAAGAATCAGCTACGAAATTAATATAATAGGGCACAAATCCATGAAAACTCGAAAATCGACAGAGATGGAAAATATCAAAATCCTCCGTAGAAAATAGACAATGCAGCTTACACAGAGACTTCGTATCAACACAGAAGAAGAAAAAAGTTCAGCTGCGAAACAAATCAGTCGAAGAGAGAGAAAAAAATCAGGACTACTTGGAACATAGATGGAAAATGTCAAAATCCTTCGCAGAAATTGAGAATGCAGCTTAAACGGATACTTAAAAGCAGCTCGGAAGAGAAAAAAATAGACAAGATCCGAGGACGAAGACGAAACCATAGCGAAGAGATATTTACAGAGAGAAAGAGAGACCTGGAGCTAGGGATTTCAATTTTCCGGAGAATCGTTGCACTGAGGGCTAAGAGGACGAGGACGGTCAAACAAACAGAGGTTACTTTCTGAGACGACGACGCCATTGAGGAAGCTTATTTCTGAAATGTTCTCACTTTTTCTCGGGAAAAAAGGAAGCGGCGAGAGGAGAGAGGAGGTTAGAAGAAGCAGGAGACGAGTGACAGATTAGTGCACAAGCTCCAAGGTAACCGTCTCCGTTATTTATACGCAAAAAAAGGAAACGTTAACGTTGCCGTTAGTTTTCAAACGCCGCTACTTAACAGGCAGTGAAGTTGTTACTTTTTTTTATTCTATAGGTGAGGTTTTAACATTGAACAATTAAGTACTCGTATGAATTTAACGTTTTCGTAGTTTCGCAATTTACACTTTCACCGTCTCTTGTTTACCGTTCACTCGTTTAGTCCCTTAATTCTAACGCCGTAACTTGAACGAAACTCTCAACTGCCGTAACCGCCTCATGTCTCATTTGCTAATTATTATCTTAATTAATAATTATTAAAAATCGTTATAATAAGACAATCGATATTTAACATTTCTGCATTGTCAGGTATTTACTCTTACTTACTTCGATTGGGTTTCCTAATCGAATTATTATCATCTTCAAAGTTCACATACCATTATATAGTTTAAAACTGTAAATTAATTTCGGGTAAATTAAGGTACAATTTTTGGATAAATTTGAAAATAAATTTTTTTTTTTATTTACGCAGATGAATAAATATTGGTGGTGTGGTTGATAATCAAATGTAATAAATTTTAAATATCCAAAGTGTCTTACAGTTGTAGTGTAAATGTGTAATTTACAAAAGTGTCATTGATAATGCAAATAATGCAAACAATTTCTGTTACAAGAAAAAACTATAATAATAATAATAATAATAATAATAATAATAATAATAATAATAATAATAATAATAATAATAATAATAATAATAATAATAATAATAATAATAATAATAATAATAAAGCAAACAATTTCTGTTACAAGAAAAAACTATAATAATAATAATAATAATAATAATGCAAACAAATTGTTTTTTATGCATTGAGTTCAAATATCTTTGGTAAAAATGATTATTCTCTAAATTAAAATTTCTAAAAATGGACTCTGGATTTGAAAAAAGATTAAGATGTAATGTGAGAAATATTAACGAATGGAACAATTGTCTTAGATCCTTAATCCCAAAAGTGTCATAGACCAAACTTTAAAAAGTAAAGTTAAAAATCACGATACATTAACAGTGTTTTTTCAACATTGTTCTATACTACTAAACACATAAAGTGATGTTACATTCAATCGCTGCTTGGTAGTTAAAAAGTTTTATACAAAAAGTAAATAAAATATCTCACATATAAAATGGGACTCGTATATGATTCAATATTGCAAGGGAAAACATTAATACATACATACATGATACATACTTAAGTGAGAGAATCAGACGTGATTACCGAAAAGGATAAGCAGATGTTTGTGATTAGTTAATGGAAGAAACGAAATTAACTAACGGAAGTAACGAATTAAGGAGCTTGTAAATGCCACGTCATCAAAAGACACGGATGCTATAACCACTGTTTTTTTTATATATGCCGGATTTAAAGGAAAATATTTTCTCCAACTTAATTAATCATAATTTTTTTTATCTCCTTTCATGTTCCTGATTTTTGTTTCTCGGGCGCATATTACGGTCACTTGTTGACCGGCCACATCACGCCGTAGTATGTTTCCACCAAATGATAAAAACTACGTTGTGAATTATCAATCCGTGCAAAAAAAGTGAAACCAATATACCATTTTTTGTTTTCCAACATTTTATAAATTAAATCGGACATAAAAGAAACTTCTCTATTTGTAATCTCTGCCTGACAGACGAAAAATCTGGCGATGCTCCTAAAGTTTCGGCGATCTGACTTAGCTTCGCCGTCAGAGGCATCACTTCCTCCCTTCTCCTTTTCCCCTTCACTCTTCTTGCTATTTTTCTCGTGGTGTCAGATATGGTTGACGCTCTGCTGGTGACCTTCTCGTCGGAACACTATTTCTACACCTATAGAAGGTAGATCCGGCGTCCGAGGGTTCTATTTTGAAGTATCACCGAGGCATTGCGGGTGTTTTTGGAAGGGAGTTGGCGTTTAGGGTTTTGATTCTTCGCAGATCTCATTTTTCCTTTTTGCAGATTTGTTTAGTTTCATGGTGTTGACGACGCGTGAAGGTATGTGTTGAGTTTTCCCATTTTCTAACTTTGTTTCTATCTACGGAGGTTGTCTCCATGGTGGTTGGAGGGGTTAACTTCCTGTGTGACGCGTCTTGGTGTCTCGTCTATGCCCTGGTTGTGTTTCCGTTCAAAGGAGGCGATGGGGTGCTATGACGGCACGTGCTCAGTCTTCCATGTGCTTGTATGGCTGCAGATTGGCTGGAGTTTTGCGTGTGTAGCTCATGGGTTTTGGGTTTGAATTCTCGTCTATGGTAGGAAAAAATTCTTCTCCAGTTGCTACTCTCCTTTTGCTCATCCTCCTCACTGTCCATATCAAGTTTATGCTCTATCCATTTCGCGTGTGGTTTCAAAGCTTCCTCGGGCTCATTTTGCTGGTACTCTTTGCCTCTCCAGTGACATGTGATCGTATATCGCAGAAAAGACTGGATGGGGTCCTCTTATTCATACCAAGACGCCGGTTTGCAATCATGTTCAAGTCATTACAGTTGTGTGTCGGCGAGGAGACTTGGGTGGGGTTTGGCCATCCCAGTGTCACAATGTCTTTTTAGATTCTCTGGCATGTTAATTTTTTTTCTTCGTTTCCAAGGCACGAGGAGCTTTCATCTAGATTTTGTGTCCATCACAACCCGCTTTTGATCCGGACTGTGTGTTTCCTTGTGGTCCTCGACTAATTGTGACTTACATTCCTTCCCGTGGGTGTTGCGAGGATAGGATGGCATTCTGAAAGGTTTGTTATCTCCCTCTCCTTACCTTTGGTGTCAAGAGATTTATTGTCAATGAAGATCAGAAGCTTGAAGAGATCGTTATGAATCAGCTACTCATGTATCTGAGGCTGCGAGGAGAATGCCACATTCTAGTGATTAACATTAACGATTGAGAACGAGAATTGATTTTTAGGATTATTGAGTGAATTCGCGGAATGCACCGGTATGGTAGTTGAGCAAAGCTAGGGATTCAAAGTTTGAATTAGTTTATTTTGTTCGAATCAAGCTTGTAAATCGATATTTGAATTCCCGATTTACCTGGTTGAGTAATGAAAGTAAATATTAAAAAAGAAGATACCATTTACTTTGTGAATGAACTATATATGAGTATGAGTGTTTGGTTGAGCCACTGTGGTCTCCGGTGGTGCCTAGTTGCAGGCTTCGCGCCTCCAATCTGTGGGGTCAGGTTCGAGTTGTGATACCCTAAGCCTTTCTCGGTTTTTTCTACATATTCACGAAGATCCATGGTTCTCTGGTCTTGTGGTGTTTTGGTGGAGTGTTTTTAGTGAAGAGACACAACGTAGTGGGTGGATTTGGCCTCATATATGAACTGCAAGTTTCCTATGCTCAATTGAATGTTCGTTCCGAGGACGGCAGATAAAACTTATGTTAGGGTTTTCTCTATGGCGATGGAGGGAAGATGGTGGAAAGGTGTGCCCTAGCCCTAGGGCAATCCTCTCATCGTTCCGAACTGGAGAAACTGTTAGCTTTGTTGGGTTTTCTTACCCTTACGCTTCTCTCTCTCTCGTTTCGTGTTCGTGGATCCGGTGAACTCTCCCTACATGTGAGGTGGTCGTTGTCTGTGCTACTAGCTCATCTTCGTTTGGTTTGGTGTAAACATCTCGGCGGAAGTCACTCAACTTTCGGTTTAACTCTCATGATTTTTTTTTTCCGGCAGTTGTCTTAGTCGATATGGCTTTATCGTCGGCCGTGACTCCAACGGATTTTTTTAGTGTTTGGTAGTGTATTTTTTTCTTTATATAGATGATTTTAGATTTCAGACAAATCCGGTTTGGGTAAAACCAGTTAATTTGTTTAATTTTAATTTTTTGTATTTATTTGCTTTATTTTTTCCAACTGTCATTGTAAACAAAAAAAACTAAAACTATTTTTAATTCGAAGAACCTATTAAAAAAATCAGATATAGTTTTTTTTATTAGTTTGGGTAAAATCAGATATGGTTTTTTTTTAATAGGATCTTCAAATTAAAAATAGTAACAAAATAACTGTAATTTTACCCAAACTAATTTAAAAAAAATTAAGGTTTTAATTTCAGGAATCCTATTTAAAACCTTACAACGAAACACTCTTAAAACCTTGATTTTTTCTATTAAAAATTATAAGTTTCAAACTAATAAATTTAACATTTCAAATTTTATTTTTTGTCACATTATAGTTTGATAATTATTTTCACTAAATCATTGTATTTTTTAAAAATTAAATTCTGTCAAATATTCGTTCTCATTTTGTTTCATTTTAATTATTTAGTCTCTTGACAATGTGTTTATTTGATTAATGAAAACACAATCTCATCGTATTATGAGTTTGACCATTCTCTCTATGGTAACTGAAATAGGTTAATGTATATTTTGTTTAAGTATTTTTTTGAATGAATGTTAAATTTGTATTCACTAGAAAATTGATTTACGTCAAGTGTATTCTGAGTATTCTGTTTTTAAAGATTGCAACAGAAAAATAAACTTACTCCCTACTCCCAAACCAGAAAGGAAGAATGTCCCATCACAATTACAAGACTGAATTTAATTCCTGATTTGTTTCTCAATGATCTTCCCCAAAGCTGATGTTTAAGTATTTTCCATTAAATTTATCTTGTACTCTCATTTTATCCTTTTATGTGGTTTCATATTGTGTTTACTATTAAAAGTTTTAGTACTATATGAGTTCTATCACTTTCTTCACTGAATATGAAAGTTGTGTAGATTTTAGATATTCATTTGGATACAATAATCTTAGATTTTTTTTATATCATTAATTTTTTTGCAATGATTATAGAGTTTTTTTTTTGCGCTACACACATTTTTTTATTTGTTATTTTTTTTTTCCAAATCTGTTTGTAATATCGTTGTTTTAATTATGTAATAATTCTTGGATGTGGTTTCCATTATTTTCTTGGTTAAATTTCCTTTATTTGAATTGTGTGACCAAAAAGGAAAAGAACAATCCATGAGTTCACTCTCTTTCTTTTCTTTTAATTTTTTGTTAACCTTGGTTTGATGAAAGTAAATGGATTAAAAATTTCTAATGAATTTTCATATCTATTATAGAAGTTTATGTATTTCTTTGAGTTATATTATGTATTTGTTTGTTTTTCTATTTTTTTGTGTGAAATTGCTATTTTGATTATGTATTAATCTTTAGCCAAGGTTTATATCATTTTTCTTGTTAGTTTTTGTAAACTTAAGTTTGATGACTAAAAAAATGAGATCTTTCAAACTCACTATTATTATTCTTGGTAGCATGATTTGATGCAGAGTGAGTATTGTAAATGGATTTTGTTTTTCAAACTGATTTTTATTAAAAAAAGTTATGTTTTAATTATGTTTCCCGGAAATTCATTTTATTTCTGTTAATAAAACGTAAAAAAGATTATGATAAATGAATTTCTCTTTTCAAGTTCTGATGAGTTTTATTTATTTATTTTTGAAATTTTGAATTTTGAACTATATCCTGTAACTTTACTGAATTATTATTTATCACAGAAAAATTGATATAAAATTTTGGATGGATTGAAAATAAACTAATGTTTAAAGAGAATTTTTGAGTTATTGAATGTTTGGTAATTGGTTTGTTTTAAATAACAGAAAATATAAATATGGAATATGATATATATATATATATATATATATATTAAAGTTACAATTTTTTTCAAGTGTATAGAGAATATCTGGATAAGGTGGCAAGATGATTACATGAGGTGATCTTTATAATATTATCAGAAAAGTCAGTTTCATACATGGCACACTCACATTAATTTTTACGATGAATAATTACAAAGGTAACATTAATGAACTAAAATATTATTTTTGATGGTTATTAACAACAATTATTCATGTTTCCTTTTTCTTAAAAAATTACGATTAGACTTAATTTAATTTTCCTTTTTACTAAAGCATATAAATAATAAAAAGGAAAGATTTATGAAATATAAACATAGATTTTTATATAAAAATAATTTTATATTTATTATTCTTTATGTTTCCTAAAAACAAATAGTAAAAAATACATATAAATTTAAAAAATGTATATTTATAAATATTTATAATATTCACATATATTACATAACTTCACATAACAAATTGAATATAGAATCATTTAGCCATTTCTCGAAAATATAATAATATTTTATTATAAATATATTTTTGAACAAATAATTGATAAGCAAAATATTTTTTTAAATAAATGATTATTTAATATCCTATTTTCAAAATGATTATATCTTATAGTCACTTTAAAACCAATAAATATTTAAAATGTGAGGCTGAAACAAGATAAGTAATATCTCTTATTATAAATATATTCTTATTATATCATATGACGATTAATTATAAAGGTAACCTTAATGAACTAAAAATATTATTTTTAATTGCCATTAACAACGATTGTGCATGTTTCCTTTTTCTTAAAAATTGCGATTAGCTTTTTAGTTTAATTTCCTTTTTTAGTAAGGCACATAAATAATAAAATGGAAAGATTTCTAATATATAAACATAGATTTTAATATAAAAAAGAATTTAATTTTTATTATTATTTATGATTCCTAAAACAAAATTAATTAAAAAACATCTATAAATTTAAAAAAATATATATTTATAAATATTTATATTTATAACATAACTTCACAGAAAAAATTGAAAATAGAATAATTTAACCATACTTTTCTAAAATATAATAATATTTTTATCATACATATGTTTGATCAAATAGTTAATAAGAAAACTAATTAAAAATGATTATTTAATATCCTATTTTCAAAAATGATTATATCTTATATCTAATTAAAATTGGAACAGAATGATACATAAGATTTATTTATTATACGCATAAATTCAAAATAACTTAAAACTTGTAGACACACAAAAATATATTTATCAATTGTTATAATTTAATTATTACGTAAATGTTTATATATGTGCATAAGCACTGAAGAATCACCTACTAGATTATTATATACATACACACATAGGGAAAATTTCATGGTACCAATTTTCATCTTTACCATCACTAAAAGTAAATTTTAAAAAAATACATTTTCCATTAAGTGACAAAATACTCTTATACCCTTGTTATCTAAATATATAATAAATTATTATTTAAATAAATAAAAAGTAATAAATTTTTTTTTTATGTTTTCGAATTATACTTTTTCAAATTCGATTTTTTTAATAATTTTTTTTGAATTTTTTTGAATTATTTTTTTTTCAAAATTTCTTTCCGAAAATCAAAAATTATGTTTGAAACAATTTTTTAAGAAAATTTATATTTTTTAAGTATTTATTTATATATTTATTAAAATCTTAAATTTCACATTCCAAAAATCCTACCCCACCCCTCAACTCTAAACCTTAAATCTAGATTAGTTAACCTTAAATATATTAGTGTCTTTTAACCTTCATTAAAAGTGAAGATAAAAGTGGTCAGTGTAACCATGAAAAGTGGTAATATGACTGTGGTATTTGTGGTAATTTACATAGAAGAAATTTTATGTTTACCACTTTCATGGTACCACTTTTCATCTTTACCATCACTAAAAAGACATTTTCAAAATACATTTTTCATTAAGTGACAAAAGATTCTTATACCCATGTTATCTAAATATATGATAAATCATTATTTAAATAAATAAAAAGTAAAAAATAATATTTTTTTATGTTTTTGAATTCGAATTTTTCAAATTCAAATTTTTGTTATAATTTTTTTTTTTTTGAATTTGTTTTTTTTTTTAAATTGTTTTTTCAAAATTTCTTTTCGAAAATCAAAAATTATGTTTGAAACTATTTTTTTTAAAAAATTATATTTTTTAAGTTTTTATTTATATATTTATTATAATCCTAAATTTCACATTCCAAAACCCCTACCCCGCCCCTCAACTCTAAACCGTAAGGGGTTATTGGGAGTTGAATTTGAATAGAGTTGGTGAATTTTAAGAGTTGATAGATTTTAAAAGTTATGTGGATTGTGAAAATTTATATACATTGACTTATGAAATTTGATCATAAATTTTTTGGATTAGTATATATTTTCAAGAATTTGTATTATCTATTTTCTATCATTCTGTTTGTAAAATAAATATACAATTTATTTATTTCCTAAATCATATAGCATTATTATTTATTTTTTCTTTCAAATTAAAAAGAAAATAATAGTGATACATACAAAATTGAATTTTTTTCCTAAATAGTCATTTTAAAGTTTTTTTCACAAAGAGAGTATTCAAAGAGAAAAATGACCAAAATAATTCATGAAAAGGCAAAAGACGATTTTATCCTTTGCTTTATATATATAAAAGAAATAAAATAATAAAAAATTGAGAATAAATAAGTTTCTTTTATAAATTCGAAATATGTTTTCAAATTCAAAATTTTTAATAATTTTTATAATTTTGGATTTTTTTTAAAAAAATATTTTCTAAACTCAGGTTTGTTCGCGTAACCCAGGATTTGGCTCTCAAAATTTTCTTTTTGAAATTCAATTTTTTTTTAAAATATTTTAAAATTATTAATATTTATATTCAAAATGATAATTATTTATAAAAATAATTATATATTCTAAAAATGTAAAAGTATATAAATGTAATGAATTATAGTTTTGGACATATAATTTGGATTAAAGGTGCAATAGATATTTGGTAAGAATAATTATTTTGTTTTCTAGTTTTTTATCACATGGATTTTGAAAATCACAAGGTTACATATGATATTTTGAAACTTGAGTCTTATGAGTAAAAATGAATAGAATTCATCTCCCAATAACACTAGATTTTGTTAAAATTAGAGAATCAATTATAACTAAACCTTTTGAATAACAAGAGACTTGAATGGATTTTGAAAATTCTTAAACCAATAACAATTGACTCTACTAAGATTTTTTAAATCCAAGAACCAATAACAATGGAATCTCAAAATTCTCAAAATTCACAAGAATTCACTTACCAATAACCCTCCAAATCTAGATTAGTTAAACTTAAAGATATATCAGTGTCTTTTACCCTTCATTAAAAGTGAAGGTAAAAGTGGTTAGTGTAATTATGAAAAGTGGTAGTATGAATGTGGTATTTGTGGCAATTTCCCTACATACATATATATTATTAGGGATAAATGTCTCACATCGGATATTGGAAGAGATCCTTAGTAATATATAAGATGGGTGGGCCACTCCACTTAAAACCAATTGGTTTTAGGTTGGAAACTCATCTAGCTTAACATGGTATCAGAGCCCGATCCATGCAGTCCAATCCGATCCATTATCGATCCAGCCCAAATTCGGCTCATCGATCCTTGTCCGAACATTCCGAGATTGACGCTCAAAGAGCCATTATCTCGAGGAGGCGTATTAGGGATAAATGTCTCACATCGGATATTGGAAGGGATCCTTAGTAATATATAAGATGGATGGGCCACTCCACTTATCACCGATTGGTTTTAGGTTGAAACTCATCTAGCTTAACATATATATGCTAGATTTTGTTAAATAATTTAGATATATATATATATATATACCCAGTAGCTAGACCTTAACAGCCCGTAGTTCGCAAGTGATGTTTAGCTTTACTACTATAGCATAGCTTAGAAACGTCAGAATTATGAGTAGATGTATACATAAATTTGGTACATGTAGATTGGTGTTTCTCCTAATTGTAATCATGTGCACTCATGATTTCAATTTCAACCCAACATATATACATTTTGCAAATATCGATCATTATTGGACATTAGTACACTCTGCTCAACATAATCAGTACAAACACCTTTACGTTGAGTAAACATTAAGTATAAGACAAGTAATTGAACTGTATATCCAATCTGATGACCAGTTTTTTGGCTGACTTCTTGGTAATTTCATAAGTACTGGATTTAAAAGAAGATTACGCGAAGAAAAAACAGATAACGTGATTGAGATCTGGCTTACACAGTTCAGAGTGCACTCGAAGGAAACAAATTTATACTCTCCCATCACACTACACAAGAAGCTGTACACAGGTATACAAAGTAATAGTACTGTGAACGTCTTTACCTTTAGGTCAATTACATAAATTAGTTCAAAATTAACTTTTATAAGAAAAAATTAAATTTATTGTTCAAAAAAAAGCAAATCATATACCAAATGAGAGTTGTTTAAGATATGAATCACAGTTTTGAAAACAAAACCAAAGTTCAAAATAACAAATAGATAACAAACCAAAATTAAACTAACATAAAAAAGATTACTAGAGGATGTATATATTGACACAAAATGTTACTAGATAAAAGTGTGCCGGCTTAGAGCATCTCCGGTCCCACTCCATAATTTATGGAGTAATAGATTTTTTGTTTGTTCATTACTCCATTTTACGGTAAATTATGGAGTGGGGCTCTTACATCGTTATAAAATCTTGTCTTTAAATAGGAATTTTTATCATAGTTTTCATTGTTTTTATTTAATCATCATATACGGGCTTATATCGTTGATTAATATTTTGGCTGCCGCAAGCGTAAGTAATATAGATGATTAATATCAAGTATTAATAATAACTCTTTAGATCCAGAAAGGAAAAATGTGGACCTGTCTGATTCAGTTTTCAAAATGAGTAATACAGTATAATATATGTTTAGAATAAGACCAACTTCGTTTTTCTTTTCTTTTTTAACGACAGGAGGTCCACTCGACCGTACATATCGCAATCTTGAAGATTAATCTTCGCACATACGCAAGATAAAAGTTTGGGTCCGATTCCGATGTGTTACAATGGTCCTACATTTGTCATACTTGACAGAATTTAAATACCGTGGACAACAATAATAAAAGTAAAAAAACAAAAAAAAAACAATAATAAAAGTAGATACTATAATATATCTCCAATGGTTACATTAGAGGTTAGGCATTCTGTTTATTCGGGTGTTTTTGGTCGGTTTTGAGATACCTAGAAAGTGAATAGTTTACTATCTCAGAGATGAATTTTTTTTCAACAAATAACTTTATTAGAAATCATCGAACAAACTTCACGTGTTGTTCAATCGGATTTACGTGACTACCAACATCATGTGTATCACGACGGACTAATTCCTAATTACCCAAGATATCTTGCTACAAATCTAGTTGTGTTACACACAAGTAACCCACTCACCAAGAACCTTAAACCCTAAATATCTATTCAAGAGTCATGTCTTTCTATTTCTCTAATGGTTAACCTAATCGCATTTCATTCATCTCCTACTTATATAAGTAGTCGAACGTTTTCCAATCTCGAATATCTTCTTTTCATAATCTTCGCACCCACGTTATCATTTCAGAATCGAAATCCTCTTGCTTCCTTGTTCTCAATATTCTCGAGTTTACAACCTCCCCTTTTTGTGTGCATATGTTACCTTATTTCTTTGACCTACAAAACAACGTCAAAGAGCTCCAAATGCAACAACAACTCGCATAGAAGATAATCAATAACATAAATGCTAGAAGGCAAACGAAGTTTAATTTTTTAACAAACCAACTTAGAAACACAAGATCTTAAGAGCACGACACTACACCAAAAGACTCAAAAGACTAACAATCCCTCTGAATGAGTGACTAGTTAGACAAAAAACACAAACTTCATCTGATCCTATTGCTCCTATAGGTCCCATGGTATTGAGTTCACAGTTATTAGCAGCTACTGACCAGATCTAAAGGGGCTGGCCAATGAGTTCTTCGCCGCCTGGAAGCACGGGTATCTCCCTCCGAAGCAGAAGTATCTGATAGTTCAGGTTGAGAAGAACTATAGGCTTTTGATCATCATCATACTGACACAACATTTCGATAATTTGATTATACATTAAATCCCCAAACTCAATCTCCCTTCGATTGATGAAAACGAACAAAAACAAAAGGCGACACTTGATCATCGAATCCACTTCCAAAACAGGGACCAGTTCAGCTTGTTGACATTGTATAGGATTTGATACGAGGAGCGAAGAGCAGTAAGAGTGAAGGTGCACCACCCTGAACATTTTCGTCAGGTTGAAAACACGATGGTGTGTGTGTCAGTTCTACACTTTCCCATTCAAACGAGCGTTCCACAGGAGGAGTTAGAAACAGTTGATTGATCACAGTGGGATCAAACTCAAAATGGCACCCCCTGATGAACACACCAAACAAAGTATAGTACTTGTTTCGAGATACATTCCCTAACAACCCTAGAACAGAAGGGACAAACATGAGGAGTCAGAAACAGTTGATTGATCACAGTGGGATCAAACTCAAAATGGCGCCCCCTGATGAACACACCAAACAAAATATAGAACTTTTTTCGAGATACATTCCCTAACAACCCTATGACAGAAGGGACGAACATGCATGACAATGTAAATCCAACCTACAATATCGATTATGTGTTGAGCCTCAGCCAAGTCAAAGTCATATGCACAAATATAACCCTGAACTATGAAACCTCTCAAGCACAGATCTTGATACTTACTGAGAGCATCATCGGACTCATGATGGCAAGAGGAATCACCGATTGGATTTTGATCAAAGGCAAAGAGAGCATGATTCGTTTGGAGACGCTGCTCAAAAGAGAGATATGGAATGGGAGCATTGAGGTTGAAGATTTGGAGAGGATGTCCGTCACAAGCAGCATGAGAGCGACTACATTTTGAGCTTTCAGCACCGGAAGATGAAGAGTTTGGCATGGAAGATTCGCTTGGGTTTTGAGAGAGAGGGATACATCAGAAGGAAAATACCTAAGATTCGTCTTTGCCAAAAAATCGACTTGCATGCTCATAGCTCTATAGATGAAATTGAAACAAACAGTTTGAAAGACATACGAGATCTGTTGGATGTCAGAGACAATATCAATGATTTCCTTGTTTTGTGATTCCTTGTTAATAGCTATGATGAGCGTCGAAGAGTCGGAGCAAATTTGGAGATGGGAGATCTCCAGAGATGCTACCATAGTGATTTCCAGTCTAACTGCTAAAGCCTCAACGATCAGAGGGGAGTTGACGACAACATGTACCACAAAACTGTGTCTATCTCGTCGCCTATCTTCGTCGATTTCTCCTGTAAAAATCCAAGCCAGACATTCGATACCTTGTTCCACGACGCATCTATCTTTCATGTTACCAGGGAGCTGTGAAGTCTCTTATGCGAGTCTCAGTAGGTGGTGATGATCTATTAGACCTGAGGTGTGGGTAAGATTCTTTTTCCTTTGTCTTGGGTTAAGATCTATTATGAAAGTTAAAGGACCCAACATAACCATGGTAGTATACCGCTTGAGACTCTAGATTGTGGAAGGCAGACATCCTTTCAGAACTTCACTAGTGATGATTCAAACGTGTCTTCCGCAGCTATATGAACAGCGCCAAGGGTACATACTTCCATACTTTGTGGGCAAAATCACAATGGAAATAGGTATGCATTGGTGATTTCACTTCCTTGCATCTAAGGTATCCAATTTCTACAACTATACCTCGATTTTGAAGGTTTTCCCCTAATTGAATAGCTCTTTGTAGTTGGAGTATTGCACTTAAGAGTCCAGAAGTCTTAATTATTTCAACTTTTGTTTTCATATTCTTTTCACATGTTGGCTTTCTCCTCAACATGGATTATTGAGCTCTAGGACTGCATCATGACTCTTCATAATATTTAACTGTCTTACCATCAAAATTATTAATCATGTAGACTAGGTACTACAAGCAGTAAGGAATCATTTTTAATCAACTTAACTCGATCTTAGTCCAGATAGTGATCAAGATCAGACACAAATTGTTTTAATAGCCTGGTCCAACATGAGTGTTTATCTTATTGACAGCAACACATCTGAATTAAACCATAGTAGGTTGACACTTTCCACAAGTGAGACAGTAACATAATGAACAACAAGACTTCTACTACGCATGCAACAGTCATCTATGGTTTTTCATTCGTCATTGCTCACAGATTCCCAATACTTGTCACATATACAAAAAGCTATTGAGATCCAAGGACTTAGTTAATATGCCGGCTATTTGTTTTTCAAATGGTACATGTTTAATGATTGCAAATTTCTTCTCAAATAGTTCTCACAAAATGATGTCTTATGTCAACGTGTTTGATTTTGGAGTGCTGAACATGATTTTTAGAAATTTTAATAGCACTCTTATTATCCCAATGCATAAGAAAGGAGTTTGTGAAAATACCATAGTCATTTAGCATATGTCGTATCCACAAGAGTTGAGTGCAGCCGCTACCAAATGCAATGTACTATGCTTCAGCAGTGGATAGAGATACACTGTTCTGTTTCTTGTTGTGCCATGAGACTACATTATTTCCCAGAAAGAAACACCTGCGTGATGTGATCTTACGATCATCTAAACAACCTGCCCAATCTGCATCATATAACTTGCTAGATTTGAGTTAGTTTCGATTGTGTAACTAATACCATAGTTAAGAGTTCTTCTAACGTATTTGATAATATGTTTTACGGCCTGAAGATGTGACCCTTTCGGATTTTCTTGATAACGAGCACATAATCCCACACCTAGGCATAGATCAGGCCTGCTAGCAGTGAGATCTAACAAACTTCCAATATTTTCTCGGTAGAGTTTTCATCTACTTTCGTTCATTCTTCATCCTTACTTAGCTTGTTTGTAGTACTCGTTGGGGTACGAGCAGTCCTGCCGGTTTCCATATCAAATCTTTTGACCAGGTTTCTTGCATAAGTACTTTGAGAAACAAAGATATTCTTTGTTTTCTTAACTTAAAGTCCAAGAAAGTAACTTAGTTTTCCCACCATACTCAGTTTAAACTCTTTGGTCATTGTCTTGATGAACACATCAATCAGAATTTTCTTAGTAGTTCTAAATATGATATCACCGACATAGATCTGAACAATGATAACACTCCGTCTTTTGAACCTGGCGGTGAGAAGAAACTGAGTTAAACGTTCATAGCAAGCTCTTGGTGCATGTATTAATCCATATAGAGCTCTTTTCAATTTGTAGACATAGTCAGGATGTTTTGGTTCTTCAAATCTCTTGGGTTGAGCAACATAGACTTCCTCTTGCAATACTCCATTCACAAAGACACTTTTAACATCCATTTATACATCTTGATCCTCAGCTTACAGGAGATCCCAAACAGCAACCGAATAGACTCAAGTCCCTCAACCGGAGCAAACGTTTCATCAAAGTCAATCCCTACAATATGAGAGTAACCTTGAGCAACAAGGCGAGACTTATTTTGTACCACATTGCCTTCTTCGTGTATCTTTTCTTAAAGATCCACTTTGTGTCAAAAACCTTTACTCCCTTTGGTCTTGGACACAAATCCAAACTTCTAAACTACTGAATTATTACAGTTATTCATACATCGAATTGGTCCCAAATTCATCATCAAGTGCTTATATTTCTGTTTTTGGTTCTATCAAAGAGATGAAATATACAATTTGACCATTTCCTTGAAGTCAGTCTACTTGTTGTGAGTCTTCCTTGCATCATTCAGGTTGCCAATAACATCGTCAGGTGAGTGATTCCGATGTACATGTATTTGAGCCTCTTCATACTTTTATGTGTCTTTCTTTGCGATATCATCATCACTGCTCACATATTTTATTTCAGATCCATCATTGACATCAACGTTCTCATCTTTAGAAGGTTCAACTAGTAATAACAGAAGACTATTCTGATCATCAAATACCACATTGGCAGCATCTCCTAAGAAGTGTGTCATTTTGTTATATACCCGATAAGACATGATGTTGATGGAGTAATCCAAGAAAATCCCCTCATCAAACTTGCCGAGCTGATCTTTATCATTTAGAATGTAGCATATACATCCAAACACATGAAAGTAGCTTAGGTTTGGTGATTTCCTTTCCATATTTCATATAGAGTCATTTCGTTCATGGCCTTGCATAGTTACATATACCATGTTGATGGAATAACATGTTGTGTATTGATTGCTTCAGCCCAAAATCTCGAAGGAGCATTGTTTCCATGCAGCATAGCTTTTGCCATCTCCTGTAGAGTTATATTTTTCCTTTTAACAACACCATTCTGATGTTGTGTTCTTGGTGCTGAATATTGATGTCTGATCCCCTGTCCTTGACAAAAGTTCTAGAACATTTATGTAATCTTCCGACCGTCCATGGCTAATGGCCTTCCACGCCCATTCTCTCGGCCCCTGGGCCCATTCAGTGCAACGGGCGGTGCATTAAATTTTTGGAGGCTCGAAAGTCATGTTTACTGAGACTATGCAATCACCACAACTTGAATTTTGGTCTCACTCGCATGATATTGCAAATCACTTTCCGATAGGTTACCCATCCTTTTAGTACTCTAGCTTATAAACGCTTAACTCTCGAGTTCTAAATAGTGTGTCTGAAAAGGTAATTGCATTTTGGTGACATAAATAGTCAAATCAATTTTCTACATATACCAGAAAATGAGGATGTAAGAATTTCATTATGAAGTTCACCCCCATGATTATTTCTGATCTGAATAATGCTAATTTCTCTGATTTTAACTGTAGTACAAGAATTCTGAAACTTTTGAAGGCATCTGACATTTCTCTTACAAACATGACCTAAGTATAGCGAGAAAAGTCATCTACTAACACAAAGATGTATATATTTCCAGTAATACTCTCCATTTGAGCTGGTCCCATGAGATTAATGTGGACTAATTCGAGAATCTTTGTAGTTCGAATGTCTGAGAGTTGCTTGTGATGAACTTTAACTTGTTTACCTTTGCAACATGCTTTACATATGCTGTCTGTAGTCGTTTACAATTTAGGTACTCTCCTTACAACTCTTCCGTTCACTAAGATACTTAGTCCATGAGTATTTATGTGTCCCAGTTTCATGTGCCAAATATCCAGCTGTGATCTCGCTGCAAATATACACTGATTCGAGGCACTCCACATATAGCAATTGTTTCCAAATCTGATGGCACATTTCCTTGTTCATCAATAGTCTTGCAATCAGTTTTCGTGAGGATCACAGTTAATCCTTCACCACATTTGACTTATGCTAATGAGATTAGCTTTTAGTCCTTCTACTAGGTAAACATTCATCAAGCGTGATTGTTTGAATCCTCTGTGAACCTACCCCTTGCATTCTCCCTTGATTTTCATCTCCAAATGTCACATTCCCACCTTTCATAGGAGCAACTTCCGCCAGAATCTCACGATTCCTAGTCATATGTCGAGAACATCCACTATCAAAACACCAATCATCAGATCCCGTGATTCATTTGAGGTGTATGCAACCTTAGCATATTCTTCTTAGATTCTAAATCATTTGTAACTCATGCGCTGTTGGATACATAATTCTTGTTGGACTTTGCCCTTATATATGATGGATAGATATCTTCCTTAGCTATCCATACCTTTCCAAACTTATATTTCCAAAGAAACATTTTTCAGAACTCCAAACCTGACGAATCTTTCTGAAAAACAAGCAACAGTTGGCTTTTCTGTGACATACTCTACATCATACGAAGCATCCCTTGCGTCTTACTCGGTTGGTCTTCGACCGAGAATTATCGTCTTAACACCCATGTTTCTGTTTTCTCTCAACAGATTCTGTTCCTTAATTTGTCTCCTTAATCAGATTGCAATTTTCAGCTCGAATACACACAGTTGTTGATGATTCAATACCAATGTATCCCAAACCAATGTTGATCTTCAGAGTTTGCCCTATTGACAAAATTTTATCGAGATCATTGGTACCTTGACTCAACATACAAATTTTTTCGTGATTTTTAACAAGACTTTGGTCGACTCTCGATGCTTTGTTTTGTTCATCTGAGTAGGGTTTTTTCATTTTTACCATATGTTCTTCCACAACTTTGTCTTAAATTTTTGCATCTGACATTTCTTGCAAGAGAGTGACTTCGTTTTTTTCCAGATGGTCCTTTCAAGGTTTATCCTTCTATTTGGATGAATGTTGTTCTATTTACAGAATGTTGATCTGAGCTTTTAGCATGGCTTTATCATTCAGCAATATGAGATTCTCATGATTAAGTTTTACCGGTTGATCACAAAGTTCTTGATATTTTTTTTATCTATATGAGTGTCCTTTTTGGATTCGGAATGTCTGACACTGACGCACTCTCTTTCTTTTGAAGTTGATGTGAGATTATTGATACTATACATGTTCTTCCCAAGATCTCAACATATATACAATATTCAGTATTTTGGAGGTTGTCTGTTCTGATATCAAATGAAATACCTAGAATATAAATAATTTACAATCTTTGAGATGAAACTTTCCTTTTCAACAAATAACTCTTGTAGAAATCATTTGAACAAACTTGACGGTCTTGTTCGGTCAGATTTACATGACTACCCACAGTTTGTGTATCACAACTGACCAATTCCTAACTACCGAAGATCTCTTGCTACAACACCAGTTGCTTCACACACAAGTATTTCACTCACAAGAACCCTAAAACCTAAATCACTATTGGAGAATTCTTTCTTTCTATTTCTCTGACCGCTAACCTAATCACAATTCATTCGTCTCCTACTTATTGTCGAGAATTTTATAATCTTGAATATCTTTTTTTCTATAATCTTTGCAGCCACATCATCATTTCAGAATAGTAATCATCTTGCTTCCTTGTGCTCAATATTCTTGATCTTACATATTTATTCAGTTTTTAAGGTTTTGAGGTTTGGAAAAATGTTACCGAAGTACACCGAACTATCATTTGGTTGGGTGTAGAATTCGGGTTATTCGCTTCCGTTTCGGTATTATTATTTATTTTGAATTGAACCAAAATTGGTTATGTAAATTTTGATTTTCCGGGGTTTTGGTTTGTTTAGGGTTATTTTAGTTTATTCAGTTTATTTGGTTGATATATTTCAAACCCATTGGTTTTAGCTTGATGAACCGAACATAACCCAAAAACCGATTAAAATTGGCCGATCAGTTTACTTGTTCAACCGGATGTTAAAACGAAAAAAGATTGTTTTGTTTCCTTTGGTTCACATCGAATGAATGCCCAATGCTAATTTACATCATTTCCCCCAAAGTGAGATAAACAAATATAAATTTGTGTTTTACTTCAATTGTTTCCCTCATTTGTCTCCTCAAAATAGAATATTCTAAATATTCTATCTCTAATACTTATTTTTTAGCTCTAATAATACTTTTTATTTTTAAAAGTTACAATGTTACCCAAAAATAATTTTATTTTAACTATATCTTTATTATATAAATAAATTCAAGACTGTGAGGTCACACATTTTTGGTGCAGCCATCTCTTGGACATTTAGAAAATATACGGATGAGACGGTGTAGCTATTGGACCCCATGCTTGAAGCACTGGAGGACATTCGAAGATAGCATAAGTTACAGATTCGCCTGGTTCCCCGCACTTCGGACAAATGTTTTCACATCACATATGGTGATGAGTCAAATTTCTTATGACAACTACATGTTCTGAGATTAATTGTCATATAAAATGACAAATTTTTTGAGGAATATTTATGTTCCAAGCAAAGATTTGAGGTTTCGTGATGCTTGGTTTTGTTAAAACAACATTTTCTTCAGGTTTAGGTAAGTTTCTGGCCATCCAGTATCCCGATTTAACAGTACATAAACCAGTTTTGGTAAAATTTTAGCAATAATATATGTAAAGAACGGCTTATGGCGGATGCTATTTTTATTTAAAATATCAAAATGATACTATTTTATGAAGCAGAGGAAATAATTTGTTTTGTTAGCGTAATTTATTAAAACTTGTGACAAAGTATTTATTTAAGTAATCTTAAAAGTGTTTTAATGTTATCTCATCCCATAGACATTATTTGAGAAGTAATTTGGCACATTTACTCTCTACAACTATTTTCACAAAAAAAAGTGACATGACTACTAAAATTGATGACATGTCTTATGGCTAAATATGATATGTACAATTACATTTAATGTTGTTTTAGATTTTTTTGTAAACTTTTTAGAATATGGTAATAACTAATAGATTACATTTAATATTGATTTATATTTTTGGTAAATTTTTTAGAATATACTAAAACTCATATATCATCATTAAAATAAATATATTTAAATATGAAATTATAAATTTCGAAATATTATTTAATTCTATTTTTTATAATTATATAATTTTTGTTAATAAAATTTTCAAAATTTTCTACAATTTTGTTTTAAAAATGATATTAGTAGTTTCTTTTATATATCTACAAATTTTATAAATACTGTTTAGTTTTAAATTTTGATAATTATAAAAATTTATATCAAATTTTTATTAACTTATACAAGTTTATTAACCAAAAAAAAAAAGATAAAAAATCTATCTAAGATTATAATTTAAAATATATACATATATATTCTTTAACATATATAATTTAAAATAAAAAATATGTTTATCTTAATTTTGTGTTTAATTAGATAAATTTGATAATAAAATCTACAATATTAATAAAAATTTATATTTAAATATAATTATAAATTTAAAACATTTATCAAAACACCTCGTTGTTTGTTAAGTAAAAAACATGCGGATATTTTTGCCGTTGGCGGCAAAAAATAGAGAAACTAAGAGCTGAAAACGAAAAAGCGAGCGAGCAAGCGAGAGAGAGGAAGATGAAGAAACCAATTCCTAAAATTAGGGTTTTCGGCCAGCAATCGATCGCCCCTTCTTTCCTTAATCCTAATTCGATTCCGTAAGCGCTGCGAAAATCCCGTTATCTCTCTCTCTCCTGATTTCTAAATTCCGATTGTTTGCGATATTTATTTAACAGTGTGGAAGACGACTCTTCGTCGAAGAAAGTGAACAAGTGCGCTTCGTTTTCAGAGTTTCTCGATAGCAAGCTTAACAACAAATCTGTGCTCTTTAAACCCAACAACGCTCAGGTATTTGATTGAGGGAAAAAAATGAAAATCTTTAAATCGCTAATGTGATTCTCTGCTTTGCTCTTAGTAGAAGTTTAATGATAACACCCTTTCTTACCGTCTCTTGTTATAATTTAGAAATCATCACAGGAAGGACCAAGACTTTTCACCTCATTGGTTAGCTCCAAGGATGTGACACATCTCTCTCATGGGTTTGGGATGGAGAAAAAGGCTTCAAAAGAAAAGAAAATTGGGGATGGTGGCCTTGAAAAGGCAATGCTTCGGCAGTTTAAGCCAATAGAGACCCAGATAAGCGAACATGTTGTGATGAGTAGGGCCGATGCGAGTCTTGAGCCCTTGGATCAAGCCACTGCTGAAGAGGTTGATCTTTTGACGACAAGCTTTACTGAGATCAATGATGATATCATTGTGAAGGATGATAAACTATCAAAGAAGAGAAAAGATCCTTTCGAAGGTATGTATGTCATCACTTTCATTTTCATTATTTTAAGTTCTTCATAGTTGATCATATTGAATCGCTAGGCATGGAGAGCATGGATAGAACGAGAAAGCCCGTTTTAGTCTTTGGAGACGACTCAAAGTCGGTGCAAGAGGAAGGTGAAAGAGGAAGCAACAGCACTGGCTGTAAGAAGCAGAAACCCACTTATAACCATTGTGAGTGACAATCAACTTCTTTTACCTACTCGAAACAAAAACTCTTTATAAAGTCGATACTCATAAAAAACTTGCCAACAGATGCAAATGGCTCAGGGTTTTGGGACCGTGACATGGAAGGTGTTGACTCGGAAGAAGTGGGACATGGTGAAGTGTGGGAAGGAGTTGGTTCGACCACGTTCGGGGATATAGTTGATTGGCACTAACAAGTAACAACCAAGTTGGTCCTTGTCAACCTTTAATTGTGGCTTAAGAGTCTGAGAAGAGATCAACAAATGGTGTAACTAGCGTAGGTTGCAAAGTTCTTTATTTGGTATAACTCTGTGGAACGAGAATTAGTTTCTTTGGTGTTTTGACAGCCAATCCATTTTTTGTATTGCTGCAACGTTGTTAAACATTTTCAACAAGGATTTGTACTCTTTAAAACGTTATTCCACCAATGGACAAAGACCTCTCTTTTATAACAAGACTAATACAAAGATTAGCAGCTGATATACAGAAGAGTTGTTTGTACATTTTTGGTGTTCATAACAAAACATATATATGATTATTACAGATAAGTAAATGTGTCTGTAAGTTCAAAACATGAACCTTGATTATACGGCTGTTTTGCCTTCACAGACATCGCAAACTGTATAGCCAAGACCTTCACAGTACACACACTTGGCATCTTCATCAACCAATTCCATAAACTACAACATTGAAGAAAAACTTAGGCTACTTGGAATATACACACACACATAATCAAAGCGAGATTGTTTTCATTTTGCTCACCTGCGGCTCAATGTTCGGTTCACCGGTTCCATCGCACTCTACATCAACCAAAAAATCCATATCAAGTTTCCATTTAATTAATGATCTACGACAACTCTGTACTGTGAGGTGTTACTAAGAATACAGATTATTTTGAACCAAGATTGGCTACATTGGATGCAAGATTATACCTTCCTTTTGCTAATTTTGGTGTCTACTAACACTCTTACTTTTTCTCTAACAGATTCTAAACTTTAAAAGAAGCGATGAAGTTCACTTCGCGAAGGGATTATACCTAGGCACATCAATCGACCCTCCCCTCGACAAGAGATGCACTTCCTTCTGGTATCTGTAGATTTACTTGCGTCTATCGGTTTGTTGAGCCTGGAGGGATCTTCCCACCGGTTTTCTCCGAGAAGGAAAACCCGATGTTGAGAAACCTCATTTCCTCTGTTACCTTGGTCTTTTATGATTGACTGCTGCTTCTCAGAGACTTGCGTCTTTACCGCTCCATTACCAGCTTCCTTGGTGATGAAAGAAATGGTTCAGCAGAACGAATAACTCTTTTAACATCTTTAAGAAAATTACTGTCATTTTAGAATACTCATGGTCCCTAAATTCTCAAACATAGTGATGCAGTACTTCCACCTTTCATCGATTCTTTTAAAGACTCATCATATTAGACACTTCAGATTGGGAACAAAGCTCACTAGCAATATAACATCATCCAGTGATGGTAACAATACTCAGTTAACAAGTTTGTGAGGCCAAAGCATACAATGGGACTTCAAATTAGGCATAGGAAGGGGACAGGACAGTATACCAAAGCATAGAGAGACCAAAGGCTTCCTAAAAGTATTTGCCACACAATATTTGAGTGGTATAGATTCAGGATCCATTAAATAATCGTGGTAGAAACAATGCATGATTTAGAACAACAAAAGAAGACATAATAACACTACTCCAAATGTTAGAGGTTTCAGTTTTTTTTACCTCTTGCTTTATTGCACTTGCTTCATCCTTATCTGTCTTTACGTCTTCATCCATAATTTGATCCATGAACAAAATCTGAAGGAGCTCTTCTGTCATTACCCCGTCTTCACGGACGCCTAAAGATGACTTTCAAATCAAAACATAAACTAAGTCAAAATCCCCATCAGATAAACCAAAAGTGAGCTAAAGGAAAAAAAAAAAACATACTTGCCAAGTCTTAACAGCTCTTGCTGTCCCACTTGAGAAGCTTGAGAACTCCATGTCCTCCTCACCCGAGTAGAATCCTAGTTTTAGCAGAGCTTCCTATCACATAGAAAAATAAAATTCACAGAGGAAATCATCAAAAAAGAACATTCATCAAAACACTTTCAACTGTATAAATCATTTAAAAAGGATGATGAACCATTTCAAAATCATCATCATCATCATCATCATCATCATCATCATCAGCCTAATCTTTAAACTTTCATCTTAAATAGTTCGATCAAACTCAGTTTTTCTTTTACAGTGATGATAGAATCAAATACTAACGCAATGGATATACTCGCCTTTGGCTCTAAAACTGAGAGAAAGATATTTGATATTGCAAGCAGACCTGCATTGCTTGAACCTCTTCACCTTCGCTTCCCACCTTCAGTGTCACCCTCTTCTTCACCGGCTCCGAAACCCTAACCTTCTCTTCAGCAACCACCCGCTTCTCCACCACCACCTCCTCTTCTTCTTCCTCATCCTCCTCGGGTTCTCTCGTATTCTCCAACACCATCGGCTTTGCGCTCGACCCACTCTCTGAAATTCGATTCTTCTCCTTGAGAACCTGAAGCAGAGCAGCTATGTTCGAGATCGTATCCGGGTTTCGAGATTCTAGGGTTTGGATTTGGAGCTGGAGATCCGCAATCTCCTGGAGGAGGGTTTCACGCTCGCGTATCCATCGTTGCTCCTCACGAAGCCATCTTTGCTCCTCGCGAATCCACCTCTGCTCTTCCCGGAGCCACCGAGACTCTTCGCCGGATGGGTTTTGAGTGGAGAGGCAAACGATGGAGGAGGGAAGGGAGAGAAAGAGACGGGAGCGTCTGAAGGTTAGAGCTCGAGTGTTGCTACGAGATAGGAGAGGGAACGGGAGAGAGAGTGGTAGAGAAGAGGAAGCCATGAGAGAGGGATTAGAGGATAACAAAAAGGTGTTTTGATTACTTATAGCCACAAGTTTCGCTTTGTACAGATGGCGGGAAGATACTTTCTCTATTTTTTTTTTCTTCCACTTTCTTCTCGAACTATGTTTAGGGATGGGCCTTCACGTCACGCTTTCGAGTTTTTAGATTCAGCATTATTCGGGTATATTTATTCAGATAAGGTCAAATTCAGTTAAAACACTTTGATTCGGATATCACGGAGTTATTGGTCGTTGTATTTTAATGCATTTGAAAATTTAAACTAACTCTAGTGTTATTGATTTTATGATTTTCAAATTTGTATTAAAATCATGTGTTATTGGTTTAGTGATTCATAAATTCTATATCAAATCAAGTGTTATTCAATCGTACGGATTTACTAATAAATTTGATTTTATAATGGATTTTTTTGGATTTTTTTGTTAAAAATACAAATGCTCAAAACCGAGGGAAAACCTCCGGATTTGTAAATACTACTAATCTCACATTTTTAAAAAATCTGTATATTTTACTTGGATTTATAAATATTACATGGATTTCTAAATCAACCAAAATATATGAACCAATAACACCTCCTAAGACATGGATTCCTATTGCTCATGTCTAACTGATGATTATATGTAAACTAATAAAAAAAGATTCTTTCGATATATTTTTGGCTAAATTAAGTTAAATAGAAATAATTTTTTATTTAGTAAAGTAGTTATATGAACTGAAAAATTAAGTGCAATTAAGTACATTTTTATGATTTAAGTTATTATTAATTCAATAATGAATTATGTGTTTTGGCTAAGTAGTTTTTCACCGATTGGATTTTAGTAAAACAAACTAAACCAAACTTTTAATCATATGCAAAACCTAGTTATTTTACATTTTTGATTTTTATAATTGGTTCACAGTTAATACCGATTAACTAATAAATAAAAATTTGCACGATTATTATTATGGTAATATATTTGTGATGTGATGTATTGTTAAGGTAATATAATTAATGAAATTGTTAAATTGAGTCAAAATAGAAATGCAATTAATGTAATAGCTCGGTGAATAGAAGGTTAGTTCTATTTGTATTTCAGTTTTAATAATATTGATACATATCAAAATCTATTTTGTTCAAACTTATTTAGGATTCTTTTTTTTTAACACTTTTTTTATTGAATCTGATTTATAACATATTACATTGTAGAAGAACGACAAAACGATAAAGAGAAACTAATGGTATTTCCACACCGAAAACTGGTGAGCACAAACGTCGCAGATGCCACATTAGCCATCACAAACTAGTCTTGTTTCAAATTGAGGTAGATTAGGTGTTTCCGATCCCACAATAGCAGACAGACTTCTAATACCTTTAACGAAAACATGACAATAATTCTCATCGTCTTAATAAGTCTTCTTCTTCACTGCCTTTATCAAATTTTTCCAGATTAGCTTCAGCTAAAATACCGTACAAGCTTGAAATGCAAAATAAAAATCAGATGGATAGTATGGATTGATCGATCATATCCACTCTCACTGCCGCAAAAGCACATAACCGAAGAGACAATGGAGACAAAAGCAATCCCAAAATGAAACTAGATCCAGCTTCTCACAAGATAAAAATGACGAAAACACCAGAATGCTACTTTAAATAAGAGCAGCCTGTAGAAATAACTTATCATAAGGATAAAATCCGGAGCGCATGAGGTAGTCATAAGCAAACATGTTGCTAAAAGACATACGCTTCAACATCACTGCTATGAAGAGACCAACACCTCAAACTAGGCCACACCACAAAACACTGAAATCCGAGAAACCAAAGACTGTCGATGAAACCACACCACAAAAAACACTGAGATCCAAGAAAGAAAAGCAAGTGAACAAGCTAGAGAGGAAGAAGAGCCTCTCTGGTGCCGGCGAGACTGTAAGAAAGTTGGGAGGCGGCTGGGAAAGTATACCAACTTATTTAGGATTCAGTTTGGGTTCTCGTATTTTTAGATAGCATATCAAAATTCAAACAAAACTGAGTATCTTTTTTTTTTAATAAAAAAAACTGAGTTTTTGGAGTATTATTATTGTTCTAAATACTTTTTATTTTTACATCGAGTTCTAAATACTTATTTTACATATCATATCATAATAAACATGGATTTGAGTATTTGGAGTTATTATTTATTTATGTTTCAAATATTTATTTTGGATAGTAATTCGAATATTTGAATATTCAGATCAATATTTTTTTAAAAAAATTAGATTTTTGGTTTTTTTTTGTACCGGTTCAGGTTCAGTTAACACTTCAGGTTGATATATTTTATGTCGATCTAGAAAATTCATTCGGGTATTTTATATCTTGGATCAGACACGGATTCAGTTGATTTCAGATTATTTGTCGATGCCGAGTTATCTTGGACAGAAAATCTTAGCTGGCATAGGTATCCGATTTTCGGATTAGAGATGGAAGCTAGGTAGTACCAGAGAACATGTCCGGCCCAGTAAAATTTCTTGCCTAAAGCAAAATGAATAATTGGCGCCCCCATGGAATTGAACCAAAGACCTTCAACACTACGATGTGGTACACAACTACTGGACTATAAGCAATCTTTTGATTTTTGATGCCCTTAAATTGTTAATGTATTTTGAAGCCTAAAGCCCTAGCTTTACCAGTTTTAGGTCTAGGCCGGTCCTGCCCTACGTTACATATGGAAACGGAAGCGGAAATGTGGAAGCGGAAACGTATGAAAGCGGAAACGTGGAAGCGGAAACGTATGGAAGCGTAGAAGCGAATTTTTAAAAAAAATTAGGAACCGGATCCGTGTTGGAAGCGCATATGATTATATTTATATTTATATTTATATATATATATATATATATAAGGCAATTAACTTTAAAAAAATTTGTGATGATGATAACATTACCGTAAGTTATGTTGCAGAAACAAAACGTTCCCTGCAGTCAAAGTTCAATTTGATATTAAGTTATTAACATAAAGCTTTAACTTTAGTTGCAGAATCCAAATTAAATTTTACTTCCAAGTTCCAACCATTCATTCACCAAGTGATCAAACTATATCAAAAAAAAGGTTCATATTTCTATAAAAGACAAAATTTCATCATCATTCCAAACATTAGAAAAGCATCTGTCGTAAAATCATGTTATCAATAGTTTTGTTTTTATTTTCTGATAAATACAAAGAACACATCTGAAAAAATTACCTTGTTAGTTCTCTGGCTCTAGTACGAAGAAGAAGAAAGCAGCGACAAGGAATGACGAATTGACGATTCGTTAACTTAGTCTCGCCACTTTTTAATTAGGGTTTTCATTAAAGAAATATAACATGAAACATATATTTTTTCTATTTTAATTTACGATTCAAATATTAATTTTTAACGCTTCCAAATAGGAATCATAGATTTCATTACGCTTCCAAAATTTTTATTTCTAGATTCGTGATTTCACCACGCTTGCTGGCGATTTCGAATCCATTTCCGCTTCGGAACCAGGAACCACATTTCCAGACAAGCTTCCATGCAACGTAGGTTATTTGTGAATCAGGATTTTAATAAAGTAAACTAAATTAGGCCACAAAGCAATTAAACTTTGTAAGCCCACAAGAATAATGTTTCATCTTCTTGCACAGCAACAAAACCAGTCACCGTCAAGCTTCCGATCTACGACCATCAACGCTTCCAACAAAACAAGAATAATGTTTCATCTTCTTGCACAGCAACAAAACCTGTCACCAAATATGAATTCAGTGTTTTTTTTCTTTTTTGGATTTCAGGTTTGCATTATTTGCCAATGCCTATGTTGGGGAGAAAATCCTAGCAAGGCTTAGGAGACCCAGTTTTCAGATTGGATTTGCCTCGGTTCTTATCGAGTCCTAGTGTTTTGGATAGAGGAACCTTATATCCATAAAGATACATACATTGTTTTGGTTTAGTTTTGGGTCAATTTGGTTGTAGAAGTTTTATATATGTAATCCTTTTAGCATAAACTAAAACCAATCAAATCTCTTAATATTGCAACTGAAGACCAGCGGTGGGCAAAATATTTTTGAAAATCGATTCCAATTTAATCCAAAAATCTAGATATTTGTAATTCTAATGATCAATGAAATACTAATATTCAATATTATTAAAAACTGAGTAAATCATAAACATTAAAAATAAAAATGAATATCAAATTAGATATATACATATGCTTATATTAAAAATACATGTATGTAAATTTGTAATTACTTTTTTTTTTGTCTGTAGAAACTTTCCAACATTTTTATCCTCTAAATGAATAATTTTATATAAACAGTATAATTATTTTTGTCTAAGCAAATCTTGTAACATTTTATCTTTTAATTAAATTAACAAAGCTTGTAACATTTTATCATTAAATTAGTTATTTAGCTACTAGTTTTTTTAAGAAAAATTAATTATAATAAAATATTATTGTTTGCACTAAATTTTATTTTTTGATTATTATTTTCCACCAAACGGATAGAATATCCCGTAAAATATTGTTTTTTAATCAAATATCTGAATAACAGATATTATTTAATAATTATTATATATATATATATTTAAATCACCCCATAAGTGTCGGAACAGTTATACCTCCAGCTTATCAAAATAAAAACCGGTGAAAAGAAAGAAACAAATTAAGCTAAGCAAAACACAAGCTAAAACTAAGAAAGAGCACTTGAATGGTGGGAATAGAGCTGGGATTTTTTAACCAAACTTGCCAAACCGAAATGAACCGAAAGATTCGGTTTTTGGATAGTTTTTTTCGGAAGTTTGGTTCAGTTCGGTAAAAATTATTTTTGTTTTTCGGTTAGTTCAGTTTTCTAAAAAAAAATTCCAAACAATACCAATCTTAACCGAAATTTGGAATCGACTAACCGAACTAACCAAAATCTGAATCAGAATAATCAAACTAACCGAAATAGCCAAACTGAACCAGCCAAACTAACCAAAATCCAAACCTAAATAACCGAAGTAACTGAAAGAACCAAAATTAACCTTTTTTTTATTTTTATTCAATTTGAACCGAATATTTAACTGAACCAATTGTAAAACAGAAAACTTAATATTTTTGAAACCAAACTAAGTAAAATCCGAACTGAACCAAACTTTTTTCGGTTCACTTTGGTGAGATTCGACCGACCTGAGCTAACCAAATTCTGAACTAACCGACCTAAACTACCCGGATAAACCGAACTCGCATGCCTAGGTGGGAAGAAGATAGAGAAGCCACAAAAGACTTTGTCAAAATTTGTCAAAACCGGACCAGACCAAGAGATCCGAATTTTTTGTAACCGTTCTCCGAACCGACATCCACAAAGAACCAGAAATCTTCTTACTCTCAGTCTCTCAGAGCTGCCCCACAGCCACTAACGCGGACCACTGCATGCAGTAGCAGCCCTGGGCAGAAGCGGCATAAGCATATGCTTCCGGCCGTTAATATTAATATGAAGATATAAATTTCGGTCATTTTTTCTAATGCTATCAGTAGGTCAGATGGTTAAGTTAACTGTTAATCTCCTAAAGGTAAAAAGTTTAAGGCCCCATGACAGCCTTTTTTTTCAGTGTGCTTCCAGCCTTTTTAAAAAAAAAATTACAGGGCCCGGCCTGGCGGCATGTACCAATAATTGGTCCTTTGATCTACATACATAGCTCTTTCACTGCACATAGTCGCACAACTCTAATCCGGCCAAGGCACACCGGGCGAGTAGCAAAGTGAAAATCCTCCACGAGGAACTGTCATTCACTACAAGAAAACACACCGAATTCCGACGGAGGTTACGACAGACATCAATGTCGTCAGACGTTTGTGACGGATTACTGACCAATTTCCGATGAAATCCAAAAATTTGAAGTCGTCGGAATTCCGTCGGCCATTTCCGATGGAATTCCGACGAAACATGGGTCGTCGGAATTTTTTGACGACATTCCGATAAAAAATGTAACCGTTGTAGTCGTCGAAAATTCGTCGGAATATACCGACGAACTTGCGACGACATTTCGATTAACAGTACAGTCGTCGGTATTCCGTCGGAATTTTCTGACGAATTTCCGACGAACCATGTGACCGTTGCCGACAAATATATATGACCGTTGTATAGCCGTTTGAGATTGGACAATACCGACGGAATTCCGACGGACTCGTTTACATCCGTCAGAATTTCGTCGGAAAGTCGTCGGAGGGCCGTAAGCAATTTCCTATAAATACAATCCCTCCTCATTCAACTCATTCACACTTCGTTCTCTCTTCATACTCTTTAGTCATAACAATTCCGTGAAAATCATGTCTTCAGAAGTTTATTATCGTTCGTGGATGGATAAACCTCATTTGTATCCGAACACCAATTTGCTTACGGAAGAATACGTTCAAGGGATTGGAGAATTCATGAGGCTTGTTCAACAGCAACCGGATGCAAAAAGTGGTATGTTAAGATGTCCCTGCTCTTCTTGCAATAATAATAAGGTTATAAAAGAATTTGATGTTTGGACTCATTTGTATATGAAAGGGTTTTCACGTAATTATAAAGTTTGGTACCTTCATGGGGAAACTGGTTATGAATATGGTAGTACTAGCGAACCTCAGCCTGTTAGTGAACCTCAGCCTGATATTAGGTTAGAAGAATCTAGAACGGATATAGATTATGGTGTAGGTACTGAGCAGATGGTACATGATCATTATAGAGGGGAAGAACCAAACCCCGAGTCTAGGAGATTTTTTGACATGTTGGATGCAGGAAAACAACCTTTGTATCAAAATTGTAGAGATGGTCATTCAGTCTTATCATCTGCAACTAGATTAATGGGTATTAAGACAGACTATAATTTGGCTGAAGAATGTATGGATGCGATTACTGATTTTGTCAAAGGTATTCTACCTGAGGATAACCTTGCACCGGGTTCATACTACGAGGTTCAGAAACTTGTTGCAGGTCTTCAACTACCGTATGAAGTGATAGATGTATGTATTGACAACTGCATGATCTACTAGAGAGCGGATGAGACACGGAATGTATGCAAATTTTGTGGGAAACCTCGTTATCAGGACAC
>NC_027751.1:33746825-33748699 GCF_000695525.1 Brassica oleracea var. oleracea
ATTCCGTCGGAATATACTGACGGACACATTCCGTCGGAATATACTGACGGACACATTCCGTCGGAATATACTGACGGACACATTCCGTCGGAATATACTGACGGACACATTCCGTCGGAATATACTGACGGACACATTCCGTCGGAATATACTGACGGACACATTCCGTCGGAATATACTGACGGACACATTCCGTCGGAATATACTGACGGACACATTCCGTCGGAATATACTGACGGACACATTCCGTCGGAATATACTGACGGACACATTCCGTCGGAATATACTGACGGACACATTCCGTCGGAATATACTGACGGACACATTCCGTCGGAATATACTGACGGACACATTCCGTCGGAATATACTGACGGACACATTCCGTCGGAATATACTGACGGACACATTCCGTCGGAATATACTGACGGACACATTCCGTCGGAATATACTGACGGACACATTCCGTCGGAATATACTGACGGACACATTCCGTCGGAAATCCAATTTGCCCGGGAGAACCAAACCGCGTGAAAATTTTCGCGAATCGCCAATTGGTATATTTTTATTTATAACGACGGAATACTGACGAACCCGTGTCAGTCGGAATCTTCGGATATAATAACCCTTCTTCTTCCTTCTTCGTTATTTCCGCCCTTCTCCACCTCTCTTCACCGGCGAATCCGGCCCTTCTCCACCTCTCTTCACCGGCGAATCCTCTTCTCACCCTCATATCTCTTCCCCAAACCCCAAATCATGTAAGAATCATCCCAAACCTTCTTTTATATCAATTGTTTAGGGTTTTGGAAGTTAGATCTCGGATTTTAGGTTGTTTGATTGAAAATTTTAGGATTGAATGGATAGTTTAGGATATATAAGTTAGGATTGTTGTTTGGATTGTTGTTTTAGTTTTTTTGGATTTTTTTTTTTGTTAAAATTCAAAACATTTTAATATTTTTAAAATGTTTTTTTGATTTTTAAAACCGTTTTTCAAGTTTCCAGTAATGAAATATATATAATAAAACGTTTTTAAAATTTTTTAAAAATATTTAACAACATTTTTCTATATTTATAAATTTTTTATAATTTTATATATATATATAAATCATGTATAATAAAAAATTTTAATTTTTTTATAATTTTTTATAAGTTTCCACTAAAAACTATATATAATAAAACATTTTTTTAAAAAATTTGTAAATATTTAACAACATGTTTCTACATTTATAAATTTTTTATAATTGTTTCTACATATATATATATATATATATAAATCATGTATAATAAAAAAATTTAAATATTTTATTATTTTTTATAAGTTTCTAGTTATAAACTATGTATAATAAAAGGTTTAATATTTTTTTTAAAACGTTTATAAAACATTTTGTAAATATATAAATGAAAACATTAAAAATAGAAATGATTTGAAAATATTTTTGATGTATTAATTTTTTTTTTAGGGCCGAGGATGAACCCCGCCCCGCAGCCCGTCTTCGACGTAGTTCGGTGAGAAGTTCCCGTGCATCGGGATCGTCTCATGAACAAAACTCGGTTCCCGCATATATTCCAGCTCCAGCTCCCGCTGCCCCTAGCGCTGCTGCTCAACAGGAACCGGGGGTCATGCCAGTTCAACTATTGGTTCAACAACCAGGTCGAGAGCATCTCCCGGTTCTCCAACCCAACCCACGACGAGGACATAGCACTTGGTTAGTATTTTTTTTATTTGTAAAATTATGTTTTTTTCCTTTAGTTAACTTGCTAACTTGTATTTTTTTTAAAGGTTCACCAAGTCAAAAAATGACATTAGCCGGAGCATCAACCAGATGATGTACTCCATGCTCCGTTTTGGATATCCAAAGTGGAGTGTGATCCCTTCC
>NC_027751.1:33749502-33757445 GCF_000695525.1 Brassica oleracea var. oleracea
TTTTTTTCTATTTCGGTTTGTATGAATTTAAATTCTATAATATTATTAGTTTTAAATTTCTGATTTTTTTAATTTTGTTAATTAATTTTTAATATAAAAAAATATATAAAAATGCAAAATTAATTCGTTTTTAAAATGGGTATATTCTGATGAACTCTGGGCGTCGGAATATACCGACGGACAACGGTTCCTCGGATATACCTACGGACAACGGTTCCTTGGAATATACCGACGAACCAATATCCGTCGGAATATACCGACGAACCAATATCCGTCGGCATATTCCGACGAACCAATGTATGTCGGTATATTCCGACGCCCGGAATTCGTCGGAATATACCGTAGAGTCCATTACGTCGAAATTGTCCGAGGAACGTTCTCCGTCGGTACATAGTTTTTCCGATGAACTCTGGTCTCGTGTGTCTGCATCGTAATATCGTCGGAAGTTCTTCAGAATGACGTTTCTCGGTATTCGTCAGAAAGTCGTCGGAAGTTCTGACGAAATTCCGACGATTTTTTTTTTTCCGACATAACGATACCGACAGACAGGTTCGTCAGAAATTCGTCGGAATCGGTCTATTCCGACGAATTTCTGACGATTTCGGCCATCAGAATCCCCCTGTTTTCTTGTAGTGATCCTCCATCAGAAACAGCCCCCATCAACATAAAGGCCTTTAACGCAAACACGAACCCTTATATCTGGAAAACACGAACACCGCCCTGAACTCGTACACACACATCTACAGTTCTAAGGGGCCTCTCCACCATCCTCGAACAGAGACATCGCACCACCAAAGACCGTCAAGAAGGTCTTTTGGGCCATTGAGCTCACGTAACAACCTGCCATCCCAGAGAACCACACCACCACACCTCAGAGAAGAAGAGGGTACGTTCAGATCCATCGGAGATGGCTTGTTCCGTCGATTAGATTCAACAATAACGAAATCGATACAACGTGAGAAGACGACGAAATGGTGCATCAGAGCCGAAGAAGATCTTGAGAAAAGACGACGAACGGACATTTGTAGAGAGAAAAAATTGTGAGTCCTATAGATCTTACGCGCCTCGGTCTAACTCGAATAACGGATATTCATGTGACACAAAGCATATATGAAACACAAAAATGCTTGTGTGGATGAAGCATAAAGCATAACGAATCACAAATAATTTCAAAATCTCAAAATTTGTTTACAGTTTTCCCCCACTAAAGGCCTGATTGGTTGAAACGCAATGACTGCGGGTGAAGTTGCGGAAGTTGCGGGAGTTTGCGGATGTGTGTGGCTGCGGTTTCTAGCGTTATTATAAGATATTGTAGTTGTTTAATAATAAATTATCAATATTAACACCTTATAACATTATAAAAATATCAAAAACATAGTGTTAAGATAAAATATAATAGTTATTAATATAATATAATTAATAACAATATTACATTTATTTTTTTATTTAGTTTAAATGAAAGTTATAATTTTAATAAAATTTATTTTGAAGATTTATATTAGAACTCTTAGAAGAATATTTTTTTTCGTCTATTTTTTTTTGTTTTTTTGACAACAAAGGTGTACTCTATTACTCGGACTTGAGGTAGTCTGGGTAGCCATATATATTAGAATAGAACAACCAATGTAACAAAGCTCCTTATGAAAAGATCTCACAATCTTAGCTAAAGAATCCGGAATTCTATTTTATTTCATCTATATATGTACATATCTTTATATATGTATATATATTAATGTTTGAATAATATAGTGAGTATTTTTGGTTTATTTTTTTTTATAAAATAAATTATAATACTGTTAGTAAATTTATATTAAAACATAATATTTTTCTATTTATAAGATTCAAATTTTAAAATTTTAATTTTAAAATGTAAAATATTTGTAGAAAATATTTGTATATTTATATATTCATCCGCAAACGTATGCAACCGCAAATGCTAGCAGAGACGAGCTTTTGATTTTAAGAAGTTTAAAGCAGTTTGAATTGATTATAACTTTTTGTGATTGTTGCCAAATGGTAATAATTGATATCAATCGCAAAAGCTGTGTTTGCGGATGGTAAGAGAAAACTAGTCTAACCCTAAATATCCAAGACGACCACTCTGTCTTGTATCCAATGGATATAGATTTAAATAATTTTGGGATGTTTTTTTAAAATATAATTTTGGGATATTAAAGTCAATAAGTTTTCTGACAATATAAAATCTTTTGCTCAATTCGAACCAGCCATATTGCTAACTTGCTACAGCTACTGCTATTCTTTAACAAAAAAAAAAACTTGCTACTGCTACTTGTCATATCCATGATTCATCCATCAATTTAGATGCTTCTTTGTTGCATAATTGCAATCTAATGTCGTCTCGAGCCTAACAGAAACAAACCCATGTTTCTTCGGTCTGTGTCGTCTTCATATATCCTCCTCCTTCAAACTGTTCCTCGTCATAAGCTCAACACCAGATGTGTCCTTCCTGTAATACTTCCATCCTCTTCTCAAAACCTTTCCATTGAAATGCCATTGCTTTACTATGTTTATGCTCTTCTCTCTTTTTCTGCAGACACTTTGTGAGATCAGAAGAAAGACACCAGTCTCCGGTTTCCGAACTAGTTGTGCTGCTGTGTCTGTATCTCTCTATGAAGAGGAGCCGTTCCATGAAAAAGAAACTGATTCTGTGGAGAGCCGTGGGATTCGACCTAATCATCAGACTTTTACATGGCTTCTTGAGGGATGTTTGAAGAGAAACGGATCTTTAGATGAAGGGAGGAAGCTACATGGGCAGATTTTGAAGCTGGGTTTTGATAACAATGCTTCTTTGTCTGAAAAGCTTCTTGATTTGTATCTATTCAAAGGAGACTTAAATGGTGCCTGGAAAGTGTTTGATGAAATGCCTGAGAGAACAGTTTTTGCTTGGAATAAGATGATAAAGGAGTTAGCTTCCAGAAACTTGAGTGGGAAAGCGTTAGGTCTGGTTTCGAGAATGGTTAATGAGAATGTGACGCCTGATGAAGGCACCTTCGCTGGTATTTTTGAAGCATGCCGTGTTGGTAATGTTGCTTTTGATATAGTTGAGCAGATTCATGCAAGGATGATATATCAGGGTTTGGGGAATAGTACAGTTGTGTGTAATCCTTTGATTGATTTGTGCTCCAGAAATGGGTTTGTTGATCTAGCGAGAAAGGTTTTTGATGGATTACGTATGAAGGATCACAGTTCTTGGGTTGCAATGATATCAGGGCTGTCGAAAAATGAATGTGAAGAAGATGCAATTAGATTGTTCTGCGATATGTATATCTTAGGTATCATGCCAACGCCCTACGCCTTGTCAAGTGTTTTAAGTGCGTGTAAGAAGATACAATCTTTTGAGACCGGCCTGCAACTTCATGGGCTAGTATTGAAGTTAGGGTTTGCCTCTGACACTTACGTTTGCAATGCACTTGTGTCCTTATACTTTTATTTGGGAAATTTGATATCAGCAGAACACATCTTCAGCAACATGTCACATCGAGATGCGGTTACTTACAACACTCTTATCAACGGGCTTTCTCAGTGCGGTTACGGCGAGAAAGCTATTGAATTGTTCAAAAGAATGAAGCTTGATGGGCTTGAACCAGACTGCAATACTCTTGCAAGCCTTGTGATTGCATGTTCAGCTGACGAAACTCTTTCCGGTGGACAACAGCTTCACGCTTACACAACCAAACTCGGTTTTGCTTCGGATGAGAAGATTGAAGGTGCGCTTCTTAATCTGTATGCAAAATGCTCTGATATTGAAACCGCCCTCGATTATTTCCTTGAGACTGAGGTTGAGAATGTAGTTCTGTGGAATGTCATGCTAGTTGCTTATGGGCTGTTAGACGATTTAAGAAACTCTTTTAGGATCTTCAGACAGATGCAGATGGAGGAAATCGTTCCAAATCAATATACCTACCCGAGTATTCTTAAAACTTGCATCCGTCTTGGGGATCTTGAGCTTGGGGAACAGATCCATTGTCAAATAGTAAAAACAAGCTTTCAGCTCAATGCCTATGTTTGTAGTGTGCTCATAGATATGTACTCAAAACTAGGAAAATTAGATACTGCCAGGGATATACTTGTAAGATTTGCTGGGAAAGATGTCGTGTCTTGGACGACGATGATTGCAGGTTACACGCAATACAACTTCAACGACAAAGCTTTAGCAACTTTCAGGCAGATGCTAGATCTTGGGATCCGGTCTGATGAAGTTGGATTCACAAATGCAATTAGCGCATGTGCTGGTCTTCAATCTTTAAAGGAAGGACAGCAGATTCATGCTCAGTCTTGTGTGTCTGGTTTCTCATTTGACCTGCCCCTTCAAAATGCACTGGTTACGCTTTATTCCAGATGCGGAAAAGTAGAGGAGGCGTATCTAGCTTTTGAACAAACTGAAGCTGGAGATAATATAGCATGGAACGCTCTGGTATCAGGGTTTCAGCAGAGCGGAAACAACGAGGAAGCGCTTCGTGTCTTTGCTCGAATGAAGAGAGAAGGAATCGACAGTAATAATTTCACGTTTGGGTCTGCTGTAAAAGCTGCTTCTGAGACGGCAAACATGAAACAAGGGAAGCAGGTGCATGCTGTGATCACCAAAACAGGATACGATTCAGAAACCGAAGTTTGTAATGCTTTGATCTCCATGTATGCCAAGTGTGGGAGCATTTCTGATGCAAAGAAGCAGTTCCTTGAAGCCTCCACGAGAAATGAAGTTTCTTGGAACGCGATTATTAATGCTTATTCTAAACACGGGTTTGGTTCTGAAGCGCTAGATGTTTTCGACCAGATGATCCGTTCAAATGTAAGGCCTAATCATGTGACATTTGTGGGAGTTCTATCAGCATGTAGCCATATAGGTCTTGTGGAAAAGGGAATTGAATACTTTGAATCCATGAACACAAAATATGGATTAGCTCCTAAGCCTGAACACTATGTGTGCGTAGTGGATATGCTAACACGAGCTGGTCTTTTGACCCGTGCGAAAGAGTTTATTGAGGAGATGCCTATTGATCCTGATGCTCTGGTCTGGAGAACGCTTTTGAGTGCTTGTGTTGTGCACAAGAACTTGGAGATAGGAGAGTTCGCTGCACGTCATCTGGTAGAGTTAGAGCCTGAAGACTCAGCAACATATGTACTTCTCTCGAATCTGTATGCTGTGTGCAAGAAATGGGACGCTAGGGATCAAACAAGACAGAAGATGAAAGAGAAGGGTGTGAAGAAAGAACCTGGACAAAGCTGGATTGAAGTTAGAAACACAATTCACCCTTTCTATGTTGGTGACCAGAATCATCCGTTGGCTGATGAAATACATGAATATTTCAGAGATCTTACCAGACGAGCATCTGAGATCGGGTATGTTCAAGACTGTTTCAGCCTCCTGAATGAAGCGCAGCAAGAGGCAAAAGATCCGGCGATCTTCATTCACAGTGAGAAACTAGCGATTTCGTATGGACTCCTTAGCTTGCCTTCTACAATGCCTGTAAATGTAATGAAGAACCTACGAGTTTGCAACGATTGCCATGACTGGATCAAGTTTGTATCAAAGGTTTCAAATCGAGAAATCATTGTGAGGGATGCCTATAGGTTTCATCATTTTGAAGGAGGTGCTTGTTCTTGTAAAGATTACTGGTAAGATCCAAATCCTGGTGGTAGCTCACTTGCCTCTTTATAGATAATGTGATACTAGAAGATATACTTGAGCAACCTGAAGGTATCTACAGTCTAGAAACTGGTGAATTCACTTAGATACTGCAGTGACACAACTATTCTTGAGGACAAGTTGCTTATACAGAGCTTTTGGTCTTTTTCTTTGTATTTTACAAGAGTTAATCGTAAGCAAAGAAACCAATATATATATGGGTGGAGAAAAGTTCATTCTTTGTGTTAGCTTCCATTACCAAGTAATAAGATTCACTATCATTTGAAGGCTCATCTCTTTTTATGGCTTATACATGTGTATAGATAGATTAATGAATTGTAGATTATGCAAGTGTCTTAGATGTCTGTAAAGCTTCCGTGTTGCCAAGAAACAGAGTTTGTGATTATTTTGTCAACTTTTATGGCACATTATATTTTAAATCCCAGGAAATACAATATTATGTCTTCCATTTTTATATAGGAAAAAATATTATTAGCCATGCGAAATATTGACATATCACATGGCTAACAATGCATACCAAACTAATGTATGCCTAACTATACGAAGTATATATATTATGCATCGAGAACATCCGTAAACTTAATGATACTTAATGATGTTACGCAGTTAACATCACAAACTCACGGTTAATCCACATTGTGATGTGGACATTGAAAACGTAATCCATATTGTGATGTGGACATTGAAAACGTAACTCCATGTAATTCTCATGTTCATCAATTAAAATCCGCCCATCTTAATTTAAATAAAATCAGAGCTATTGTGTTTGCTGGGCTAGAGGCTATAACCTCCACCACCATAAATCTAGTCATCCAAAACAAATCGAAGAATCATAAAATAAAGCACATAGCCCAAACTAAAGAAAAAGAAAGAGCTAAAACCCTTTCATATATAGTGTTAGAGAACAGTTAGACACCGGAAAAGCAAAGATAACTTGAAAAGGCGTTTTCAAAAAAGAAAAAAAAGAAAGAAAAAAAACTGATAAAATTGTTGAAACAACTAATATGTTATCAACAAAATAATTTATGAACAATCTTAAGCCGTAACTAGAATGCCATTTTGTGGAATGTATTTGTTTGAAATGCATCGTTCCATTGGATTCCAAACATATCTACCAGTTACAGTGAAAACTTTTCAAAATCAACTAGATTTTGATCCGCGCGATTGCGTGGATGTTTGTTTTCACTTTTCTATACATAAATTATTGTTTTTAAACATTAGTGGTATATATTTTTAACGTTAATCATATATTTAAATGTTTATATAACTATTTCAAATACAATAATTTTATAATTTACATGTTATAATTAATCAATTTTTTAAAACCGTATGTATTTTCACTTCTTATTATATATTTATCTTATTGTATTTGCATTTAGTTATTAAGCAAATTAATATATTCATGAGAAAACGTATTTGAAAATTATTTTGCATTTACTTATGCTAAATTCTGACCCGTGTTTCAAAGCTGTATTTCTTTTTACTAATATTTTTTTATGCTTATTCATTTTAGATAATATATTATTGTATATACAAAAATATAAGATATATTAATTTTTAGACATGTATTATATGGTTTGCTAATTTTAAGCCATTTTATCATCATATTATATTTTTAAAATAAATAATTTATATTTATGAAAATAAAATTTATAAATTTATTAATTGAATATACTTTTATCATATTTATTTAAGTATAATAATTATATTTTAACATGATCAAGACTATAAAGTACATAAAGTAGGATATAATTTATTTATTTTTCATTTTATAAACGATAACTTAAAATACATTAAATTATTGCTAAAATATTTTTACACAGATTTATTAGAATTTTTAAAATATAATATTCAAAATATATTATATTTAAATTGAAAATATATTATGATTAAAGTAGTTACAAAGGTTTTATATTATAAGAAAGAAATACATGTTAATTTTTATACATGTATTATATAGTTTGCTAATGTTAACCCATCTTACCATCATATTAGATTTTATTTTTGAACATAAATATTTTATACTTACGAAAATAAAATATATAAATTTAATACAATTTTATTATATTTAGCTCAATATAATATTTTTTTTAAATATGATTGATTATGATTATATAATATATAAAATATTACAGAATTTTTTATTTTTCATTTTATAAACGATTACTGAATTTATTAATGTATAATAATATTTCAAACTAATTTCAAAAATAGTGAAAATATTTAAATATAATTTCGAAAACGAAGATCTTGTAAAAATCTTTTAAAACAGATT
>NC_027751.1:33757602-33766468 GCF_000695525.1 Brassica oleracea var. oleracea
CCAACATATTAGATTTTATTTTTGAACATAAATATTTTATACTTACGAAAATAAAATATATAAATTTAATACAATTTTATTATATTTAGCTCAATATAATATTTTTTTTAAATATGATTGATTATGATTATATAATATATAAAATATTACAGAATTTTTTATTTTTCATTTTATAAACGATTACTGAATTTATTAATGTATAATAATATTTCAAACTAATTTCAAAAATAGTGAAAATATTTAAATATAATTTCGAAAATGAAGATCTTGTAAAAATATTTTAAAACATATTTGTTAGAATTTTAAAATAAATATATCTTATATTTAAAATGAAAAGATATCAAAAGATATTATGATTAAAGTATTTTAAAGATTCTATGTATTATTAGTTTTAATAAAATACATTTAATAAAAATTTTAAGTGATGGTCCAAATTTTTAAGTCATGACTTCTATTTTAATATGTAAGATTCTACATACTCCATTTTTTAATGAAACAAAAAAAACCAAATCTCTTATAAAATCTATTTTTTTTATTTAAGAATATATAACCCTTCGTGAATGTATGAAATATATGGAATTATTTCATTAATAGTTTCAGTTTTTATTCCATTTCATCCACTATTCCATTTTTTTTCTATTTGGCAAATAATCTTATTTTTTTAATCCCTAATATCCCTTTTTGAACATCCGGTTACACTCTAACACAATTCGTTAGTCATAGCCAGTTGTTGGACCAAGCTTATGCTTCCGGCCGATTTATTTATGTGAACATTTGAGCCACATATTTTCAAGAAACTGCCTTTGTCTAGTGGTATAACCTCCACGTAATAGGCTTGGTTTCAGCAATTTGGGTTCGAGTCTCTTGTACTAGTAATACATCACTAGCTTGGTGCCCATATTCCGTCTTATACACCAACACTATCATTTTTATCTCCCCATTCTATAGATTGGATCTTCTATATAAATGTTTATTAGTGTATACGTATTTCGACGCACTTGCTTATTGCTTAACACACATACTTCTTTTTCTTTTATTGGGGGCAAACCGCGTAACACATACACGCACAGATTCGTGGATGCGTACGTGTAAAAATCTATTTTGAAAAGCAATAAATGAAAAGAACACCAATCTCAAGAAAATGGGGTCGGCGAGTAAACGACGGCGTATCAACTCACTCGTAGGCTGATTGAAGTTTGAAAATTAAGGAAGTCATAAAAAAGGTTTTGGACTTTTGATTTTTTGATTTTAATTTTGAATGAATAGCAAAGAAACGGAAGAGGAAGAGGAAGAGGAAGAGTTTACATTGTGCAACTTCTTCTTCTTTGTGGGAGTTTCCATTTATTTATTCTCTTGATTTTACAGATTTATCGAGTCGCAAGCGTTTCTCTGGAGAACGATTGTAAACTCGGTGAGTTTCTCGTTTGATTGTTGTTAAATTACACTCCTTACCTCCTCGATTTCTATCTCTAGTTTTTTTTCTTCTCTCTCGGGAAAATCGCAGTAGTTACAACTTGAAATGCAATAGAATCGACAGTTTTCCTGTTTATTTGAAGTGAATAATTGTTTTTTTTTAGTTGCTTGAAATCACGAAAGATCGATTCATTGAGGTGTTAATATATTAGTCTAGATTGTAATATGCATTTCTTAAGATTTTATATTTTAAATGTGTTTAAACAAATGGGATAGATCTTGTATTTATCCAAAATGTTAATTGATTCTATCAAATTGCTGAGTAAGTTTGTCTTCTTGCAGGTGAAAAGAAAATGCGTTGCCATGACGTAAAATCTTGGACATTTTCGGGTTTGGTGGCAGCGTTTCTTGATCTCTCTGTAGCTTTCTCGCTACTCTGCGCCTCTTCTCTCGTTTATTTAACCTCCAAGCTGCTCGGTGTATTCGGTTTGAACCTCCCCTGCCCTTGTGATGGCCTTTTCAGTGACCCCCCGCATAAGAACAAGTGTTTCCAAGAGACTCTAGTGAACCTACCTGTGAAAAAGATCTCTTCTGTGCAAAGATCCGTGATAAGTACAACACCTTTTGATTCACTTCTGTATAAAGAAGCTGATGGTGAGAGTCTTGGTAAGAAGAGAAAAGGAGAGCGTAGTAGACACGTTGACTTTGAGAAAGAGGTGGTCTTTAGTACTCCGGAGGTTGAGAATGCTTCATGTTTCGATCTTCTAACCTCGCAGAGTTTAAAGAAAGGAAGTTTTAAAGTTAAGAGTAAGCGTCTCAGCTTCCATAGGTCGCCGTATGGTTGCCAAAGTAAGCACTCTCCGCAATCACCTGCCAGCGTCATGGAGTATCTGAACGATGCTGAGGAAAACCATCCTCTTCTTGTTAACTCCAAAGGTCAGTAGTGTTTGTTATTTGCAATTTTTTTTTGTCGAATCTTGGTTTTGATACTTAGTTGTGACAAATGTAGATGGTGGAAAAGACTTGGAGGATGTTCCGTTAAAGAAAAGTGTCTCACTTTGTTCTATTGGGTGTGAAGATGGTGGTGCTGGGAACAAGCAACCAGAGAGGACACTTTCATGGGCGGGAGAGGGTACATCCACTTCCCCTGTGGATCTAACACAAAAGCCTATTGAACAAGTGCTTGCGGAAGAACGAGCTTCTCATGCTGCATTAGCTCTTGAACTGGAGAAAGAGAGAAATGCTGCCGCAACTGCTGCGGACGAGGCTTTAAGTATGATACTGCGGCTACAAGAGGAGAAAGCTTCGATAGAGATGGAAGCAAGGCAGTATCAGCGGATGATAGAAGAGAAGTCAGCTTTTGACGCGGAAGAGATGAGCATTCTCAAAGAGATTTTGCTGAGGAGGGAGTGGGAGAAACATTTCTTGGAGAAAGAAGTTGACACCTACAGGCAAATGTTTCTTGAGACTGAGCAACCTCTTCCCAACACCCCAGATTCTAAACAACCAACTGAATCATTGGATGACTCTTCTGGATTTGAGATGTTCACTAATCAGATGGACAGTCGTATTCTTGATTATGAAAATGTCGATTCTCCAAAGCCAGGGGAGGTTGCCAATGATGGGGAAATGAAGGTGAATGAAGTAGATCGAGATCCAGAGATTGTTATAGAACAGCAAGAAGGAGAAGAGAGTACTTTACTTTCAGAACCAGTGGCTGAGTCTACGAAGGTTGGTGAGGACTCCGACGACATTGATTGCTGCTGTGTACATGATATCCATGTGGTGAAAGATGAAGATAACAAAGTGCAACTGAATGTTCCTTCGGACCATGTCGTACGGGATCTCAAACTGGATAGATCACAAAGTGTTTTAGGTACAAGTTATGGACTTCCACCGGCGTGTCCACAAGGACGAAGGATCGTGTCTCCAAATATGCGCAGAAACTCAATGTCAGCTGTTGACTATGAGAGACTGAAAATAGAGAGTGAAGTTGGTTTGCTGAGAGGTCGTTTGAGAGCTGTACAGAAGGGAAGAGAGAATATCAGTTTCTCTTCCAAGGAACAGAGCAAATCGGTTTTGGGAGATAAAACAAGTCGGTTTTGGGAGGCTAGAAGATCGGAACCTATCGACTCTTCAAGCCCTTCTTCCACAATGGTTAGTTCATTTTTGAGGGGCGAAAGAATGCTAAATTTATGTTTTCAGGGCTTTGTTGGCTTAACAAGTGGTTGAATCTTGTATAATTTGGCAGGTAAAAGCTATGTCTATGTCATTGGACCTACATAGCGCTTGAAAGTTGAAACGACAAGGTATGAATTTACTCGCATAACGCAACACAAATATACAGTATGGGCAACACATTGTAGTTTGTACAATGTCTGCCAAACTCTATGTTGGTTTTTGCTTGGAGAATGAGATCTGTTTACAGAGTTTTTGTCTCAAACATTGTACTATAAACGGTGTCGTTTCAGAACAAAACAGGGACGCTTTTGTGGTTCTCTTTAATTATAAATGGTCGGAATACTTTCTCTTTTCCATTTTAGTGATATTTTGTCCTTTTTATTTTTGTGATAACCCTTTGAGCATCGTTATTGGTGAGAGCACTTTGTGAATTTATCAGAAAATAAACATAATATTACAAATTCGCAATTATTTTTAACATGATGTATGTGTTACAAAATTGGTAGAGCCATTTGTATGATAACATGGGTAGAAACTCTCCTCTCTGATTCTCTCCCACAAAAAGACTGATTTCATTCTCTTTCTTCATTTTTTTGTTATGTTTGTATTTTTTTAAAAAAATTGAAAGCTTTACCAAGAGCCTCTATCAATGTATCAGATGTTCTTACACATTTCACTTTTCTTTTCCTTTCAAAATAAGACATTCCGTTTAAAATTGAAGGGAAATGACACAATTTTTTGTTTGTTAAAAATATATTATAGTTGTTTTAACTTTAAGAAGTCCAAGAAGAAAAAATTTGGAGCTCATACTTTCCCTTCAACTCTTCTCTGACCTATACTACTATATTGACCTTTGAGCTTGCTTAAATAGTTTAATATAGAATGTAGGAAATATTATAGTATATTGGATTTTGAAGTTGGAGTTGGTGCAACAGACTTTTAAAGTAAATATTTTCTCATTTATTATTTTTTTTTTTGACAGAGACTATTTTCCCATTTAAAAACAAACACTTTTTCTATTGTATGGTTACTATTAACCGTATAGAAAAGAACATTTAATTAGCAAACAAAAGAAGGAGAACCACTTAATCATGTGGTAATGAGAAGAAATACAATGTGTTCAACCCCGAATGCGAACCAATCTTGAATCTTGGCATCAAAATATGAATTTCTTTCTTTGACATAAAAAGAAGAGATAGAAGTAATTAAGCTTGTGACATTGTTGACAAAAAAATTAAGCTTGTGACATTAATTTGAAGTCAGGAAGAATTAAGGAAGGGAGAGAGCATCCCAAATGAGATCCATATCCAATGAAGGCATTCTACTCAGTTGTACACCATCTCCTTCCATCACTTCCTTATTGATTTTCTGTTTCTTCATCATCACAACTTCTCCCGACTCCGTCTTGATGTTATTCTTGAGCTCCGATGTTCCCACTTTAGGAGAAGAAGGAGAAGGAGAGTTACCAGAACTTATTACTTGGGAGGAAGCGGAGATTTGTTGTATCTTCGAATCCAAAAGCGAGGCGATCATGCATCTCAAGGGACCAGACTTAAGCTGGTGTTTTTGGTCGGGAAAGTTGAGGTGTGCGTACTCGCCACGTAGGATATCAGCTGCAGTATCGTAAGCCATTGCGGCTTGCTCAGCGGTATCAAAAGTGCCGAGCCAAACACGAGTTCTATTCCTTGGAAGCCTAATCTCCGCCACCCATTTCCCCCAGTGTCTTTGTCTCACTCCTCTATACAGCTTCGTTGGTGTTGTCGTCTGCACAACTTTTCTTGTTCTTGTCCCTGACGCAAGCTTCATAGGCTGAGTCTTGGTGGTGCTTAGCCAATAGTTTCCAAACCCTTTTGAAGGATAGTTTGTAAGAGCTTTATTAATATCGACCCACTGATCGCTTCTGGTTTGATCCGACTCATGATGGAGAGAGTTCGGGGTATAGTTATGGTAAGGCATCATGTTACTATTGGATTGAGAAAGTTCTAAAAGCTTTGGTTCTTTGAGGAACAAGGAAAGGTTTGGGGGTTTAGAAGGATGATGAATATCATCAGGACGTTGAGATTGAGGAAAAGAATCTAGAAAGTTCCAAGGAACAGAAGCTACCGGAGATTGTTGATGATGAATAGAAGATGTGAGCTCATGAAGAGACGCCATGTAGCTTTGAGACGAAGAAAGAGTAGGAGATATCATGCCTTCCAAGATTATTGGAACACCGAGAAGTTGCGGTGGCGTCGAGGAACTCAAGAACCCATATAATCCGGAAGACAAGAGCTTTTCATGCATGAAGCGAGGTTCCAATTTAGGAAACTGATCTTCCATGTTCAATCTTGTTTTGTCTGATTGAGGGTTTTGTCCAGAGAATATGAACCTTAATTATGTTAATGGTTTGCAGAATAAATGTTTATATATACACATACTATGGACTACTATACTATGTGTTTATGTGTGTATTGGTGTGATCATGTGGAAGATAATATTAGAAAATAGGGAAACCAACTTTATTTGTCCCCAAAAAACATTATCGTCTGGCTCAGATCTACGCTTTGCCAAGCTTAATTTCTTCATATGTAAACTACAATTAAAGAGTCTCACAAACACTTTTAATTAAACAAATGATATCTTAATTTTTTAATCTTCGTGATAACTAATTAACCTTTATTTTTTCTTATCTTGCAACTTGTTAGTGGCTCCCATCCTACGTTCGCTTTTATAATCCAAACTTGACAGCTCAGCCCTAACTCATTTAGGTGTATTGTTTTAAGAGAAATTCTTTAGGTTCACCAACCAATAGTGTTTGAGTATTTGATATTTGATATCTTTTAAAAAAGGAAATAAAATTGAATATCCAAATTAGATTATATTTTTAAAATAAAATAATAAAAATACATAAAAATAGCTACAAAAAATAAATTAATTAATATTGTTAAATCTTCAGCAAAATACTAAACCCTATACCCTAAATCCTAAACCCTAAACCCTAAACGTTAAACCTTAAACTTTGGATAAACTCTAAACCGTTGGAAAATCTTAAACCCTAAATCATACATTAAAAACTAAATTTTACTAACACTAAACCCTAAATGGTTTAGTGTTAGTAAAATTTAGTTTTTAATGTATGATTTAGAATTTAAAATTTTCTAATGGTTTACGGTTTATCCAAGATTTAAGGTTTATAATTTAGAGTTTGGAGTTTAGGATTTAGGGTATAGGATTTAGTATTTTGCTAAAAGTTTATCAATATTTATTTATTTATTTTTTGTAACTATTTTTATGTATTTTTATTGTTTTATTTCAAAAATATAATCTTATTTGGAAATTCAATTTTGTTTCCTTTTTTAAAAGATATCAAATATCAAATACTCAAACACTATTGGTTGGTGAATCTAGAGGTTCACCTAGGGGGTGAACCCAAGAATTTCTCTTGTTTTAATGTTTTTGGTGAAGAGTTTTATATACAAACAGGAGTGATGTTTCTTTATTCTTTTTCTTTGTTTTTTTGTTATAGAATAAACACGAATGTTGTTGTTGAATACCAACGTTATTTTCCTTTTTGCCTTAAAAAAAGGGGTGAACCTTTCTTCGAAGAAAAAATGTGAAAAATTCGGGTGGTTACACACAACGTGTTTATCTGGATTAGCAGCATATTCAAATTCAGATCTTTTAGAGATTCACGGAATCTCGTGTGCCACCGGACCACATATGTGTGGTTAAAAAATGATGAACTTTTCTTCGGAGAGAATGTGAAAATCTCTGGTGGCCATGCACCGTGTTTATCTGGATTAGCAGCGGATTCGAATTCGAGTCTCTTAAAGATCCACGGAACCCCTTGTGCTACCCGACCACATATGCATGGTTAAAAAAAGGTAACCGTTTTTTGGAGAAAGAATGTGAAAAATCCTGGTAGCTACGCACCGTGTTTATCTAGGTTAGCAATAGATTAGAACTCGGATTTTTTAAAAATCCACGGAACGTCTTGTAACATCCAACCATACAGACGCATGTTTTGCCTTAATGTTGGACACAAACGTCGTTTCTCTTTGCTATCAGTTTATCACTTTGGACAATTAATTTCAATAAACATATATACATCTATCTCTATGATTTAAGCGATTGCTGCTACTTTTGTTCTTTTTTTTTTTGAACCACATGCTACTTTTTGTTCATACTGGTATATACGTTAAATATCTGTAATTTGATGATTACTTATATAGCTATCTTATACTATTATTTTAAAAACCAGTTTTTACTTTATACGCACACACGAAATAAAGGATATGGTTTAATATACCGTTTAGTATCTTACTAATAAAATTTCTTATGGACACTCGACCTGTATTTTTTTCAAAATGATAACCAAGCATATATATAATTCAAACCTTTTTAGTACCTTAATCGTCAAGCATTAAGCCTTCTTTTCAATATATAATAATAATTTACAGTACACTGTGTCAGAACCGTGCTTACAGCTTAATGAAAAAGGCATTTGCCTAAGACTCCCAAATTTTGTAAAATTTTAAAGACCCCTAATTACAATTTTTTTTAAATGGTAGTTAATGTATTCTTTTAGTTAGATTTTTATTATTATTTGATTCTAAATTCGACTTCTGTTTAAAAAAACTAATTTATGATCAATTTTACTATATTTTATGTAAAACTATAAAAATTCTACTTCTAATTAACTGTAAATATTTGATCCACATTTTTCATCTTGGTATATGTTATGAGTTAGATTTATTTTATATATTTATAGAATTTGATTAACAAATTATAATATTTTGAATATATAGTTTATTGTATTTAATTTAAACACTAAGATTTAGCTTTTTAACAGCAACCAACATTTCAATCCAAAATTTGTATTTTTGTTTTTATATTACTAATTTCTACTTTTGATCATTATTTTATTTTTTAGTTTATAAAAGTCCGGTGCAGAAAAATTAGAAAATGTTTAGGTAATAAATCAAAACTTTTTAGTGTTATATTTATATGTTTTTTCAAAAAAAATATTTTATATAATTCAAATTTAAATAGAACTATTTTTAAAAAAAGATATCATGTAAATTTTTTTTAACTCGGGGCCCCGAAAACCTTTGCACGGCACTGCACTGTGTTCAGTTTATTCTCCTCGCCTGTTTAGTTGTCTTTGGTTTGGTGTTTATAAGGCGAAAACTAGGAGTAAGGGTTTGGACCACAGGGACCGTGACTTTTCTATTGTTAATTTTCACAATGTTAGAAATATGAGAGAAGTGTTGTTGTGAAAGTTGTGTCTTTC
>NC_027751.1:33766568-33772532 GCF_000695525.1 Brassica oleracea var. oleracea
GATGGTTAATGGCAATCCACATATCCATATCATGGATTTATAACACACAAGAAGTTTTAACCTTACCGTGTATAACAAATTAATAAGATATATAACACTTTTCATGTTATATACTCATTTGTATGTATGAATGTATGTATGTATGTATGTATGTATGTCCCAGCAAATAAAAAATAAAAGTTATGAAATTTCCTAATAAGAATTTTACAGTTGTGTGGTTCTAATTATTTGAACGATGGGATACCAAGAAACCATTATTGAACGATATTGGTGATAACATTATATATAGTTAGGAGAATAAAATGTTATTAATGAATCACGTATAAATAGTATAACATATAATCACCACAAATGCGTAGAATTAGTGAGCCCATAATTATTAATATTATCATCCAAATACAATGATTAGGTCAAGTTTTGGCCTCTAATTAAACTTTAATTGAATCCAACTAATGCGGAAGTCATGGGTTGTCTGTCGTCTAAGTAACATCAATTTATGTTTGGCTTTTCATTAGACAACATTGTAGCCTCATGAATTACTTGCAGATAGTACCCTCTTAAATTTGTACATTAATGGAATCACCCATCAATAAATTTTTTTTTGCATATAAATATCAGTTTCTTAATTTTTCTGTGGAGACACTTGATCTTTACCTTTATCTTCTATTAATTCACTGACTCCGGACATCTCCAATCTAGTTCCATAATTTACTACAGCATAGGGCGAGAAACCGAGTATTGAATTAAAATAAAAAATTAATCCATAAATGTAATAATCCATTTTTGTTTCTTTGTTATTCAATTTTTCACTATATTTTACAGTAAATTATGGAATGAATTCGAAAATGCTCTCAGTTTCTCATATATACTCAATTTAGATTCATTGACTAAACTTAATCACTAATCAAGATATAAGTGTTTTTAGTAACAATATGTTTCATAATGGTTCAATATGTTTAGCAAACATAAATATGGGGTGTTGTTTTGAATCAAACAAGTAAGATAGGCGTCTATTTGAGATGATACGTACTTTTGCCCTTTGGGATGACTATTGGGACGTTCTGTGAAAGGATTATCGAAATAAAATTCAAAGGAAATATATAAATAAATATATGGAAGGCTTGAGAGGAAATAAAGTAGTTGAACAATTATGAGAGAGAAAGTTATGAAACAAAAGTTCAATCTATACCCAGTTTCATGTCAAACGATATGATATGACCGGATGTGTTATTTCTAGCGATTTATTTGCATTTTTAGAATATTATGGTTTTATTATAGAATTATAACTTAGAATATTGACTTTTTAAAATAAATTTATGTGGACTAAATACAGTTGTTAATTTCTTAAAATAATTTTAGATGTTTGAGCCGATGTCCAAATAATCTTTTAGAGGATTGATATTGACGAATAGTCCAAATTCCAAAATTTTCTAATGGAGGTTTAAAGCATGACATCGTATCATATCGTCTGCAACACAAATGATAACTCCCTTCCTGTAATCGAAGCGATGACTTACATGTTTAGCATTGCTTTACATTTTTTTTTTTACCATAAGACTACCACAACTTAGAAAAGAAAAATTAAATATATTATTTCAACCCAAAATTAGGGTATAAAAATCCGATTACAAGCTTGAATTACACAAAAACACCAAAAAAAAATTATTTCGTTATCTAGCTTCGTTCGATCCATTTTTCTGACGCGTTCCGCTAGACTAAGTTTAATATCCAAATGCATCAATCTATGTTCTTTACCTTTGAAGATGCTCACAAGAAAGAGAGATTCACCGATACTGAGGTCTTCTCATGTAGTCTTCAGAGTAGCTAGTTCACGACGAGCTCATTGGAACTCATAATCTTCACCGATGATGAAGCGCATGACAACCAAGAAGAGAGAGGGCAAAGAGACACTAACCAAAAGAGAATGCCGAAAGCCCGCCTTTACAATTTCACCTCTGACGCCAAAAGCCGCTGAGTCAGAACAGTAAAAGTTTACCTATCAAAGCGGACCTGCAGAAAGATGGACCCGAGTAGGCTGCGACACTAGACTGGAATAGCTCGAAGACCTGCAAATAAGGTTAGAGACCACACTACCACAAATCATCACACATGGCACTGGGATGCGTTGATACTCCAAATGGTGTCATTGATGAGAAGCAGGCGGATCACATACCATATGAAAACCACTACACTCAACACCAAGCTCAAACTTTGAGAACCAAAGCCGATAATCTTAACCATGTCCAAAGCGTTGAACCCATTGACAATGGACCAACGAGCACAAATAAAAAACGAGCAACACCGAAGAAAACATATCGACAAGCTTCACCGATGTTGACCAGAACTAGCGCCATGAAGAAGACACCAACTGAATCGGAGACTGAAGGCATTACAACACCACAGCCATAGACGACACCGACGCAACGCAACACCGCAAATCTCCACGCGCCACCACCGCTGGGTCCAACACACACTTGACCTATTGGCTAAAACGAGCACTCGAGCTAAACGGAGCCTTCGAGTGATTCATGGAGCCGATAAAACTGGAAAGGCTCACCTCGACGCCTTGGCTGAACCAGAAGAACAGAAATCGACAACCACTCAGCAACACAAGAAGCAACAGATCAAGAGATCTGCAGCCCCTAAACACCCCGAGTTTGACTTTCGTCTAAGTAGCCGCCTTCTTGCCAAGAGAAAAAAATAAAACCGTCCCCTTAAGACCCTAAAATCCGACTTCACCGAGAGCAAAATAATCCTCCTCTGTGCCTTGAATCCATCACCAGCAGAGTCCAGATCGATTCCAGCCAACGCTCGAGCGAAGACCTTAACCGGAAAACAATCAAACGACAGAGCCGCGAGCAAGACGAGGGGGAGCAGAAGCACCTGAGAAGCAAACGAAACAAGAGAAAGAGGGGAGGGACGACACTTTACGAGCTGGCACGCACACTCACATGGCGGCCAGACACCGGAGCAACCACTTTACTCAATCGGACTTGAGAGAGTTGGGAGGAGAGAGACTCTACTTTTTCTTCGTGATTGATAACTTTGGTTACTCCATAACAACTTGGTTTTTACGGAGAAATTGGGTGAGATAACCAACAAAAAAAACTATATTTCACTATCAAACTAAAATCACATTCTCTCTCCTCTTTTCTCTTCCTTTCTCTCTACAAAACTAATTTCTCTTTTTTTTTTTATTATTTCACAAATAAACCCATATATATATTTAATTATTGGAATGTTTCACTTAACCTTTAACAAATTTATGTTAAATTACGACAAGTGTTTTTGAGGACAATCACAATCACATTTTTAGATTTATAGGTTTTATTTATGTAATTCTCAGTGACATTTGTTTATATGCATTATGTAGTTAGTATTGATAGTGAATTTTAGCAATATGAAAATCAATTATCAGCATACAACACCATTAAAAACTTTATAAATAAATAATATTACAATTAAAATATTTATTCTTTTATAAAATTCTAATTTACAAATTATTTTTTTTAAAAATAAAAAATATTATAAAACATTTTAGAGTGTGATCAACAGTGAGGTAAATATGACTAATTGAACAAACAATAAAATAAATTATAAAATAAAATATTTTATTAAAGTAGGAACATAATATAAATTTGAATAAAATCACCACTTTTAAATAAACGAAGAGAAAATGATTTTAAATAAGACTCTACAAACAAGACTGGTAACTCAACGTTCATGTGAACGACGAACGACGGTTAGTTCCTTGCATTTCGTGTGAGATTGTCCGCCTTGGTATTCTGCGTCTTGGGTACATGGATGAGCTATGAGTGGTTGAAACTGCTTTTGAGGATTTTGATATTTTCTAGATAGCTTGCAAAAGCTGGCATTTCACCTAGTTCCGAAACCATCTTTACCAATTGAGAACAATATGTTGCAAAAGTTACATGAAACTGCCGTAAATTCCTCATACATTACATTGCCCAAATGAGTGCCTCTAGTTTCGAGTGAAGCGGAGAAAAACTGAGCCTGGTGTTTCTTGCTCCCTTCAGTCCATCAAATCCGTCAAGCGTACTATACTAACCTTTTCCGAGTAACTTTCCTTCTCTTTCCATGACCCATCCGTAAAACACCATCTTTCCGGAATAGTAGGTAATGTTGATATTAGTACCTACCTGGATTGAGTAATATTGTGAGTAAATGTTAATTGTGTCTCGACCGACAACACTGATTCTGTCTCTGTCAATGTGAGAGTATCTTTGGGGTCTATGTTCAAATTGCTGAAGACTTTGTTGTTTCGAGCTTTCCAAATATACCATAAAATCTAAACTAATTGACGATCTTCCAGTTGCGGAATCACTCTCCAAAACAAGTGATCTATATTTGTAAAGAGCGATTCAATAGGAAAAAAATCTGGGTTCAATGGGATTTTAGAAAGTGCTCAAACTTGCACTGTCGAAGGATATTCAAAAACACATGGTTTATTGATTTCACAGTTGCTCCACATCTTGTACACTGTATATCCTTTTGAATCCCTCTCGCTCGAAAATGTTTCCAACCGCTATACATCATGATACTAATTGCTAAAGAAAATGTTTATCTTCGGTGGAATATATCAATGACTATTATTTGATACTAATATGTCTTGTATGAACTTACAAATATATGGGTAAATGCAAAAATGGTGAAGTTATATGTTTATAATCGACTTTAATCAGTAAAGGTTTAGTGAAGACAATTTCTTAACCATGTTAATTATCCAGATTTCTAATGACTAAGTCTAGCCAATATATGATAATTTGGTAAAGAAAATCAGTTTTTGTCATTGTCTCAATTTTTTAATCAGTATAAATTAGCAAGTTGGTTCTTGTATACGACATTCGTAATTACATCATCTCTAAAAACAAATAATTTCAGGAAGATTATTTGTTAAAAGAAGGTAGATATATAAAATGATATAAAGATCAAAAGTTATTAGCAAAAATAAAGATCAAAAGTATAATATAAATTGATGACGCCAAATAAATAATCTTAAACGTAATGTTGCATGATTACCATTAAAAGGAACTCTAGATCTCATATAAATTTAGCGTCAGTAACAGAAAATGAAATATACATGATCATAAGAAGTAGGAGGTGGAGTTAAGGTATTCATTCGGATTGAATATGAGTCAATTTAGATTTCAGATTCTCGAAATAAGAAATTTAAGTGTTATTCTGGTATATATAAATTTTGGGTTTTAATTCTTTGTGGATTTTGTTCGGATTTGAGTACACTATTTTTTTTAATTGAATGTTAACTTTAATTTAAAAATCTTCTTCATCAAGAATAACCTACGAAAAATAATAATAAAATCTATTTTTTTTATACTTTTATTTCCTAAACTCCATCTTCTGGATAGCTCTATCGTGTGTCAAACTAAAAAACCATTTCTTCTTCAAAATCAGTTTCACCGTTCCTCCGTTCTGAATGATAGTGAATGTGTTTCTCATGTTTTTATTTACCATCTTGAGTATTTGCTATGTTTAAAAAACATGAGGAACTTCTGGATTATTATTATCTATAATTTAAAATATTATATATTTTCAATGTTTTTGAAATTATCTATATATTCTGTATTTATAGAACCAAATAAATGTAGTACATCTTTGCATATATTCAAATCACTGAATATATTTATATATATTTACTATTTCATTTTTGTTATAAACCATTTAGTGATTGATCCATTTATCAGCCTGTGTAGCAAGACGGGCCAAGCCCATCCGCAGGATCATACTGGCGTCTATCTACTCTTGTGTTTATCTACATTATAGTTGGTGTTTATCTTACGTATTGCTAGTCATTATCTAGTTAAGGATAAGTACGATCTCATGTCGATCCAGTACTTAAACCGTCATTACCATATGTATATAAAGACCAGTTGGTCGACCTAATAATACACACAAGTTCCCCTCTTCATTCACAACACGTTATCA
>NC_027751.1:33775099-33776018 GCF_000695525.1 Brassica oleracea var. oleracea
TGTTATAAACCATTTAGTGATCGACCCATTTATCAGCCCGGGTAGCAAGACGGGCCAAGCCCATCCGCAGGATCATACTGGCGCCTATCTACTCTTGTGTTTATCTACATTATAGTTGGTGTTTATCTTACGTATTGCTAGTCATTATCTAGTTAAGGATAAGTACGATTTCATGTCGATCCAGTACTTAGACCGTCATTACCATATGTATATAAAGACCAGTTGGTCGACCTAATAATACACACAAGTTCCCCTCTTCATTCACAACAATTTTAGTCATTGTTAAGTATTTGAAAGGTATTATATTGTGAATATTAGATTAAATTATATCTTTGAATTTGGTAGTTGTTAATGCAATTTAGAGTATCCTTTTAGAATTGGGGTTTTATTGATTTGATAATCCCTTTAATTGTAGTAGGTTCCATCTAATAAGATGTAATATCATGGAATTTACAATTAATTTAGACTATTGATTTGGTTTGGTTTGGTTTATTATCATGGGATTTACAATTAATTTGTATCAGAGAAAAGCATAGTGCTATGCCTTAACTATTTTAAATCAAGTTAGTATTGGTTACTTACATTACGGTATTTTGGTTATAAAGATGTCAAAATTGAATTAGTGATATGTCTAGATTAAGCATGTCGTTGCAATATGTATGTTTTAGTATATATAGTTTCACGTTCATTATGTCAACGTAAAAACAAACCTAAGATTAATCGAGAGTAACACGAGAAAAAACATTATGATTGAAACATTACAGTGAATACATAACTTTAATATGAGATAAAAGTCACTCATTTTAATTTGTTTTTGGTTATTTTATTTAAAATATTTAAAGTTTACAACAATTACTTTTTATTTTAAATTTTACTTTTATGAAACTATTATCTTGTTTTTTTTTTTTTTTTTTTTTTT
>NC_027751.1:33776141-33783084 GCF_000695525.1 Brassica oleracea var. oleracea
TTTTTTTTTTTTTTTTTTTTTTTTTTTTTTTGGTAACTCTGGTATCTGGGCAGTCACATTCCCAACTATCCCCGTAGGGGGTCCAGCGCCCCAACGGAAGGGATTTTAAATCCGCTGTGGCCGGGGCTCGAAGTCGTGATGGCAGGCACCTCAACCGAGGTTCCTTTACCACCAGACCACGAGGCCCGGTTAACTATTATCTTGTTTTAAATTTATTGTTTACAAAATGACTATTTCAAAATTTTAGTTTTTTTAATAAAATAACTATGTTTTATTTTTTAAAGTCATTGTCATTGTACATGTGACATACTTGTCAGTAAAATTGCTGACATGTCGTGTATTTAAATATCAATAAAATTAAATGATGTGGCTGATGATTAGTTTAAGTATAATTTTGTCAAAAATTAAATAATATGTATGCTATTAAAACTTTTTCAAAGTTTAGGTATATCTTTACCCAGTAGTATACTTGATTTATAAATTGAACATTTCATGTTCCCTACAATTGAGCATCAAACTTAGTTTTGTATGAAATAAAAAACACAGTTAAAATCTATATGGTCTATTCAATAACCTCTCTGTTTCTTTTTACATGACATTTTAGAGATGCTTTTACAATAAAAATTAATATTCTTATGTTAAAAGAAAATTTATACTCTGTAATCTATTTTATTATTGGTCAAAATGTGTTTAAGTGAATATATATATATAATATTTATGTTAAAATATATGAAAATTATTATTTTTAGTCTATGTGCCCAATCTTAAAGCATATCATCTTGTAAAAGAACAAAGGAGAATTTATTTTTGAGTAAACTGAAGATTTATTCAAATGAATAATGAAACATTTTTGACTCATAAATGGAGACGGCAAACAAAATTTGGAGTTACAAGAACAAGATGAATGATAGAAGAAACTTTACTCAAGTAAGTTAAAAAAAACGCTTTACTCAAGTCGCCAGATTTTTATTTGTTCTTATATCCAAATTCTTGTAAAGACTCAGATCAATGCTAAATTTCTTTTTAAAAATATGTTTTCACTTTTTTACCGGGAACAAAGAATTGTAAATAATTTTTTCCAACGCGAATCAAACCCCTGTGATGCAAGTTACAGCTCCAACCCTTTTACCACCCGGAGCAGATTCGTTCTAATTTAACAAAAAAGACTAAATTTCTAATGGCCATCACTTACTTTGCATCTCCATACAATCTTAGTCCTACAACTATTTCTATTTACTGATTCGAAAGAATCCTTTTTGAAAAGGATACATGTACGTATATGTACAACGAAGAATATTTGTCCAAACAACAAACATCATTTGATTATAGTGAACGCATTCGTCGTTCATTAATTTAGGAAAGAGAGGATGACAAACATATTTTAGTGAAAATCAGTTGTATTAATAAATCTATAGAAATTCACTATAATAAATTTCTAATTTAGTGAAAATCAATTGTATTCAGATATTCAAACTTTGCTATAAAAAGTTCTAATTTAGTCTTGGGAAAAAAATTCTATAGAGATGTGCACATCATAGACTTCAACACTATTTGGTTGAAAACGTTAAAACAAAACCCAATAGCAATGTAAGCCTTTTCTCAAAAAAAAAAAAACCAAACAAAAACAATAGCAATGCTGCTTTTATATATTTACTAGATTCTTTAACCGCGCGTATTGTATTGTTTTTGCATTTTTTTTAAAAATTCGTTAACTTTATGTAATTTTATTTATTGAACTCAATTATTTTGTCTTACAATTTAACGTGTTAATTGTAATTTTAAAATTTATAACTTTGCATATTTATCTATTCTTTTAAAATAGTGGTATGTTATTTGGATCATTGTAATCTGACAATTTTTCTATTATTTGAACATATTATTCTATATACTACGTGGACATTTACACGCGAATGATATGGTATAATTTGGTAAAACTTGTCATTTTTGTATGTATATTTTTGTATTGTAGATTGTATTTAGTGTAAATTTAGAATACATTCTTGTCTGACACATTTAAACCAAATGTTTTTTACTATGTTTTGCATATAATTTGTAGTACAGAGTTTTCTATTTTTATTTTTTATTTTTGAAAAAGGTTTAAGTTTTTATTTTTAGTTTCTCAAATGTATCATGGATTATGTGTTGTAAAATAGGTTTCCATCATACGAAACCAAAAAAAAACATGATTAACACAGTAAAGATGAGAATATAGAGTATGGTTATTTTATTTCGTTTTGTAAACTAAATATTACATCTAAACTTTAGGAGGATTCCAAATTATAAGAAATGATACATTTGGCTAAGATTCAGCGAAAGAGTTATAAAGAGAGAAACAACGGAAGTTGAAACGTCATCGTCTCTCATCTTGCAAGGATCAACGAAGGGAATTAAGTTTTAAAAAATGGAGGTTATTAAATGTAGGATAACGGTAATTTCAAAGACTTCAATAAGAATAATGAAGATGAATAGTTTTATTGGATTCAATAAATAGTGACATGGCAAAAAAATCATGTCAATAAATAGTGACATAGCAAAAAAATCATATTTTATTGGGTGATTTAATTTGCTGGGGTGGATAAGCTCAATGGAGCTTATATTCTCCTTTTAATAGAGTAAGATATGTTTACACGCGAATGATATGGTATAATTTGGTAAAACTTGTCATTTTGTATGTATATTTTTGCATTCTAGATTGTATTTAGTGTAAATTTAGAATATATTATTGTCTGACAGATTTAAACTGAATGTTGTTTACTATCTTCTGCATATATTTTGTAGTACAGAGTTTTCTATTTTTATTTTTTATTTTTGAAAAAGGCTTAAGTTTTTATTTTTAGTTTCTCAAATGTATCATGGATTATGTGTTGTAAAATAGGTTTCCATCATACGAAACTAAAAAAGAATAACATGATTAACACAATAAAAATGAGAATATAGTGTATGGTTATTTTATTTCGTTTTGTAAACTAAATATTACATCTAAAATTTAGCAGGATTCCAAATTATAAAAAGTGATACTTTCGGCTAAGATTCAGCGAAAGAGTTATAAAGAGAGTAATAACAGAAGTTGAAACGTCATCGTCTCTCATCTTACAAGGATCAACGAAGGGAATTAAATTTTAAAAAATGAAGGTTCTTAAATGTAGGATAACGGTAATTTCAAAGATTTCAATAAAAACAATGAAGATGAATAGTTTCATTGGATTCAACAAATAGTGACATTGCAAAAAAATCATGACAATAAATAGTGATATGGCAAAAATAATCATATTTCATTGGGTGATTTAATTTGTTGAGCTGGATAGACTCAATAGAACTTATATTTCCCTTTTAATAGAGTAAGATAATGTAGATTGAACACTTCAAGAATGCATATTTATCACAAAACATACGAAAATAATATTTTTGTCTATTTTTCTTACTTGACGTTTTATGTTTGCACACATAAATTAAAAATATTCAATTTAATACAGTTTATAAACAGACATATCATTAGTTATATATTTAACCACAATTCAACCAATAAAAAATCTATAGTATATATAAAGTTCATTTAATATAAGAAGTTAATAAATCTTACATTAAAACTGAAAACATCAGTTTAAACACAAAATGTTCTCTAAAACATATTCTACTAAAACATAGCTTCTTGTTCCCGCTGGAGATATATGAGAACCTCGCGAGTGCCATTGCATAATTCTGGTGGAGCTCAAATCCTCCAAAGAGAGGAATTCATTCGGCCAAATGGGAAAAGATCTGTTTACCAAGGGAGGAGGACGGGATTGGTTTCCGTATGATCCATGAGTTCAACATGGCTTTAATAGCAAAAAAACTATGGAGGCTAATTCAATACCCTGATTTGTTAGTGGCTCGTGTTTTGAGGGGAAGATACTACAAAATGAGTTCGCCTTTATGAATAATCTCTGTAAGCAGCCCATCTTATGTGTGGACCAGTATTTCAGCTGCTCGAAAGCTACTACTATTGGGAATCAGGCAGAAGATACATTCTGGATATGAAGTTAAGGTGTGGGAGGATCCTTGGATCCCTACAACACCAGCTAGACCGGCTCGCCCTTCAGCCCCAGTTTTGCACCTGAACATGAGAATCAGCGACCTTATTGATCAAGAATCAAAGGAATAGGATGTTCGACTACTGGAGGATTATGTTTCCCCTGCTGATATACCTTTCATAAGAAGTTTGGCCATAAGCTCAGCTCATCGCTGTGACACATTATGTTGGAACTACACTAAAAATGGCTAGTACACGGTTAAATTTGGATATTGTGTAGCTCGAAACTTATTGAAGGCTGAAGAAGAGAAGGAAATACTGGAGCCCAGTATAACTAAGCTTCAAGCCTTTGCTTGGACGATAAAAGCGCCTCATAAAATATGTCAATCTTATATGGCAATTGATAACATATCATGTGGTAGTAACGAAAAATTTGATACGGCGTAATATGAGATGCGATAACTATTGCCCGCGATGTGGAGAACCGGAAGTCTGTTACTCATGCCATCTTCGAATGCCCGCAAGCTCTACAAGCTTGGTCCCTATCAGCAACACCCACAAGTCCTGATATCTTTCCGGTGCCGAGTGTTTATGCTAATATGGATTATCTATTTTGGAGAAAGAACATCATTGTCGAGCCAGAATTAGACATGGATCCTTATCCCTGGATAATCTGGTATATTTAGAAGGTCTGAAATAACAAGCTCTTTAGGGGATAGACAAAGATCCACTGGAACTAGTTCATTATGCAGAGAGTGAGTGTCAAGCCTGATTCAACGCAAACGAGATGGTGCTACCTATTCCACAAGATCACATTAATGAAGTCTTAAGCTTGGGTAATATATGCATGATAGATGGGTCTTAGACATCTACATCACAATTCAGTTGGTGTGAATGAGTTTAAATGGACAGCTTGGGGAAGGTTCAACTTTTGGTGACACGAAATTACCCATGGCGAGAGTTTGCCTTGCATTCAGAAGTGGAAGCACTACGATGAGCGATGGAGTGTATGCTCCAACATTCAACATGTCAGAGTTTTGGGACAGATTGCAAGGATCTGACTGCCATGATTAAGGAGCCCAATGCTTGGCTAAGCTTTGCAACAAAATTGGAAAGGATAGAGACTCAACAAATATGTTTTCCGGACTTCAAGATCATTCATATTCCACGAACGCAAAATCTTTAGCTAGGACTGCAAGGTGTTTCCATAGAGATCTATGTTTTATTCTAAACCAGACCATTTCAAGTTTGAGTAATAATATAGTCTGTTAAAATAAAAACATATTCTACTAAAAACAGAGAATATATTTTATCATCTCTTGGTTTTTTAGCCGTATACTCGTTTTTCATTTTCAATTGCCTCAAATAGTAATTAAAATAAAAATGAAACTTCATTTTTATCATTACTTTTGTTGAGACCCGTATAGAATCTCGGCAAGCTAGACACTCAGACGTTTCAAAAGAGCATACGTAGTAGCATTAGTGCTTTGTTACAGTCAATTTGTCTGAGTTTGCCATGTGAGTTTACGGATTCTCTGAACCCAGACATGAGATTCGAAAATGAAAGTTCTTAAACTCTTTGATTAGTTGAACTATGTCCGTTAGATTCTTCTCTGTATTTTAAATAAATAAATTTTCGAAATATTCTTTTTACCATTGGTTAAGGCGACTACATGACAAAACTAAAATGCTTTTAAGCTTCGGGGAATGGCAAACACGTCACATTACCTATTTTGGGAATCATTCATATTAGTTTGTTTTCGTACATAATAAAGTTAAAAAAATAAGTTATATTAATAGCCAAAGCCGTAACATGTGAGTAGAGGAGAAACAAGAAGCAATGTAATGTGGAATATCGCATCATGCAGTGCCTGCACATGAAAGTTAGCTAATTAACTTTTAATTACTTTTCTAATTTAATTGTAATAATTAAATATAACCTGATAACCATATTTATAAAGTTACATGTATACCTGTTGTGTTCCACTCCTTGTCCAGATACAACTTATTCATCATTTAATATTCAGTAAAATATATTATTAAATATAAAAAATTCTTACAAGATACATATTGGAGGTTTCTTAAATTAAAAATTTCGAAGTGTAAACAAAAGTTATTTTCATCCAAAATAATATACTTGTATTTATTATCATCTATTTCAAGCAAAATCAGGATTACGGTGAATGAGGACTAATCAATAAGAGACCCATAGAAATCTGAGTTTTCTTGTCATTTAAGACGGCTATGGGTGGCCAACGGGAATCGAACCCATAGCGGAAGTTCCAGCAAGAACCCCTTTACCACTAGGGCAATACCTCTCAGTTGTGAATGAATATCTTAAGCTTTTTACATTCTGATTTTGTATTTTCTTGTAATTTTCAATTTACACCTAAAATATGTAATCATCATATATATCTATCCCCTAGACTATATTTGCGAAGTGATTTTGCCACATGTCCTATCTACAATCATTTTTACAAAAAAATGATGACATGGCTAATAAGATTGATGACATGGCTTAAGTTAATATGACATGGACAATCACATTTATTACAAACATATATTTTTGGTACACTTTATAGAATATGACAATAACTAATACATTACATTTAATGTTGATTTATATTTTTGTTAAACTTCTTAAAATATGGTAATAATTCATAAATCATCACTAAAATAAATATATTGAGATATGCATTATAAATTTCGAAATACATTATTTAATTGTATTTTTATAATTATACAATTTTTATTATTAATATTTTCAAAATTTTCTACATCTTTTTTAAAAAATTAATAAATTGTTGATCGTAATTTCATTAGTTTCTTTTAGATATCTACAAATTTTATAAATATTGTTTAGTTATAATTTTTAATAACTATACAATTTTTATATGATTTTTAGTAATTTTATACAAGTTGATTTAATACATT
>NC_027751.1:33783189-33798348 GCF_000695525.1 Brassica oleracea var. oleracea
TATATTAAATATTAGTAAGAAAATAGTAAAATCTAAAATATTTAATGAAATTTATTTTTAAATATAAGTTACTTTTAAAAAATTTATCACTGCACATGGTGCAGGAAAACATCTAGTATATATTATTTTTGTGTAAGAATTTCTAGTCCAATCTCTTCAAAAAAAACTTCTAATCCAAGCTGGCTAAATGGTTTAAATATCCAATACAATTTTTAAGTTGACAGCAAAAAGGTCCAAAAAAACAAAAGCGCAATTAACTATTTATAGAATAAAATTTATGATGCAGCAAATTTTTGTTGTGAACCTAGATTGCGTTCTTCCTATTTAGGTAAATGTCTAGATTTGAGACAGCAATTCTATAAAAGCAATTAGCAGAAACAAGGCATAAACAAGAAAGAGAATAAAACTGAACCATGTGCGTGCCCAACAGACTTAACAAGTAACTACCATAATTTTTTTTTTTTTCAGAAAGAAAAACAGAATTTTCTATTATCAAGTTACTTCAATCCGGGCGGGGGGAAAGCTCTGATAACTAGATTCTTGAGTTTTTTTTGGACATCATAATCGTATTGTTATTACAAAAAATTTAAAGGATCAATTAATTCAGAAGATCCTAACGATTTAAGATGGAAAATTGGAGTGTATAACACACAAAACTTTAATAATAGGGTGGGGGAAAGCTCTGATAACTAGGTCTCCTTTTTACCAGTTCTTCGTATTTTCTTTTGTAATCAAACCTTTAATCTCTTAATAAATTCAAATAATCCACTATCGAATTCGTGCTATTTCTAGAACAAGCCGAATTCAAATTAAACAACTAGCGCCGTCGGTAAGAAATTAAAAGCAACGCCGAAAAGATCAAAGATGATTGGAGACAATAATACTCAAACTGGCACGGGTGCTACCTAGGGATGTTAACTACAGGGTTAGGGGCCCACTGGTCGCAGATCTCACCACCATGATGACCATGATGCAAACCTTGGAACATCTTAATCAACAAGATACATACAATAAAGCAACCAACGAGCGCCTAGATGTCCTAGTCACTGCTTAAGCACCACCTGCCGCTGATGATCAAGAACCTGAAACTGCAAAGAGACGACTCTTCCAGATGAACATCAATCCAACGGGCCAAAGAGCAACAACGACTCAACAAATCGATGTTCTCCAAAAACAAATACTGGATATCTCTTAAAAAATCCATCTACCAACAAGTTCGACTCCTGAAATAGAGCATGTTCTTGCTGCAACGCAAAATTCCCCCTTCACGAAAAAGATCACCGGAATCCGAGTTAGACGTTCAAATAAGCTAAATGTTTTGTCTTTCCCAAGGGAATCTGATCCTAGTGATAACATGACTGCGTTGAACATAGCTATGGGATAAGCACACACTTTACCGAAGAGAAAGATGCAGGATACTATCAATTATTTGTGGAAAGTCTTAACGGACCGGTTTTGACGTGGTTCTTGAGGCTCAAGGGACTCCGAAAGTTTTCACAACCAGTCTACCGGCTTCTTTAAACATCATCTATGTTTATCCGGTAGCCCAAACGACCAAGCATTGTGTTAGCCCAAACCCCCAATAGATGGTAAACTTTACAAATGGATTGCCAATAAAGTCATATTTTCGTATATCCACGGCGAAGCAATTAGGCTGGTTATAGAAGAAACACATGGAGGAGCAAAATGAAATCATTCCGACGGACGAACTTTCACCCTAATGTCAAATTGCCTGGACTGGTTTAGTCCCTCACCGAGTTGAATGACACATCATAGTGTCACAGAAAACTTGTTCTTGTATAATCAGGCTGGAATATCTTGGCGAGTAGAACAATACACGAAGTGTATCACACAAAATTGTTGTTGATATATATATTTATTTTTGAGAAATTATAAACATACTTTAAGATGTGCATGCAAGTGAATGTCACAAACTTTATTAAACCAGCACAAAACCATGAACCGTTACAAGCGCTAAAATCGAAAACCATCCTTGCAAGTTGCATAATTACACAAACTCGAACCGCACAAGAAGCTTCACGGATCTACACTTGACCCCATCCTCGTTATGCAGAGGAACGGCACGTATTCCTTGCCTCAGTTCCCAAACTGGCAAGCAAGTTTGACCTCCAAAATCATCTTTCTCCGACATGTCATAGTCAAGTACTTCTATACGCAGAAGAGCAAGCTGTGGAACTGTTAACGGAAACTCAAAAACCTCCTCCCAAGCTGGTATCCAATCATCTTCTAAGGTTTTCGTCTTCTTCATTACAGTATCCACGGGAACTCCAGCAATTCCGACCTGAGAAAATCAATCCGAAACATTGTATCAGTTTCAGCCTGGAAGCTAAAACTTATGGTGAGAGTTTCATACCCTGGCATAGAAATCAGGTGGGGAATAACTATCGAAGTGTGTGCGGGGAAAATCATCGTACCATCCTTCTCCCATGTATATAGTTACCTAAAAGATGTGTAAAGAAATTAAAAAACATTATAACTTCATGAGTTTTTTTAACAAAACAGAGATGAGATAGTCACTGACCCTTAGTGTTGTTTTCACAGGTAATGAAGCTTGAGGGTCAAATATAGCGTTGTTGTTTAGCAGAATATCGGGTTTCTTGACGTAGCCACATCCTCCGTTGGCTCTAAACATTCCTCGCATTATCCACAATGATTTTCCTTGTCCCTGTACATGTACAAGGAAAAGTCATATCAAGAATTCTAAATTTTCGTGCAACTATGATTTGATCTACTGTAAGAGAATGGGAAAATGAGGAGAATGTAAGACAATGAAGAGGAAACCTGCATATTGAAAGCAACCATTTGAGCACCATGGCTCCAACCAACCAGAGGGTCGTAGTTTGATGACATAATTCTAGTTCCTTTTGGGTAAATCCGAAGCACATTCTGCTGAGTAAACCTACATTACTTCATAATTAGCACAGTTTCTTAAAACATAGGGCAACTGAATATGTTGTTTTTTTTTTATTATTATTATTAAAACCGTGACCGAAGGCAGCTGAATATGTTCACATAGTAACTTTTTTTTTTTGAAGAAATATTAGCTAGTAAGAATTCATGAGGATACCTCACAATCTGTGTGCCATATTTTTCTGATGCATCTTCAAGTTGTTCTTCACTCAAGCTAAGCCGTCGTACTTTATCAGGATCCACTTTCAAACATTCAGTCATTCCGCCTTTCGGTTTCCCAGCTTGGATTGCAATCAGATGCTTGTATTCCGGTGCTGCACTCTTCGTAACCTGATCTACTTCATCATCATCATCATCCTCGTCGTCATCTTCATCCTCATCTCCTTTTGAAACATTCTATAACAAGAAAGAACTATATATAAAAATAACTTGACGTATGAAAAACCCACAAAATTAAACGAACATGATGTGTTGCTTCACAAACCTTGTCACCACCATCTGAAGTGTTGTTACCTTTGTTCACAACATGCTCATGTTTTGATTCCTTATACTCTTTGGGAGGTTTGGTTGAAATAAGAATACGTTTTTTCAAAAACTCGGGCGATGGGAGTTCCTTTAAGCATTCCCCAGGAGGAGGAGCAAACAACATGTCTCCAAATGTTTCAGTAAGCATCTAAGGTTAACACAACAAAGAAAAAAGATAAAATAAATCTAATGTTATCATCACAGAACCGCAAAATAAGCTCACACACACACACACCTCAGCAACTTTAGCCTGGAGTTGTGGAGTAAGATGGTCTTCAAGAGTTACAACAACGGGATAATCAGATACATCAAAGGCGTGCGCTTTAATAGCTCTAAGACATTTGATCAGCTCCACAGGTGACGTGAGAGTCCTACATGGGATATGTACAATTCATTTTAATTGATATACAAGAATAGAACAACAACCACTTAACTCTGATTCATTCATTGACCAATCAATGAAATGTTTCAGTTGCATTAATTATACCTTCCATGAACAACATTGATACCGTCTTCATCAGAGTTTGGCCAAAGATCCAATTCAATGACCTTGACACCTTTTTGCAATGCTTCTATTATAGGTACTTCACTGCAGTCACTACTCAGCTGATTACCCGTTAAATACGAATTATGCCCCGTGAATATAAAATAATGTGACAATGGATCATCCATGTCTTGATGAACCTGCAAAAAAAAAAAAAAAAACATTTCAAGGATCATTAATCTCTGTAAGAAAAGTTAAGAGAGTATTACCTCATGAGAAGCGATAGGAGAGTTGTCAACACCGAAAAGATATTTAAAGAAATTATCAAGGTGGAGACAATTGCGATGAAGAAGAGAGGATGAGGCATTGACGATAGCTTGAGCTTCCTCTCTCGTCGCTTTATCTTGTTTCTGAACATCTGTTAGAAACCTAAGGAGATGATCGACAGACATGACCCCTTTCTCGGAGTAATTCTCGAAAAGGATCTTGACCTCAGGTGGTGCCACCGAAGCTGCGTGATGATACTTCCGACGGAAGAAGCCGAATCTGTACGTCTGGTTCGACATTGTAATAACACACAAAGGATCCCTCACTGCAAGGATTGGAGAAGATGGAAGAAATGATCTCTGTTTTTTCCTTCCTTTGTTGTTTTTGTTGGATGATCTATCTCAGCTTTATTTCTCGTTTATGGTTTTGATCGTAAATTTGACTTTCCACAAAAAATGGTTGGAAAAAACAATTCTCAAAAGTAATAATTGGAAAAGTTCTTTTGGAAAAGTTCTTTTCTTGCTGTAACCAGCGTGGAAGATGGAATCGTATACGGAGCCCTATTATTCAAAAACTGTAATGAATTAAAAAAGGAAGGTTGAATTTGAAGCAGCAACAAAATAATTTTTTTTTTTTTGTAGTGAACCGTATAAGAATAATACAATGGCTTAGGATCTGCTACTAACCAGGTTGTATAAAAAAAGTTCATGTTCCTTCGTAGGTGGTTCGAAGTTAGGTCTTAAATTTGTTTAAGCTAGACTCACTTCTCTGCTTACATTCAGGGCCGGCTTAGGGTCTGAGTGGTTCAAAAGCAACGGTTGCGGTTGTGGTTACGGGAGTTTGCGGATGCGGATGGTTGCGGTTTCTAGCGTTACCAAGCGTCTTGTATGACTGGCACAACTTTTAAAAATTGTTACGTTTTCGAGTCACTGGTTTACTACCCACAAATACAAAAATTAATTAATAAAAAAATATTTAATAGACAAAAAAATAAAAAAGCTATAATTAAAAAAATAAACTTAAAATCCAATAACAAAATAATAAATAATACTCTCTTCGTTTTTTTTATATTTGACGCTTTAGGATTGTGCACATAGATTAAGAAACATTTAATTTTCTAAACAAAAACATCATTAATTGTTTACCTAACCACAATTTAACCAATAATAAAATATAAACTATAATATCATTGGTCATCTAGCATTAATTAGTAATAAATTTTACATAGAAAATTGAAAACGTCAAATAATTTGGAACAAAAAAATTCCTCTCAAGTATAAAAAACAGATAATTAAAAGCAATTAAATTTATGGCATAATTATTGTTTCATGCATTCTAATAATCACCAAATATTTTATCGAGCTGTGCAACATACTCAAAAAAATTTGCTCAGAGATGTGGATCTTCTAGATTCGTCTTATAGTATTATAAACTTTCTTCAAATTATCCCAACGATTTTTAGCGTGCTTCCAACTCATCTCTATTCCAAATTAGTCATTAAGCTTCTTGACAATATTTTCTTTTTGGGACAGAATAAAAAATCTGTTTCCTTTATCTTTGCACTGTTTCTCCACAATTATACATTGAAGTAATATATGTGTCATCTCAAGTTTTGCTTTCCCTGCTCACTCAAGTTTTTGCCTTTAAAATTCTCATCTTGTTTTTCCAGCGTTATTAGTTCTAACAAGAAACGAGTCATCTCATCTGACCAATGGAGTTTCTATTCAAAGACCAGGTGAACCTATATCCAATTACAAAAGATAAATAAATATATATATATATATATATGAATGATATACTGGTCGTTCAGAGAATTTAAACAACAAAACATATCATAAATCATAAAACAATAAAGCTCGAATAAAATCATAATCCACTTAGGTTGTTTTCTTGACTTTCTTCTTGGTTGGAAGCCATGATTTCAATGGATTGTAACTGAATTAGGTTAACGTGAATGAGATATTGTCAAATATACAGATATATAATGTTGATTAAAAATAAATAAGTAGTTGTACGTGATTTTGATTAGTTAGGATATATGAAATCTAAATCTAATTTAATATTTAATATATTTTTTTCCAACCGCAACCGTAAACTTTTACGGGAAAAAGCTTTTGATTTTGAGCGGTACAAAGTGGTTCAAAACGGTACAAAGTGGTTCAAAACGGTACAAAACGGTTCGTATGATTGTTTCGAAACGCTGTCAACCGCTATAAATTGCAAAAGCTGCGTTTGCGGATGTTAGCGGGGAAACCAGTCAACACCTTAGTATATGGGGGCGATCAGTGAGACCTAGCCAGAGCCCACTCCAATTTTTTGTTTTTTTAATATTTTTTTTTAAGTTTTTCTTTTGTTAAGATATATATATATATATATATATTAGTTTAAAATTTAAATAATGTTATAAAATGTAATCATATAAAATAGTTTAGTCAAGAACAAATATGTTTTGTTAATTTATTTTAGATAATTTTAATAATAATTAAAAATAATAATTAAAATATATAAAAATAATAATTGTAGGACTTACATTTAGTTTTTCACTAGGTGTTTCGTCCTCTTCTCACAAATATTTATTAGCACAAACATTATAACTTTAAATAGCAGCATCATAAATTATTATTTATGCTTTCAATCATTTTCGTATGAGCAAAGCGTAAGTAGCTTAAGACTAATTTGGGTGATGATTGTCACCAGTTAAAATTGGCAATGACCAAAAAATATGTTGAACAGTTGAAGTGTAAACCTATCCTCTACTTGCTCACAAAGATTTTGTGACACATAGTATACATGAGATTGAATGTTCGTTTAAATAGTCAAAATAAAATTAGGAGAAAACATAACTTTAATCAGAACCAGGAGACAACAGTGAGAATTAATAAGAGGGGATTAACAGGAGGTTTGACATCCCAACGATCGCTGATTCAGTGCACATTTTGACAAACTGAACACATAGGCTAGGGCTAAAAAGAGAGTTGCTAACAAATGCAACCTTTTGAATATTGAAAATTCGTAAATGATGTTAACTAATGGATGGCTGGTAGTAATACATGTTTTTCGTTTTATTTCTTAAATTTTAAATTTTTATGACTAAAAATATTATTATTAGTAACAAAAAAATATCTATAAATTATATGTTATTTTAAAAATATTTTAATACTTATTCCTTATTTTATTAATTTATAATCAATTATATAATATAAAATAAATCTAAAATAGTTAATATAAAATTTGTTATTAATTATATAATGAATTAACTATAAAGGATAGCCAATAGCAATATACGTGTTTCATTTTATTTCTTACACTTTAAACTTTATGACCAAACTATTATTTTAGATTGAGCCCTTTCTCAAAAAAAAAACTATTATTTTAGATTACAACAAAATATATATATATATATGTATAAATTATATTATTATTTTTAAAATTCTTTTAAACTTATGTTTTATTTTATTAATTCATAATCAGTTATCTAATCTAAAAATAAATCTAACACTGTTAGTATAAATTTGTTGTTAATTATATAATAAATTAAATATAAATATTCGTTAAGGGTAATAATGACTTTAATCAATTTAATTTTTATCGTGAGAGCTCGAATTCAAAAAAAAATTATTTAGATATATTCTCTAAATACTTATAATCTTTATGATCTATAAATTTTACATTATAGTATAAATTACATGTTCGACATGTAAAATAATAAGTTGATGCCAAGAAAAATAAGTCGTCAAAAATCGAAGTAATCTTAAGTCGACTTCTTCAGTCCCATTTTCAACTAATTAATTGAAGGGTCAGTCATAATGAAAACGGACAAGATTCATTTAAATGTTCGTCGCCTTTGGTTAGGCATCGGTCTCGCTCTGAGTAAACAAATATATGGGCACAGTAGCGGCCCTAACCTAAAGTCAAGGAAGTTGGTGCTTTAGGTGCTGAATTAGATTAACAAGTTAATGGCGTAACATTTGTAAAAATGTGTGTATAGCTCAGTGGTTGTGTACCACTTGGATGGCCACACAAGGACGTTTGTCTCTATTTGGGCGCAATTTTTTTTATCTTATTTAGCAAAACACAAGTAACAACCTGTGTGATTTTTAAAAAAATACACCTAAGAGCATCATTATCGCTAAAGATGGTTCACGGTTTTTTAGGAATTTTTTTTTGTCTAAAAAAAAATTTAAAAAGCAAACCAATCGCGCGTCGCCACATGTTAGTGAGGTCCGCGAACAAGGCAAGAAACACTCCAAAATCGGTTTTTAATTCATAGCTTATATGGCCGCTTCTTATGAGTTTTGTGGGGCCCACACAATAAAAACCCACTAAGAACCCCACTATTAATAACCTCCGATAATTTGACCAAAAAAATAATAATAACCTCCGATAATAGTGGCCTAATGCATCTATTCCTAGAAAGTCATGTTACATTTAATCTTTAATCTTATCATTTAAATTTTGGGCATACCATAAATTTTTATCGGGCTATCAATAATTAGATTTAAACAATAGATGATCTATTGGATTTATAGATAGTATAAAATAAATAGATATAATTTAATGTTGTAATACTATATCTCCTTATGCTAAATATTTAAATATTTGTTGATGTTAATTTTTTTTTTGACATCTTTTTTTTTTTGACATCTTGTCGATGCTAACTTTTAAAATTATAAATATTTTTTTTTAAAATAACAAAAATCATATTATCTAACAATAATTAATCTTTACTACCTTAAACCAATGAAAACAAATTTTAAACTATATAGTTTAATTTGTGTTTAATTATTTACTCGATAAAATTAATCTATGAAGCGAAAATTTTATTTTTTAAAAAACTTTCTAAATTTGTGAAATGTTATAATATCTTTGAATAGGAAAATAAAACAATATTTTACTATAATCTTTATATATATAGTTACGATTTTAATAATGAATTAATAATCCGAAAATATATATATAGAAAAAGATACAAATACATGTGAAAGTTTAAAACAATCTATTCAATGAAAAAATATATAGTAAACTTATTATGTTTTAAAAATTGATAGACACATATATATTATAATATATATCAATCTATATACTATTAAAACAGAAGTCATGACTTAATTCATGTGTGATTTTTTTTTTAATTTGGACCACCCTTAAAAAGTTGTTTAAATTATTTTTTGTATAAATATTTCAGCTATTTGAATATTCTATAACAAACAAATCAAATAGATATTCCTATATTTTCTCTCAAATTGTATCTGAATAAAAATCTTTTCATATCCTTTTTACAATAGAAAATATATTTCATTTTTCATTAAATAAAGCTTTTAAATATTCAATCAATTTCATATTTGTTTAAAATAAATGTATATTTCATTTTTCACTTAAACAAAAATTTAATTTTTTTAGTTAATTTCGTGTTTATTTGAAAATTAAATATATATTTCATTTTAACTAAAACAAACTTTTAAAATATCTAATTTTTTGTAATTATAACTAATCTCATGTACAATATTTTACTAAATTTACGATACTAATTTAATATAATAATTTTCAATTAAATTTTTGATCGTTAATCAATAAGATTTTCAATTTAGAATTTTATATCACATGATTTAATATATGTTATCACTGAAAATTCAAAACATATAAATTATGTTACTGTATGTGAACTATAAATTTGTTGTGTTTTAAAATGTTATATTAAACAATTTTTAATATGTTAAATATTATAGTTAGCCATGTAAAATAAATAATCATGTGTATAAAAATGAAAATAATCACCCGCACAATTTTACTTAAAGTAGTAACTTGTATTGGGTCGAATTTGGTCTAAATATTTATGTTTTATGTCTAAATTTGCAATGCTCTTTTTCATATTGGAGGCCGCTTTGAATATCTCCTTGGTTTGATCTTATGCCCTTCTCGATCTTTTGAGATTGGTGGTATCCGAGTTAAAATGCATTTGCTAATATTACTATAGGTAAATCCTTATCTACATTTTTCTATATATCTAGACTTACTTAGTATCTTGTAAATATCTTTTCATATAAAAATCAATGTTGATCTTTAGTTTACATATCACAAACGACTCATTTATAAATGGGTTAAACATGTTAATAATACAATCATCAGTTCATCAATCTCTTATATGGTATCATAGCATTTCTGATTCAAAAACATATATGGTTTCTTTTTTTAGTTTTCAATCAAATCATCCTTTTCTTCATGTCTGTCTCATTTTCAATCCCATCTCTTATTCTCCTCAGTTTTCATCTAGTCAAAACTTCAATGAAAACTGAAGCTTCTTCTACAAATGTCGAGTCGACTCCAATCTTCTATATCACAATCCAAAACATATGTTGATCTCCTTCAACATGTCAAATAAGATATACCTTACTCCAACAAACTTCATCACATAGCGTTTACGATTCTCCTCTTGAAGCACACGAAATTCACCGTTTCATTGTTAGTGATGATCAAGCACCTCTGTCAACCAACATCATCACATGATCTCACAATCGGAATTGGACTTCGTAAATGTCGTCCATTTTGAAAGGACATATTAGTTTCTAAAATATTGTATATATATGTATATATTGACGTTAAAGAGTATTTTATTACTCAAACAAGAGGTAATCTATGTAAGCTAGAACGGAATAAAACAACCAACGAAAAGTAACACTGTGAAACGATCTAGCAGTTCTATATAATGAATCAGTAGCTGTGCTTTGATACCGAGGAATGAAGAAGATCTTGAAAGATTGAATCTTCTTCTGAGTGATGCAAAATTCTTCATTTATGTTGAGAAGCTTGGCCATGTGCGAGGTTCTTCAATCATTGTAACACTTCCTTCGAGTCTCACAATCAGCATATACATTCCATTGCCCGATAAGTGTTTCCAACTCTGAATGCAAAGATGACAATTGTCTCCTTTGTTTTTTTGTACTCATTTGTATATATTTAGAGTTAGTATCTTGTAAAGATATAATCATATAAAAATCTATGCTTATCTTATATAAACTCGAATGATTCATGTATAAAAATGTTAGTCATGTTAATAATATAATCATCAGTTCATAAACCTTCTACATTCTGTCTATTCAAATGGTATCTAAATAGACATTTAGAAGTCAAGCTTTCAGGTAGCAATATCACCGTCGGTTCTGGGAGAAAGTTTTAAGTCTTGAAAAATTATAAACCGAAGGAATGTCGGATTTGAGATGTGGTTTTACATCGCTATTAGGGCTGTTCAATATGGTAAAACCGAACCGTACCGAACCGTACCGAACTGAACCGAACCGAAATAGACAATATGGTTTGGTTTTGGTATATACCATATAAACCGAATGGATATAATTTTATAAAAACCGTAGGATTTGGATATGGTTTGGTATATAACCGATTAAACCGAATAAACCGAACAAAACCGATTAAAAGTAGAAACATGTAAATATGTATCTATTTTATAACAATACATGAAAATCTATTTGTTACATAAGTTAAATTTGTGTTAATACCTATTACCATAATTTTATAGTAATAAAGAACCTTAATTTGTAAAACACTTGAACTATAATTAAATAACAATACATCGCAATTCAGACATCTTATTTTCTAAATCTTTTTTTGATCTTTTTGCTTTATTTTAGTCTTCACTAAATTAATATGAAAATTATAAATTTGATGGACAATAATTAATGAAAAATTTTCACAACTTTTTTCTTATCTGTAAACAAACAGAGTTTCGTGTTCAATTGAAAAAACATGACTTTAATGAACACTAAATATGGAAGAGTGGAAAAACTTTTCTTTCATGTTTCTGTTTTGTTTCATATTTTTATTTTCAAAATTTCAAGCTTTGATTTTAGTTATAGATTTGGTTATTTTATTTGATGCTAGAAGCATTTTTACTTTTTTGTTCATTTATTTGAACATGTAATATATTTTTAATAAATGACTGTGTTGACAATATGACTCTAAAATTCATATAATATGATCTCAAACTAAATAATCATGTTTTTTGGTATAAAACCGAATAAACCGAAAACCGACGGTATATAAACCGAACCGAACCGAAGTAAATATGGATTTAGAATGGTAGTTATATTTTACTAACCGAAATACCGAAAACCGAAAAAAACCGAACCTAAACCGGACCGATATCCGGATTGAACACCTCTAATCGCTATAGGAGGTTTTTTGATGGGTTGACAGTTTACTACATCCCTAAGAAATAAGCTTTGTAGTCAAGTGTGAGTGTAGTTTCAGGCATAAGTCGATTTAGTTGGTTTTGGGTTTTGGATCCCTTGGCCATTTGTTTATTTTCCTTCACACCTTTAAACAAGTTCTTAATATAAGCGTCAAGAACACTAAATGAGCTAACACTCTAATTTTTGCTTAAATCTCAGAGGTGATATCAAAACTGGGGCGACAAGGAATCAATGGTTGCTCCCAGAGCAAGAGAGCTCAGGTGAAGTGATTGCAAAAATCCTAAGAAACCATCAAATAAATGATTCATAATGCACAACGCATACTTAAGAGAATATATCTAGTGAAGATTCATCCAGCAAACACCAATGTTCCCAGCAAACACCAATGTTCCTTAGTCAGATAACACTTTCCAGTAAACATAAACAAGAGTTAATAGAAAATACTTCTGAGAGGAAGAGGGAAATTTAACTATAGTGTCGTCAAATTTGCAATTTCCAGCACAAGAGGCAGTTAAAGGGGATTCAGACAACAAGACCAAAGGTCAACTGCTCAAGTCTTAACTAAATAAGCCGAATTCAAACATTCTGATAGAGTGAGTGAAACATATAACTAAAGCTACAATGACCCCAAAGAGACGGTTTAATTGCATGTATATACTTTTTAACAGATCAGAGAAAGACCAAATAAGATCTCACGACAAGCTATGAAACTCCAGTTTCAGTACAGTGACAGCACAATGCGATTCAGAGACGAGATAAGCTCAGTTCTAAACTAGTTAAATTTGCAAGAATATTCATAACAGATCATATAAAGACCAAATAAGTTACCGCAAGCATCAGACATAAATTTTTCAACAGAGAAACAGCATAACGGGATTCAGACAAGAGTACAACTCAAGTCGAAGTTAACCCAATTTGAAACATTTTGCGAGATGTTTATAATAAAAAAAACCGTAAAAGTCTACATTATTGCGCCGAATAGACAGACCAAATGATTTCACTTCTTAGCAGTTCCTTTGCCTCCTGCTCCTCCACCAGAACCTGCAGCAGCTGCAGCTTGAGCAGCCTTCTTTGCTGCTTTCTCTTGCAATGCTTTTCCATCTCTGAAGTCATACACACAACAAACAAATCTAATCATCAGCCATCAAGAATCCAAGATCCGTTCAAATCAAAACAAAATCTATTAGTAGGATTCGTTTTCACCTTTCACGGCGTTGCTCCGGCGTCAATCCGTCGTCAGCATTCTTTCCTTTTCCTCCAGCACGAGCCGCGGCTCTTTCACGGTCACGCTCTCTCTGACTTCCACGTGCGGTTTCACCATCAAATAATCAAAAATCTTGAATCAAAGAAAAGCAACAAGCTTTGTTTGTTGTAGCTATTTGTTTATCAAATCAGAATCTCATGATATCTAAGCAACAACCTTCGACAAGCAGTCTACTAGATCTAGTCAATTGGATGGTTCCAGAGGCTAAATCAAAAACAATTACACCTCTTCCCAATTAAGAAAATAACTGATCGAAAAAACCTAAATTTTTGCACATAGAATAGAGAACCCTTTAAAGATCGAAACACAGAATCTAAAGACGAAAACCAGCGGAGATAACAAGCGAATTGAAGGAAGATAATCAAAGGATATGAGTCATTGGTGAATTGAGGATGAATCCGCGTAAGAACGAAGCGATCCGGTCAATGCAGAAGAAACGCAGCCAAGGGATTTGGATTTTATGATGATGGGATTCTCTTTTAAGTCAAGTCGACTTCGTCGTGAGCCTCTCCTTTTTATAAATTCTCTAATTCCACCTTTTCTCTTCTTTTTGTTTGTTATTGAATATTAGGTTGGAGAAAATATTTGTTCGATTTCGGTTTGCATCCGGCGGTTCAGTTTTTTGGGTATTTATTTGGTAGGATTTAGATTTATAAAATTAGTTAACCATATCTATTTTGATTTGGTTTGGTTTAAATACTTCTGATTTTTGGTTTATTCAGTTTTTAACAAAATACCATAATTATATCTATTTTTAATAAAAAACTATTATGAATTTTATTTTATGTGGTTAAAATTAAAGTTATTAATACATAAATACAATTTTCTTGTTCTTGTTTAAATATATTTTATTATTATTTGATAGGTATTAACAACAAAATTAAAGATATATAAAATTTGTTTCACAAATAAGAATAAACATTTTAATATTTTTTTATTATTAAATAAACAAGATTAACTGAAATAAGTAAACTGTCAACACATAGAAAACTTAATAATGTATTTAAAATTAAAAAATTGATAGGATAAAATAATTCTAAATTTAAATAAATAATAGTCCTATTAGTAGATAAAAGTTGTAAACCAAGATAATATTAGTAAATTAACTTAGATATAAATCCGATTTCTTATGTTATATAGTTTCAGATAGGTATGCTACTATTTAAAATCTATACTATTATTTATGAAGTGATTTAGCTTATTTGTCATGATTTCTATCGGAAGACGATGGACCGGAAGAAGATGTACCGGAGCCATCGCCAAACAACTGGGCATAAGTAGGTACTGCTGGTTTTCGTCTAGGAGCCATCTAAAAAAAAATTAAATAAATTTAATCAATTATGACGACATAATTAAAAAATTATTCCGTTACCTAACTAATCACCTAAACTATAGGATTCCGTCATCTAACTAATCACCTAAACTAATTATCTAAATAATCACCTAAACTAATTACCTAACTAATTAATAACCTAAACTAACTT
>NC_027751.1:33801137-33815226 GCF_000695525.1 Brassica oleracea var. oleracea
TTTTTTTTTCTGATTTTTTTTTCGGATTTTTTTTCTCCCGTTTGTGTGTTGTGAGGAAGAGAGTTTTGGGAAATGATATATATATAGAGAAATTTTCGAGTTGGGTAGTTGAAATATAACAACGATTTTACAAGGAATATTTTACATGGATTTTACATGGTTTTAACATATTATTTACAACGACTTTACGACGAAATTAGGTAAGTTAAAGCCCATTGAATACACGTTTTCACCTAAATGTAACGGTAACATGCTTCGTTGTAATGTCGATGTAATGATTACGACGTATTTCTCATTCCACGTACATTCGTCGTAAACTTACATGGAGTTTACGACGAAATCAGTTCGTCGTAAATTTACATGGCGTTTACGACGAAAGTTAGATTCCTCGTAATTTCGTTGTAAAGACCATGTAAATTTACGACGAAATATTTTCGTCGTAAATGTTCGTTGTTATGGGCACGTTTTCTTGTAGTGATTCTTATATATATTGTTTTGCTATCTGAAACAATATTTTTTATTATAAAGTTAAAAAACTAAGATATAAAACAATTTATAATTAAATATTAGTCAAACAAAAATATTTATATAAAAATATTTTTTAAACTATTTCTAATATAGGAGTGTTTTAAAACTTTTAACACAATAATAAGTACATAGTTTGATGAACGTTTTTTTGACATATATAAATAATTTGATGTTTGATTTAACTATTTAAAATCATAAATAATAACTTAACTTGTGACTGAGTTCAAAACAAATTTTATTGCTTTTACTTTAAACTAATTTAAGTTTAATCTGTGAAAACAATATAGGTCAGTTGGTGACCACTAGAAGAATGAAAAAAAAAGAACAAAATAAAAAATAAAATTTCATTTGAGGAATTGAAAAAATAAGAATAAAATATGAATTTTTGTTCAATTTGTTCCTTATTAAAATTGCATAGGAAAATTTTTTCTTATAAATTCATTCCTCCATGGGGAATTTAGAAGAAAAAAGTGGGATATACCTTTCAATAATTTGACTAAAATTTCAACATAACTGGTATAAATTTTGAGGAACAAAGAATTCACCATAATTTTTTTCCTTCAACATGTTCACCAATTAGAGTTTTATAATGCCGATTTTTTAATTAATAAGACATAAAATAATAAGTATTCGTAAGATGATTGTGCCCGCATGTGCGGGCGAAACACCTAGTTATATTGTAATAACGGTTTCAATCAGCTTAAACGGTTAATAACAAAATCATATCCATATATTTCGGTTTATAGATAACTAGTATTAACTCCATGCTTCGCATGGGAATATTTTTGCTTAAAACATATTTCAGTTAATTAAACTTGATAGGTATAAAATAAATTTGTTATGTAATAGCTTGTTGAATGTAAAATTAACCACGAACATATAAAATTAAGTTTGATCTACCTGTAAAAATTTATATTGATCTAAAATAGCTTGTTGAATGTAAATATTAGTTGATTTGAACCTTCCTATTTTACTTTTTATGTCTAGTTCTTTTAATGTTTTCCTTTATTTTGTACATGGAAAAATATTTATCTTTTTTATACAAAAAAAAAAGCTTAATGCATGCTTGCTCTTATAACTTTAAAAGTATATGATACCAATTATAAGCCCACTCACTCATCAACAAAACTAAACCATGGACAGTAGATTAAATACCTTATTCATTGACACACAAACATAATGATTTTCCATGTTTTAGATTTTGTCAACCATTCTCAAAAGTTATACTCACAAATATATTTAAATATAATACATACGAAGAGCATTTACCTTTATCAAACGACTTCTACCACGTTTACATTTGTTGCTAACTTCTATCTTCCTCCTCTTTCTCTCTTTCTTCTCGTTCTAGAACGCATGTACCGGTTGTTGTGATGCTTACTTATAAATTGAACTCAGCACTGGCTCTCGGAACATTCAATATGAAATTATGAATCAGGATTTTGTAATCAATGAAGGAGAATATTAACTCTTATTTTGTTTTTGATCGATTGGTAGTTTCTCATATTTTAATCCAATCTGAGAGAATTTGAGAGACATAAGAGGGTGAAAAAAGGATAGTGGGCAAAAAATGATCGTGGTGGTTTGAGTAACTGTTGCACGATCATGTTTTTTTTTTTTAAAATATTATTTTGTTTTTAATGCAGAAAAATAGGAGATGAAAAAAGTTTAATTATTTTATTTTTTACTTTTTTATAAATCTTTTGCCAAATGTCAAATTTTGATTTGATAGGTGACTTGTGCTTTAGTATATAAGGAATATAATACATACGAAAAGCATTTACCTTTATCAAACGACTTCTACCACGTTAATTACATTTGTTGCTAACTTCTATCTTTCTCCTCTTTCTCTCTTTCTTCTCGTTCTAGAACGCATGTACCGGTTGTTGCGATGCTTACTTATAAATTGAACTCAGCACTGGTTCTCGGAACATTCGATATGAAATTATGAATCAGGATTTTGTAATGAAAGAAGGAGAATATTAACTCATATTTTGTTTTTGATCGATTAGTAGTTTCTCATATTTTAATCCATTCTGAGAGAATTTGAGAGACATAAGAGGGTGAAAAAAGGATAGTGGGCAAAAAATGATCGTGGTGGTTTGAGTAACTGTTGCACGATCATGTTTATTTTTTTAAAATATTATTTTGTTTTTAATGCAGAAAAATAGGAGATGAAAAAAGTTTAATTATTTTATTTTTTACTTTTTTATAAATCTTTTGCCAAATGTCAAATTTTGATTTGATAGGTGACTTGTGCTTTAGTACATAAGAGATTAAATTCAAATGATTTATTTGATATTAACCATATTCAAACCATATACCTTTGGTTTGGTTTTAGTTGGTTCAATTTCATTTTATCGAATTGAATACCTCTACCTAAAATGGAAAAATTCTACATTATCAAGATCCGACTTACATACTCGAGGGGATCCTAACTTCATATATTCAACGAACCGATACAAAACCGAGAACAATATATGTATCTAGAATTTTAAAAATATAAAGATGTATAAAATATTGGTCATAATAATATTTATAAAATCTCAATATTGGATTAACATTATAAATATAATATATATTATTTTAGATTTTTTGGATAAATTTGAATAATTTATGTATATACTTGAACCAAATTATATTTATTGTTACTTTTAGATAAAACTAATTGATCTGAAGGTATCCGATGAGTATATGAGTAAATATCGGATCTTAAATAACATAATCAACCTAACCCGAATGGAACCAAACCAATTCAACCCAAAAAATAAAAAATTCATGAATGAATCATCTATCTTTAATATCAGAATATCTGAAACTTTAAAGGACTCAATCCGAGTTTATACAAATATCAAAGCTTATGCCTAATTGAAAATATTTGTACAATAATATAAAAAAATTACGGGTAAATTTATTTAGGAGCAAATTTAAATTTTATAGTTTATGGGTACTATTTTCAGAATTACGGTTTGATACTTTTTAAAATGAACCAATTTAATAACAAAAGACAAAAAAATTAATTAAACACAATGGAAAATGGTTTAAAAATTACCTAAAGCAAGAAGCTTGATATGTACGAGAAAAATTATCAATAATTTACTCAAAATATGAAGTTTCTACATATTTTTTTGCAAAAACATTATAATAAATTATTTTTCAAAATATAATTTGTAATGGAAATAACCTTACTATACTTCATGAATTCCTAATCTCGAAATTTTATCCTATTCAAACTGTCGACTTTCCTGTCATTTAGTTTAGGATTCTTCCAAACATTACTTCAAATTTGTAGTCAAACATTAATTAATTTTTTTTTTTTAACTGTTGGTCTGATCTATTCACGCTAAAGTTCAAGTTATTTACGAAAATATAGTTATTTTTTCTTTTTCTGAAATAAAATGTTTTTACTAACATCTCATCTTCATCATTTATTGCACAAATAAACTAATCAAAACCAAAACCCTTTACTTTTTTTCTTTAATAGTGTATCAAAGATGTCAACACCTACTATCAAGGCCCAAGTACGTAGAAGTATTGTTGCTCCACCTAACAAAACCTAAGCATGCAGAGAGTGCCATCCTGGTGCGAGAAGATAAAAGCAAGTTGTACCATGTGTATTACATCAACACATAGACTCGATACAGTCATCCGGAAAATTACCTTTGCATCGACAGTGGTCCACCTCCAGGGAACATTGCATGATGTCATAACAAGTCAATACAGCCTCCGGGATTGAGACCAAAACAAATACAACCTTGACATATACGAAAAAGCCTATACAACCTCTAAGTTTAATATAGACATCCATAATTCACCTTCGGGTCATGAAACAAAAATTCTTAGAGCTTCTAGGTTCTTAAGGATAACATTTACAGATCCTCTGGGATCAAAACACTAATTCTTTAGATATTAGAGCCTCCAGATTCCCAACGATAAAATCTACGCATCCAATGGGATAAAAGCAAAAGTTCCTTAGAGCCTTCGGGTTCACAAGGATAAAATCTACACATCTTCCGGAATCAAAGTAAAATTTCCTTAAAGCATCTTGGTTCTCAAGTAAAAAATCTACAGATCCACACGGATCACAACAGGAAACCTTCAAAACCTCTATGTTCAGAAGAGGAATCGATAGGAACTCTGAGTTCCTATGCGACATACTTTAATACCTCCGAGTAATACGACAAAGACATAGCCTTTGGGCTTCATCCAAAGGATAATTAAGCTATCAGAAGATCATTAACCTGCCCATACCCGGGATGCATAACACCCGACAAGGCTAAAATAGTCCTAAGGGAATTCGACGAAGGAAAACATGGAGCTTATTCCAGAAATCGAAGCCCAATGTTCAAAGCCGGAAGAGAGTGCTAGTATTAACCCACTATGTTGAAGACACAATACAATAGGCCAAGTACATCAACAAGGGCCCAAGCTTAAGTATCTAAATTAGGATGAAGCACACTCGATTACCAGAAACTTTGTAGACATGTTTACTCCTTCTGCGTAAACGAGAAGTACAACTTCTCCTATTTTTTGCTTGACCTTGCCACTGAACCCTATAAGTGGCATGACTTTCCAGGTCATGGCGTCCTTTTCCAGTCCTATGTCATTGTAGGCATCAAGTAACATGATATTATTGGAGTTTCTATTTTCCACTAGTATCCTCTTCAACAAACAATTTGCCATTGTGAGAGATACGACCATGACATCATGGTGGGGAGCCATGATTTTCTCCGGGTCTTTTGCTTTGAAGCATATTGAGTTGGTTCCTAGGATCGTGTGTTTCACGTTCCTGGTTTCTTTGCCATTCTTGTCACTTATGATGCTTGTCTTGGTGGCTGCATGTGTAGTGCCGCTTAATTTAGAGCTGCCAGATATTACGTTGATTGAATATCATGTCGAGGTGGAAAAGTAGTTCTGGCAGTTGGTTGTTCTCCTAGGTTTTTGGCTTTGTCGGAAAGGAATTCCAAGAGCTATTCTTTCTTCAGGATCTCATTGACTTTCATCTTCAGTGAGATGCAATTTTCCATTTTGTGATCATGGTCGTTGTGGAATTCGCACCACTAGTTTTGTTTCAGAATACTTCTGGTGCTCATCTTCTAAGGTCACTTGACCTGGCCCACATGCCTCTAAACATTGACCAATTCTGGTTTTCTTTAGGTCGGTTATGGTATCTACCACGATTTCTGCCACATGCATCTTTTCCTGGTTTCTGATAGGGTTTGTCAACTTTGCCACTCTTTTCATTCCCCTAGATTTTTGTCTTTAGCAATGCTTTGACCGATGTGCTGAATCTTCTTCCCATTTTACTTGTGCCCATGCCCAGGACAGTACGTCCTCCATGGTTCTGCATTGTTACTTTTTCAGCTCCTTGTATCATCCTCATCCGGCAGCACGTCTCTCTTGAAGATGGAGATGACTGTCGAGGCATTACATCCGAGGATTGATACCTTTTCCTTGTTGAAATGTGTATGTAGCTACGCAGTGGTTCAGCTCGGTGTTGTAGGATCTTGTAAAGATCGTCGGCTGTCTATTCTATGTTCATGCTGATCGCAAATTTTCTACGAACAGGTTGGTTAGGGCTGCAATGGAGCATATCGATCTGTTAGGTAATTTGATGTACCATTGTGGAGTCTATTTTAGAGTCTTTACAGGCTTAGGTGTGTTTTGGAGCATTGAGAGTTTATGGAGCTAAATGGAGCTTAAATGAAGATAAACCCGTAGTTAAGCAAATGAAGAGAAGATAGAGTTGATACCCAGAGGAAGTGTTGGTTGACACACATCCTTGGTGTCGATCGACATCCGATGCGAGAAGGCCTTGTGGACTAAGATCAAAAATTGAGCCCAAAACCCTCCACAAATTAGAAGATTGCCCCTGACGTGTTTTGACCTAAAATATATATGGTATTCCATTGTTTAGGAAAGAAGAAGAGACATATTAGGTTTAATTATTCTTAGAAGCTTGATATCACTCAAATTATCATAAGGAGTGATTTGTACTCTCTCAAATAAGAGGTCGAGTTGTAGCACTTAGAGATCAAATTCACAGGAAGCTAAAGCACACACTAGATCTAAATAGTTATTGATTAAGCTAGGATAATAGATTATAAACCAGTAAATAGCAGGGGTGTGGGAAAAGTAATTGCTCAACTGATTGATTGGGGTTTGATGGAATGATGGTTTGCTAGACTTAGGGTTTCTATTCAGGAAATCAGGATTATAGTAGTATAGAGACTAAGGTTGGATATTCTAGAACTCACGTTTGTTTAGATTAACTATTGTCTAGATCTAAGGTCTCAGCTGTCACTTGTTGATCTTGAGAAAGTGCCGATCGACGCTATTAACAAGCTGTTGATCGATACGCCTTTAGATCGTCGATCGATACAACTACTGAGTTGTCGATCGACGTTTATTCTAGAAAGCTTTAGCGAGCGGTTTGAACGGTTCACTAGTATTCCTAAATCATCTCCCGCTTGTTTCTAGCAATCCTAGCACAATGTAAACTAATTCAGACAGAGAACTAAGCTTCCGCTTGCGCCCTAATATATATAGGCAAGGTCCTAGTTAGCTATTCTAGAACACATGCATTAAGAAAATTTTAATTGATTCATATCCTAACAACTTAGTAGTTCTATATTTTGGGCTAATCCCTTATGACTATCTGAACCCTAAAACTAATAGGTGGATCTATTCAAGCAAGAAGTTCGTCATAGAAATCATAGATGAATAGATATAAAATAGAAAGCAATGATAAAACCAAAGGAGTTTTAGGAGGACTCTGAAGGAGTTCCTCCCTTCTCTCATAACATAAACTAAGAACAAGATGTAAAGAAAGTGTAGCCGTCAACAGTGCCTTAGAAAACACATAAATAGGGTTTTAAGTCGTCCATGGGTATTCTGGTAATTTGTGGTTGCTTCTGGACTTAAGTCGGCCTTGAAACATACTCGGCCCGTGTTCTGGAATCACTGTCGATCGACACCAAGGGTGCACCGTCGATCTACGTTACTTCATCTCCTCGACAGCTCTCTCTCTCACGATACAGACTGACCACTCTTCAGTAAAACGAGCATAACTTTTGATCTAACTGTTGGATTGACCTCAAACTAGTGGCATTGGAAAGCTAAATCAAAGCGCTGTCAAAATATGGGCTCAATCGCACAGTGGGAATGTCTCCATCCGTATCTAAACATCTGACGCGTCTATGAAGCTCTGCACCTCAAAAGGCTCCAAAAGACCTCAAAATCACCATATTTCTCCAAAACGTACATGAACCTGAAAACACTCTAAAAATACTCCAAAACAACTATAATGTATTTAAAAACATCTATATACCATGGCTAAAAGTGGGTAAAATCCATGGTATATCAAAGCTTTTGTAATGTTTGGAGAGAAGATCAAGAACTCTTTGAGAGTATTATTGTATTGAAACTCCGGTTTTTCTATCTCTAATCTAATTATGGAATTCATCTTGTTTATCTTTATGTTTTGCTTGATTATGTCTGAGTAGAATACTTGTTAGACTTAGGGTTTAACTGGTTATGATGAATTATTCATTACAAAACTGTTAAGGTTATTATCTAGAATCCTTCACAGAGTTAGAGCTTATTGCTTGCATTCTAGAGTAGCTAAGTAGAATCATGATATAGGAGTTTGACAATTGCGAGAGTAGGCTCAAACCTGATAGTAATTCTGTTAAGCTAGGTTATTAGGCACAGTGACACACTTGTTTAATCAATTTAGTGAACTTATCGATTTGAACACTAACGCATGTTTGGAAGCGTATCGATCGACATCTTACATGTGTATCGATCGACACTCGTTTCGTATCGCATATGAAAGTATTGTACATATTCAAACTTGTAGTCTCACAGTGAGAGCTGGAGATCTTATAATTGCATTAGATTTCGAGGATTGATTATCACATGTTCTCAGCATCTATATCATAACTTGGATTACCTAAACCTGAAAGTCTAGCTTATATGTCTTATCTATTTTCACAAACTACATCTATATTTAATTATTGTTTTTAATTATTTACTGCTTTAATATCTTTTTACCTAGTTTGATCTTACATTTAATCTGATCTATTGAGTGCCCCCGTTCCATGTGGATTTGATCCATAAGTACTACATCCGATCTCTTATTTGAGAGATTTAGTTTTTGGATTAATTTGAGCTTGCATCAAGCTCTTAATTTGATTTTGACTGAGGTGACCAAAGATTGTTCATGCTCACCTCTTGTCATCACCATGTAGTCCTTGTTATAGTCCTCTTTCTAATGTCAAGTTGTCATGGTAAATTTAAGCATGGCTCTCCGTGATACTATGGAAATCAGAAGTAGCGACTGAACAAGGAACAATAATCAATGATCAAAAATAGTGTTTTGTTGATTAACGGAGCAGGAAATACAACTTATAAGCCAAAAAACCCATGTTCTAGTTTTTGTTACTAAAATTGAAGTGTAGAATAATCGATCCAACTCTTCTAAAATTTATAAACCCCTTTTATATGTTCAAGTAGTTGGAAATTAGGTTAGATTTTTACATATCCTAAAATATGGAAATATCTAAACTTAGTAAAAGTATTTCATTTTACCTGGAGGTAGAAAGAAAACTTAGTCCAAAAGCCACAAATGAAATACCATTAACTTCTCTAGTTAGTTCTGAAAGTATTATCACTCATTTTTAAGAATACTAGTATGATACAAAAATCGGTATTATAAATTTATAATATACTCATACCATTTGGGTGACCCACTTTCCTTTAACAAAATCCAACAAATCAACAAACAAAAGAAGTTTACATATGATGAGTATAGCATTTTCTTTATCTCGTATTATCTCAGACGATAGGAAGCAATCCATCTAGTCATGGAACTGAATTATCATCAAAGACAACAAAAATGCAGTAATCCACCTTATAAATTTGCAGTTCCACTTTCTTGCACACTTTAATTTTAAGTTCTTAGTGATTGGTTTCATAATTTCGGGTAGCAACTTGTCCATATATCTTTTATCTAAGCTTTATATAAATGAATAAAAATTCGGAAAGCTCAATTTCAACCTCAGGAAACAGAAACACAAAAAAGAATATAAAAGTAAAGAAATAACAAAGCAAAAGCAAAAGAGAGTGGTAAGGCTCCACACTCAAACTCTTCACTCTCACTCCTCTCTCTTACCGCTTGCATTGCAATGGCTCTCTATCTCCAATCTCTCTCCATCATCCTCTTTCTCCTCCTCCCCTCCTCCACCGCGATGTGGTGCGTTGCTCGGTTTGATGTTACGAGCCAAGCGCTTCAGGCAGCTCTAGACTACGCATGTGCCGCTGGAGCGGACTGTGCTCCAATCCAGCCCACTGGTTTATGTTTCCTCCCAAACACCATTCAGGCTCACGCATCTTACGCTTTCAACAGCTATTTTCAGCGTAGAGCCATGGCTCCTGGTTCCTGCAACTTTGCCGGCACCTCCACCATCGCCAAAACTGATCCAAGTATGTTCTCATGTACTTAATTCCGGTTGTATCTATGTTAGTTGACCTCAGTTTGTTGATTTTTGTTTCAGAATTTGTATCATTTATGCTTTATACCTTTTTGGCTTGGTTGAATAAGTTTGCAAATTGATTGTTTTGGGTTTTAACTTGGTTTATTCTTGTGTAGGTTACGGATCATGCGTGTACCCAAATTCTTTGAGGTAATTTTATGCGATGTCTTCATTTTGCTGCATATTACATCTGTACCCCAGTTAAATTAAGGTTTATACGCATTTTTAAATCGATTAGTTTTGATGTCTCAATGTTTACAGTTTTCTGATTGAAATATAAGTGTTTAGACTGATTTGAATATAATTTCATTAAATATTCGCTGCTATGCGACCATGAGATTAACTAACATAAAATTCTTCCCGTCAGTATAAGCAAAAAAAAAACATTTTCTCGTCCCCTAGTTTTTTTTTTAAATATTCTACTGCACGATTTTTTCATTGATTTGACCGATAATATGTGAATCTATTTCATGTGTCGTACTATTTGCATGTCTTTAGCTGTAGAATTGGGAAAATCATTCAACGGTATAGATCCTTGTCAGTGACTCAGTATATGGGTCCCATTCATTTTTAGTGTCTGTATCTCTGTTAATATTCTGTTATTAGTTCTTCTTTCACTTTTTTCTGGTCAGAATAGTACACAAGTATGGAAATAAAACACCGAACAGTTAGAATTCTTGAAAAAGAAAAGAAAAAGCATAATAAGTCCTCTTAAAATAGACCTTTAGTTGCACTTTAGAGGTTTCTTGAAGAACAAGTTTATTCGGTTTCTTTACACTTTCGATAGTTCTTAATTCATAACTTTAAATTTCTTATCTTTTTTGATATTTTTTAAAAAGATTTTGGTTTAGTTCTGGGGAAAAGATAGAAAATGTAGTATTCTTAAAATATATAAAATTACATTCGTTTAATAGCTAAGTTATTCATTCAGCGAAATGATTTTCCTTAATTGCATTGCTATGACAGTAACGCTGGAGGGTCAGCTTCGACCACAACCGTAGGTGGAACGCCGACAGCAACCGCCGGAAACATTCCAGTGACGTCACTGAGGCCACCGTCTGGCACCACGGCATCACCGTTTGGGATAGGTGGCAATGGTCTAATTCCGCCGGGAATCACAAACACTGATGAATCTGGAGCTTATATAAACACGAGTACTGTCTCAGTAGTATTATTGGTGGTCTCCGTTTTGTGGTTTATATAGGTTTCTGATTTCTGTATTCATTGTATGGGCTCAACATTTTTGTTAAATGGGTAATTAGACGGAAAGTGTTTTTTAGTATTCATCGGATGATCTATTCTGTACTCTTTTTATCTATAAAAGAAATAGGAAAACTGTTTAGCCCACAATGTTAAACGTTATCATGTTAAAAAAAAAAAAAAAAACTACTTAGAAATGCCGGTTTAAAATTTTAAATCATAAGTTAAATATAGTTATTGCGAGGAAAAATGATGTGCATTTATACTAACAATATACCACAAGCTTTAGCTTATTAAACTTTAAACCCTGATCCATCTCCTTGTTTTCAAATCTGTGTCGCAGTCTCCATGGGGAGTTGCGAGCGGACACTAATTAGTGGCAACATAGTTTGCAATCACGTGCGGCGTGTTCCTTCCTTGCCAACTATTTCTCTGTGAAACTGGTATGAGAAAACGTTTATACAAGATCCAGTCACACAAAATGATGATATATTGTGGCATTTTTAATACAGGTGTGATATGTGGGTGGAGCTCTCTTCTTAGTTTTTGCTGCAGCCACTTTAATTTCTTGGGAGTGTTTTGTGTAAACCTGTGAGTTGTGACCCTATAGGAGAAGTAGCGGCTTAGCGACCAATGTTTGGTTGGGCACATCAGAGGCCTTATAGTATTCTTATATGCTAAGTTTATTCTCGGACCAAAGCACGTCTGAAATAAATACAGACCTTCTGATTGTACTTTTGGTGTCTAGCTCCTATAAATAGTTCATAATAGGATGTTTGCTGTATCAAATCATATAAAATCCAAGTCTTCTTTTGAGTTGTGACCATCACAAGAAGAAAACATTCTCAATTCGCAAACTGATGAATCACACATTTTATAAACATTCAGTTACAAGTTTTGAACATAAGTTTCAGTACTTAAGATGGACAATGATCCTCAACAGCATCTCTGCTCCATCAACAAAGTGTTGCCCCGAAGGAATCAACGGCCTAACCTCTGCGAACCCGCAAGCGTTCTTAAACCTTCCGGTTCCTCCGGTCACAGAAAGATGGGACATGGCGCTTCCGATCCTATAGATTCCATAGAAATTGAGATTATCATTGTACTCTCCACCTTCAAGCATAGCAGTGAAAGCCATCATCTGTGTGCTTCCGTCTGCTGAGCTTGCAACATAAACCCCCTGAGCTTTGCCAAGTGGCTGAGAACCCAAGTCAGGACCGGATGTGATTATGTCGTCAATCACTGTGATCGTTCCAAAGCCAAGACTCAGACCATCAGGTCCCAGTTGTGTCTGAATCCCATTTAGATTCTGACCTGAAAACGCTGTACCGGATAAACCGGTGCCTAGAGGAATGCCGTTGATACCATTAACCGTCGGTATTGCACCGTTCGCATTTGGTATAGCTACACCGTTTTCCGGTGGAACGAAACCGATTTGCTTAGCAAATGGTACTTGGCCGTTGTAAATGTTTCCAAGCAAACCAGTAATGGGTCTTGCCGTTGGACTGCTTCCACCAAGTATATCATGCATGTACAATTCGAATATCGGGTCTTCAGGGGCAGGATCGAGTGCAATTGTTGCAGAAAAAAGAGCAACTATGAGAGCGATTGATGTTAAAAGTGAGAATGTTGAACGTTTGGTCATTTTGGAGAATGCTTTTCTTTTGGATAGCTCTTTCTTTTGTTTTGCAGTATAGATTCTTTTGGATAACTCTTTCTTTTGTTTTGCAGTAAAGATTTGTGTTATTTGAGATTTGATGCAGGTTTATAAATAAGGAGAAAAGTGATTGTGAAGTTGTTACATTTCAAGGCTTGTGAAGTAGTTGAAATGGAGAAGTTAATTATAGCTAGAGACTCTCTTATGGTTTCTTGTTTTAGTCCATCAAATGGTTATTTTATAATGAGTATTTTATAATTAATGTTAGACAAGTGAATCAGATTTGGGTGGTTTAGGTTTTAGATATATAATTGTTGATTAGCTTAATGGCATGAAAAGCAATGAGCCTATATGATCCAAAGGCAAACTACAGTTATTATTTATTTATTTTTGACAACAAGAGGAAATTATAATCCGGACTATAATCAATAACACAAAAGGCATGAATTTCTCTGAAGACAAAACTTCACCAATCAGATTTTATATGAATTACAAGTTAACAACTAATTTGGTGCTTTAATGACCTCCAATTTAAACCAGGAAGTCTCTCAAGGACACCAAAATGAAAAGAAACAAACAAATCAAGAGCTGCAAGGTAGATCAGACAAGGAACAAACATAACAACACCTGGAAATTCCAGAGAAGCAAATTAACAGGGGAGAAACCATAGAGCATCCTTGGGATTGAAGTAGGAGAGGATGGGGAAGCGTGTGAATTTCTTTGTTGCCAGATGGAAAACACAGATGTCCGGGCATGAAGGTTCCTGGACATAGTTACGGACACGGTCATGACGGGTGAAGTAGATGGAGTTTGGTTCGATGCCAAGGGTAGGGTCAGCAGGCACAGTGATACCAGAGTCGAGGAGGAGGGCCTCATCACTGTTGGAGATGGGCTTAGCACAAACCCATTAAGTGCTAAGCCCAAAATCAGGCCCGGCCCATTAAGCAACAATTGGTGATTTCGCTAGAAGACAAAACGTATGTCACTATAAATAGAAGACGGCAGACTCATTGAAAGGAGGTTCAGAAAAGTACAGAAAGTAAAGAAAAGGAGAGCATCGCCTCTTCATCACAGACAAAGTCTCGGACGACCTCGACCACTAGACGAGCTCGGCCCAGACGACCTCAGACCATAAAATAGAAAGATACTTGTTTAGACGAACTGTTTA
>NC_027751.1:33815811-33817402 GCF_000695525.1 Brassica oleracea var. oleracea
GAAATTGGCACATCAAAATCACAACAAGTTGATATCACTCCACGACTCCAGCGTGTTCTGTTCAGCGATTTACCAACACCAGTGACCGGTTCAGGACAGCAGCAATCAATCCAAGCCAACGATCTACGTGCACCAATCACAAATTCCAGACAACAACATCAGAATCATGTGAATGAATCTTCAGCACTAATCATCGACTCCAGGCAGCAGCGCCCAAGTTATCTAAATGAACAACATCTTCAAAACACCAGTTTCCCGCAGATCACCAACAGGGAAACCCAACAGAGAGACGACGACATTGAAGAAATGAGGATTCAGCTGCAAAGCATGAACTCCAAAGTCCATCAAGCAACCAGCGCAGCACCAGAGATCGATCGCGTACTCCGTGAAACCCAAAATACACCTTTTACAACTCGCCTCATCAGTATCCCTGTCCGACACCAGAAGAACAAAATCAAACTCCCAACTTACAACGGAACATCCGATCCAAGAGAATATCTCACCGCCTTCAGTATCGCAACCGGGAGAGCCAATTTCTCACCAGAAGAACGTGTTGCCGGTCTCTGTCAATTGTTTGTGGAAAATTTGAGCGGACTCGCCCTCGGTTGGTTTTCTCGCCTTGAAGCTCATTCTATTGACAACTACAATCAACTCTCGACGGCCTTCCTCAAACACTACTCGCTATTTATCCAACAGAGTGCAACTAATGCCGACTTATGGACTCTAGCTCAAGAACCTACAGAGACACTACGCTCGTACATCAAAAAATTCAGAGCCATCGTTTCTCGCATCACCGTACTCGACAAAGCAGCAGTCCTCGCACTCCGAAACGGTCTTTGGCACGAATCACCATTCCGAGAAGAGCTCATGAAGTATAAACCACAGACTCTGGAAGATGCACTCCATCGGGCTATAACTTTCATCGAAATCGAAGAAGATAAAGCTGCATTCAGCAAAAAACACGCAGCCACCAAAAAATCATTTTCAAAGGACAAAGAACCTGACGAATACAACGAACCTAGACAACATTATGACAAAGCGTACAGAGATGGATAGAGCAGGAAAGCATCCAATTATCAAATCAGCGACCAACCATCTAGTCGCTCCACAAGAAAGCAGGCTCGCAGCAGTCAAGGATCAGAGGATACCCAAGCATATTGCAGCTACCATAAATCTAAGACTCATAATACGAAAAGAATGTCGCCATCTACAGGAGTGGTTGTTGAACAAGTACCAAATCACAAAAATCGTCGAATTCGTGGTTATCGAGAGCCCTGCCATTTACAACGCCATACTCGGCACCCCATGGATACATTCAATGAAAGCAGTTCCATCTACATACCATCAGTGCATCAAGTTTCCCACTACGTCAGGGACCTACACCCTCAAAGGAAATAAACGTCTCTCACGCACATGCTTCGTAACCGAGCATAAGTTAAGAAAATCTTCAAGGACATGTCTAATAGCTAGGCAAGGCGATGAGCAGGAAATAATAGACGACCACGCCCGGGAACTGGTGATACAAGTTAACATCAACCAAAGAAACCCAGAACGATGCGTCGGAATCGGAGCAGACCTAAAAGACGATCTC
>NC_027751.1:33817502-33818285 GCF_000695525.1 Brassica oleracea var. oleracea
TCTGCAACCACCGACCATCCTGGAATGACGAGCACACAATTAGCTGCTATGACAATCTCGGACCACCTAGCCAACACCTCGACGCCAGTGGTGACGACCTCGGACGAACCATCCATGGTGGCAACCTCGGACCATCCAGCCAACACCTCGACGATAGTGGCGACGACCTCATCCCCGTCGGACCACCTAGCCAACACCTCGACGCCAGTGGTGACGACCTCGGACGAACCATCCATGGTGGCAACCTCGGACCATCCAGCCAACACCTCGACGATAGTGGCGACGACCTCATCCATGCCATCAATGGTGACGACCTCGGGCCTACCAGCAACAGTTACGACCTCGCGTCACCCTTCTCGGTAGGATCGACGAGCTCACTCGAGGAACGACCTCTCGCTTGGACGACCTTGCGCATTCTCAGATTATTTGCAATAACCGCATCAACGAACTCCAGTCTGTAGAAATTGGCGCATCAAAATCACAACAAGTTGATGTCACTCCACGACTCCAGCGTGTTCTGTTCAGCGATTTACCAACACCAGTGACCGGTTCAGGACAGCAGCAATCAATCCAAGCCAACAATCTACGTGCACCAATCACAAATTCCGGACAACAACATCAGAATCATATGAACGAACCTTCAGCACTAATCATCGACTCCAGGCAGCAGCGCCCAAGTTATCTAAATGAACAACATCTTCAAAACACCAGTTTCCCGCAGATCACCAACAGGGAAACCCAACAGAGAGACGACGACATTGAAGAAATGAGGATTCAGCTGCA
>NC_027751.1:33822559-33823992 GCF_000695525.1 Brassica oleracea var. oleracea
CACCTACTGTGCAACCCACAAACAGGACAACACCTGTCATAACCCCAGCTGCAACACTGAGACCATATTTTAGAGACTGGTTCTATAAAAAAAATTATATATTTTTAACAAATATCAGGATACGACCATCACTCACAAAAAATACGAGATCCGTTCTCAGTGCTGCAGCCCCGCGCTCACACTTAATTAATTTGCAAAATAAAAATACGAGATCCGTTCTCAGTGTTGCAGCTCCACGCTCACACATCAATCAAATTTGCAAAATAAAAAAAAATATATAGAGATCCGTTCTCAAAACACCAGCCCTACAACATCTCAACGATTTAAAGCCGGGCAAAGAAGACTAAAAACAAACATGAAGAATTCAAGCATCATATAAAAGAAGTCCAACATGATCCATCATAACAACCAAACCAACAAGAAGACCACCATCCATATCCGAAAGAGATCAAAATGATCAAATCATAACAACCAAAGTCTAAAAAAAAAAGCAGCAAAATAAAAGATAGCAGCAGCCACGCAGGGCCTTGACGATCACACGAACTAAACTACGGGCGGGAGGGAACTTGACCCTCACGCCTCACATCCGAAGACACAGCACCAGCACGCTCAGCCACACGACGACGACTTGCTTCCTCACGACGACGATTTTCCTCCTTCCCTCTTGCCTTAGCAGCATCTTCAACCCCCGCAGTCAGAGTCATATGAACAGGAGAAAGTGGACGAGTAAAATCAAAGGAAGGGATATCAGCCAGTTCCTTGGGTTCAAACTCAACACGAACAACCAAGTTTGCCTTCTCCTTCCTCCGGACCAATTCATTCTCAAGATGCTTAACCTTACCATCAGGAATAATTATTGCCTCTTTCTTCCAAGTCTTGGCAGCATCAAGCACTCCCACAATCTGATTCACTCCATACATAGATGTGCGAACAACCTTCTGATTTTCCATATACCTCCGCACCTTTTCCATACGAGAATTAAAAGTAGCAAGCACATCATCATGTCTCGTTACTGCCCTGCGATACCTCCTGCCCGCCACCTCTTTTTCCTTCTTAAAACGCTCCAAGTCGGCCGCTTGACGCTTCTTCACTCGTCCAGTGCTCCAAGTCGGCCGCTTGACGCTTCTTCACCCGTCCAGTTTCCAGAGCTATTTTTGCAGTGAGTCTTTGAACTTCTTCCAATGCATCTGAGGACACTTTCTTCTCAGCCTCATACTTACCGCGCAGAGCCGCTATTTCCTCAGAACTATCAGCCTTGCCCTCAATAGAAGCAAGCTCAGCCTTCGTTTTTTCAAGCTCCGCCTTCACTTCTTCAAGCTCTTCATCCTGATTAACCACCAATTTGTTCGCAAATTTTGTAGCCTGCACAAAACAGCACATAAAAATATATATATCCTTTAGTTCAAAACCATAAACCATTTTTTTTTTTTTTT
>NC_027751.1:33826484-33829358 GCF_000695525.1 Brassica oleracea var. oleracea
AAAAAAAAAAAAAAAAAAAAAAAAAGGAGGGAAAAACTCAGCCTTTTCTTTTTTTTAAAAAAAAACTCAGCCTCTCTTTCTACCACACATCACAGACATTCAGCTTCTTCCACCGAAAATAAAAAAAAAAAGAAGGGAAAGGGGAGACAAGAAAGAGTGTCGGCAAGAAGGAAACAAAAAAAAAATATAAAAATAATAAACAAAGAGAACAAGGACCACACCAAAACAATAAAAAGAGAGAGCAAAATCTTTACCTTTGCTTCCAAATGGGAGACAAGTTTTTTTTTAAAAAATAAGAGATCCATCCATCACTTATATAGGAGAGAGAAAAAAAAACGTGTTGCCCTATTTCTCGACAATTCCTGAGCCTGCCCTGATTTTCTCAGACAGAAGATTCTAGAAGAATTCACCAAGATTCAACACTTGGCGAACTGTGGGGGGGACAATTGTTGGAGATGAGCTTAGCACAAACCCATTAAGTGCTAAGCCCAAAATCAGGCCCGGCCCATTAAGCAACAATTGGTGATTTCGCTAGAAGACAAAACGTATGTCACTATAAATAGAAGACGGCAGACTCATTGAAAGGAGGTTCAGAAAAGTACAGAAAGTACAGAAAAGGAGAGCATCGCCTCTTCATCACAGACAAAGTCTCGGACGACCTCGACCACTAGACGAGCTCGGCCCAGACGACCTCAGACCATAAAATAGAAAGATACTTGTTTAGACGAACTGTTTAGACGAGCATCTTTAGTTCTTGTAATTGACCGAGCTTGACCGAGCTTGTTTATTCTTGACTATTAATACGAAAATCTCCACCCCTTTACATTATTTATAAATATTACATCACCGACCGGATATGGAAACAACAATCACCTAGAGAATGTACCTCAAAAGACAAGTTCTCTCGGTGGAGAATATCTTCCGAATCTGGATTAGGATCTGTCTTGTAGAGGTGGAACATTCTCTTAGGCATCATGTCAGAGGTGGTTGCCTTAAAAACCATGCTCTTAACCAACAAAACTTCTCCGGATCTGGTAACAGCAATGTTGTAGTTAACCTTTAACCTACCTGCATATGTGATTTCCTCAGAACTCGGAGGAAAAGCTGGGAGAAATGGTAATATAAAACTCCTGTTGGTCACTTGCATGAAACCTTCATGTCCAGACAAATCCAGGAGTCGAACGTATTTAAGAGTCGTGTAGACGTAAAGAAAGTCACCCCGGAGTACCATATCAGATATGCCTTGAGAGGTAAAGTGAACACCAATCCGTGTTGGAATGGTACGGTAACAATCTTCCCCGTTCTTGCAAAATGCTATATATTCAGCACCATTGTCAAAAAACCAAGCAACAGTGTATTCTTCCTTCCTTTCGTCCACCCACAAAAGCCCTCTCAGATCTTTCACCCTTTGGCTAAACCCTTTCTCTGGGAAACCACCAACTGCTCTCTCGTTGAATTCCTTCTCTCCTACTCGCTTAAGACTAAAAAGGTCAGACTTAATTGACTCTAGAGGTGGAAGATTGATCCTCTTCTTCTCGCTGAACGCATGTTCGATGTAAAGATTTGATCCGGAATCTAGGGCCAGGAACCAGTTACCTGAGTTTGCTAGGAATCGAGTCCCTGAAAGGTCTCTCGTTGACTTGTTAACCCTATCTTCTTCCGGGTTGAACAGCACACAATCATCTTCTGAAGACAGGATCAGCAATGGAGATCCACTTCTTCGCCGCACCGTTTGTTTCGAGCACAAATACCAATTACGACACACCATCTTTGCGCGGTGGAAATCTATAAAACACAAATGCTCCAAAAGAAATCTCAGGATATCCATAGGGAGCTCCGACCAGCTGCCAGAATTAGGGGTCTCCATGGAGAAATCGTCTACAATCCAAATTTCATAATATCTCCTCTTAAATTTAATTTTTGTTGTGAAACTTAACATTTAGAACCGTAAGTTCTGTATATTATTATTGAATAACTGTTTTCTATATAGTTTATGTATATTATTATCGAATAAGTGTTCTTTTTATATATATAGGGGTTACAAATGATAAATGGAAATACAATAATAGGAAAGATTACAAATCATAAACATAAAAAATTAGGAAATAGGCAAGTTGTAGCCGCCTCTCTCTCCTCTCCAAGTCTCGCGGCCGCTTCTTTCTCTCTAGGGTTGGACTGTCTCTCTCTCTAACTGTATGGACCGGTTATGGACCGGGACGGTTATGGACATCTACCAATTGATTTATAAGAGCACCCACATCAATGAACTCCCTCCTGGTGTTCATCTTTTCAATTTTTTATTATTAATTTTTTTCTTTTTCTTTTTGATTTAAAAAAAAAAAAAAAAAAAAAAAAATAGACCAATCACGGGCCGCCACGATACGTGGGGCCCGCGCTACAGTGATGAACTTTAGGAGAGAGGGGTTCATCCCAAAGAGCTTTAGGAGAGCGGGGTTCATGGGATTAAATTATTTTATTATTTTTTTTTCTTGATTTCTGTGTGAACTCCCCCCATAAACCCTCAATGCGGGTGTTCTAACACTTCCCCTTGGATGCCATAACCATACAGGGATTGTAATACAATTAATGTTGCCTCATTAAAACCTTATCAGGAAAACCCAGTGAGACAAAACCATGATGAAGGAAAAAGAGTACATCACGTACTACTCCTCCCTGATGTGAACCTCAGTGGAGGTCCTTCAGCCTACGCATCCCAATCTGATGCGTGAGCTTCCTGAACGTGCAGGTAGGAATTGCCTTGGTGAATAGGTCAGCTGAATTGTCACTGGATCATACTTGGACGACCTGGACCTCACCGGCTTTCTGAAGCTCGTGAGTAAAGAAGAACTTAGGCAATATGTGCTTCGTCCTATC
>NC_027751.1:33830124-33832462 GCF_000695525.1 Brassica oleracea var. oleracea
TCACGATTTCTATTCTTCACAAGACCCATTTATATCCACTGGTTTTAACATCATATGGCGTCTTAATCATATGGCCAAATACGCATCTCTTCTTTAAACTATTTAACCCCACGTTTCCATTCAATCCAATATGTTCTACGAGTGCGCACTCCTATATTGACTTGGGTTCATGATCCTCGCTTATATTCATAAATTTAAGTGCTACCTTGTATGCAAATAAATCATCTTATGTTGACATTCCTTATTGGTTCCATTATGTTCCAGAGCTGATATAATCGATTGAGATTCATTATTATCAGGACCTTTAATACTTTTCAGCTTGGCGTCCCAAACTACATTGTTTGGTACATGTACCTTTGAGCTGGCCGGCCTTATCTCTATGTCTGAGATGGTTTCCTTGACCTCAGATTTGTTTTATCATTCTATGCACCTTTCTCTTTTGTTTCCGAGGATTCTTATCTTTTGGAACTTATTGGTCTATCTTGTATAGACTCTGTAGCAACTTGACTGTCTCTCTCTTGGACATCAATTTAGTTGGTGCTTTACAAGCTGGTTTATATATGACTTAGTCATTCTTTTTCGGGTCAGCAAATGTGTCTGGCATTTGATTAGCTAGCTTTGTAAATGTATAATCTTTGGACGTCTATTTCACATTCTTTAGTCCGAGGATGTTGCCAAGACAATGATGGTCGATGCCATTCTGTTTCTCTTACCAGGTTATTATTTTCTCCCCCTATTGTTGGATAGTCGGATCCATTAAACTTTGCAATCCGTGTTCTTGGCCACTAAATAGATCAACTATATTTGGCTCAAGGTACTTCATTATTTGTGGGAGATTCATATCCAACATATATCCCCATCCCCATCCTCTTCTAAGGATCCATCTTAGACGGCGCATATATTTGTGGTGGCTTATCCAAATATCTCAAGATGTTATATGTTTGGCTCATGACAATATCAATTTCGCATCATGTTTTTGACCAGGATGGCCAATCCGGTCATACCATAAAGTTTATAATTTCGTGGGTAAACCATTCTGGTTACCATGACTATTGCATCTATCATACTGATCTTGGCATAGTCTAGATCAATAGAGAATGCATATATAGTTTTTTTTAGGACTCATTATGGCCTTGGCGATTTTATACATATATCTGAAGGAACTCTTTGTTTCCTTCGCCCATTGTTTCAATATGGAAACCATTCATTCTTATATCTCTATATAATCTCAATGGGTTTTTCTTGGTGAATAGAAAGCATCTAAATGCTTGCCCTTATACATATCTGGCCATAGCCCTTAATGTGTACCATACCCGCAAATCATATTGGCGTTTTCAAAAATCATTCATTCATTTTATTAAGTTTTAATAAAACAAGTTCATAGAAATGAAAAACATCAAAACAAAGATCGAAATCAATCTTCAGATTTTTTTAGACAGTTTTAATAAAACAAGTCATAGAAATGAAAAACATCAAAACAAAGAACATAGAATTTAGATTACAAATGTCGAAATCAATCTTCAGTTTTTTTTTTTTAGACAATCTGAAGTTTCATAATCCATAAGATCGCCCTTCTCATGATTGAAGTCGTTTTCATCATCTTGGTAAGTCATATGGGTTTCAGGATTCTCCCCTTTCAAGCTCTCTTGATAGAGGTCAACTAGATGCTTGGGAGTCCTACAAGTCTTAGCCCAATGATTGCTCATTCCACATTTATGACACATGTATTTCTCTGATTTAGTCGAGTGTTGGGGTTTGAAAGAATATCCACGGCCACGACCATGGCCTCGTCCAAATGAGCCACGGTCCCGTCCATGGTCTCGACCATTTCCTCGCCTGCGGCCAAAGGATCTTCAACCGCGGCCACGTCCGTTCGATTTGTCTCGACCATGGCTATGCTGACTGTTTCCTTGGACGTGGTTGGACTCTTTATTGTCCTCTGTAGCGTGTGCATCAGGTAGTGGAGCTGATCCAAGTGGTCTCATCTGACTGTTTCTCATTATTAATTCATTGTTCTGCTCAGCGAGCAAGAGACAAGAAATAAGATTACCATAGGTTTTGAAACCTTTCTCTCGGTACTATTGTTGTAACATCACATTGCTTGCATGGAAAGTGGAAAAGGTTTTCTCAAGGATATCCTGTTCAGTAATACTTTCACCACACAGTTTCATTTTAGAAAAAATCTTAAACAGTGCAGAGTTATATTCGTCCACAGACTTATAGTCTTGGATCCTCATATTCGTCCAATCAAACCGAGCTTTTGGTAAGATCACCGTTCTCTAGTGATCATATCTCGATTTCAATCCATTCCAAAGATCTAGTGGATTCTCAATGGTTA
>NC_027751.1:33833511-33840257 GCF_000695525.1 Brassica oleracea var. oleracea
TAGTTTAGTTGTTTGTAAAAACCGGACCACCAAGAATGAACCTCGAGTTTAGACACGATCAGGACGCGAGCTGGCTGGGACGCGAGCTGGTCTGGAACGCGAATGGATTGAGGTTGGAGACGCGAGCTGCTTCTATCGGATCGCGAGCTGTCCTTGATGTAGGATGGAGCTGAGTTCGTCTAGGATCAGGAACGCCTTGGGGCTGGATCTGATCAGGTGGACACGAGCTGGAACGGAGTCGCGAACGGATTAGGGTTCGTCGGTATTGTCGGGTTCGGATTGGGGTTCCAAAGCAAATCGGCGCGCACTGTATCTGTGCGTGAGGGCGCGTCGGTGGTCAGATCGACATGCGGTTTGCACTGACCGATTCGTCTCGGCCAGGGCTTCGATTTGATATCTTGATCTTTTTCTGGGTCCTCACGGTTTGGGAGAACGGCCTCTTCGAAGTTCCGAGGCAGATTCCTTTTCATTTAGGGTTTTAGGGTTTTAGGGATTTGGTTTTAGGCTCAGGGTGTTAGAGGCTATCATGCTGATAACGTGTTATGAAATTTAGGATTTAGAACTGTAAGTTTCTGTATATTATTATTGAATAAGTGTTCCCTTTATATAAGGGTTACAAGAGAGATAAATGGAAATACAATAATAGGAAAGGTTACAAATCATGAACATAAACGAATTAGGAAATAGGCAAGTTGTAGCCGCCTCTCTCTCCTCTCCAAGTCTCGCGGCCGCCTCTCTCTCTCTAGGATTGGGCCGTCTCTCTCTCTAAGTGTATGGGCCGGTTATGGACCGGGCCGGTTATGGACATCTACCAATTGATTTATAACAAATTTCGTTTATTTTTGTTTTTAATTTGATTATGTGAACACTGGTTTGCTATTTGTTGAATTGTCATGTTTACCACTTTTTTAGTTCATAATTCAAATTTACCACCACTAAAAAGATAATTTCAAAAGTATATAATAAATAATTATTTAAATAAATAAAATAAAAATAATAAAATATTTTTTTTATGTTTTCTAATTATACTTTATCAAATTCAAATTTTTTATAATTTTTTTTGAATTTTTTTAAATATTTTTTATGAAAATCAAAAATTATTTTAGAAACTATTTTTTTAATTTTTTTTAATATTTATTTATATATTTATTTGAATCCTAAATTTTCCATTCCAAAAACCCTACCCCACCCCTACACTCTAAACCTTAAGTCTACATTAGTTAACTCTATGGTTATAAATGTTTTTTACTCTTCGTTAAAAGCGAGGTTGAAAGTGGTGTGTAAACATGAAAAGTGGTATTATGAATGTGGTAATTTTGGCAATTTTCTTTTATTTTTCTAAAATAAAATAATTACTAGGTATTTTGGCCGTTGGAGCATAATAATATTGATAAGATATTAATAGATGTATTATTAGTTTGAAGACTTATGATAATTTATTGTTCATGCTCTCAAAAATTTAAACTAACTATAATTTCTTTTTATAAATGAAAAACTTATTCATCAAAATGTATATACTCATTATTGCGCTAATGTTTAAAAAAAACTCTCATGTATTATGAATATTTTAAAATTATTCTATGTATTTTAGTCATTATTAATAAGTAAATCTTTAAGATCACTCAATGTTTTCTTTTCGACTAATAAACTATAGATTTTAACTTAACAAATATTTAATTATACATTTTATGTTTCTTAATATTAATTTTTATAATTCAAAGATATTATTTTCTAATAACAAAACATAACATATATATAAATTATCTTATTATTTTTAAAACTTTTTTGGTTAATTTTTATGGATGGGCTATTGAAATTAATAAATTTTAAATTGATTTTTGGTAATTTTTTGTTATACTAATTTATAATTAAATCTAATAAATATAATTATTCATCAAGGGTAACAATGACTTTAACCGGTATAATTGTTAATATGAAAGTTCAGAACCAAAAAATCACTTCACAAATAATTATATATATAATAAAAGATCACAAGGGTAGCCAGTGACAACTACAAACGAGTGATTTTTTTATTATTAACTTGGAGGTATCCGAACCTATGGAAGAGACTAGACAAATCATGAAGGGAAAGTGCAGCCCACATATAGAACCTCTCTTTGGGTATGCAAATACACTGTAAGCACAAACATATATCGGTGTAGATATCTATGAGCAATGTGACTTACTTTTGCGCAGCAAATATATCGAACTTGAAACGTGTTGACGTCCCAGACACTTTCTCTTACCACTCGACCACTAGGTCCTAGACTACACACAAGTGGCTTTCATCACCAATAACTAAAAAAACAGAGTGAACAAAGAGGAGAAAAAACAGAATAGGCTCTCTTATATAAACCCCTAAACTTCAAGCCGAGACACCCATCAGAGGGAGTGACTTACATTAACAAAGAGCTCAAACTTTTAGATATTGGGTTAGTTGGTTATTTATATCGGTTTATCCTCACATGTATATATTGTGTTTGTACATACATTTTACACAATAAAGAAAGATAAAGCTTATTTACTATTTCATATAAAATGGTATCAGAGCAATCCTAACTAAATCTCGGCTATCGTCTTCTTCATCTTTCGTTTTCACCTCATTTCACTTATTTCTTAATTGATTCTCTTATTATTTCTTGCTCAACTCTTCTACCATGGCTAAGCGAGGTGCCAATCACAAAATTGAACAGTTTTTGCGGCTCCAGCTTCTCTGATTGCGTCCGATCAAGCTTAATCTCCACAAACTACAAGAAAACATGTCTGTTGCGACGGAAATTTACGAGAGAAAATTTTCCATGCAAGTTTGCAATAAATTAGCAACGGAATAGCAATAAAAAAAAAAAATCCTCGCAAATCTCATGCACATTTGCGACGAAAACTTTCCCTCGCAAATTTGCAAGAGATTTGAGAGGGAAGTAAAAAAAGTCCTCGCAAATTTGCGAGAAAACATTTCTCTCGCAAATTTGCAAGGGATTTGCAAGAATTTTATCTATCTATCTTGTTTCCTTCCAATTCCCTCGCAAATTTGCAATGAATTTGCAAAGAACAAGCATGATATATACATTTTTCACATTTTTTCATAAAATCAAATAAAGTTAATAAATAAAATATTTAATTAATAAAATATTTTAATTAATAAATAAAATATTTAATTAAAATACTTAGTGTTTAACAAGTACATCGATAAATATTTTTGGAAATTTAAACAATATCATGCAACTAAATATTCATGGGAAAAGTATTTTCAGACACTTGAACTAATATTACGAAGTACTAAACATCAAAATTCTATAATTATATAATAAATACCTGTCAAATTTCTAAAAAAAACTTTAAATCATGTTAATTATTTTTTTTGAAACAGCAAATAAAAATATATATTAGTCCATCAAAACCCCAAACGAAACCCTAAAGTCACTGACTTATGAAATTGCAAGGAATTTGCAAGGGACCCTCGCAATTCCCTTGCAAGTCTGCGTGAGAATCTAAACGCTCGCAAATTAGCAAAAGATTTGCATTGGATCCCTCACAAATCCCTTGCAAATTTGCGAGGGATACAATTTCCCTTGCACATTTGCAAGGGATTTGCTAGCGATTTGTTGCAATTTCCTTGCAAATCCATGTTTCCAAACTTGAACGGTTTGGGTTTCATCAAGGATTTTGGTGTCGGATAACACATTTTATTGAATCATTTAATATATAAAATGTACGTCGAAAAATATTTTCAGAAATTTAATTAACTATAGTTATGAACTTAAGTCCCAACACTTGATTTGTTATTACAAGTAATTAACATCAAACCCTTATAACTTATATAACTCATATAACTCATATACGTCAAATAAATTTCCGGAAAAGGTTAAACATATTTTCACGTTAATTATTTGTTTTGACCCGAATCACTTAATATATATAGTCTATCGAAACATAACAAAACTCCCAAATGAAACGCTAAAATAAATCCAAAGCTGTAATCTATACATACTATAACCTAAAATCTTAAAATAAACTCAAAATTTTCTCTTTTAATCTTAATCTATAACTTCCAAATACACTAACCTTAAATCATTGAAAAAACTCTATACCCTAAATCCTTGAAATTTCAAACATAAATCATACATAGACTGAATATAAACTTCAAATCTAAACTTTAAAAACTAAATCTTAATCACAAAGCTTCATATACAAACTCTAACCCTTATACTCTCAAAATTCAAACCCCTAAATCATAAACATAATACTTAACCTTCCAACATTATAAAAAAAAAATCACCGAACTCTAAGTTTCATTTATAAATCTATTTATTTCAAATATTAATCCTACATTTTTATTAAATGAATTGTTAGTTAAAATGCCAAAAAAACTTAATTAAAATGTTCTTAAACACAATCACCAAAAACACAATCATTCCGATAGTCACATTCTTCCCCACGACCATTAGCCCTTTACATACATACAAGTATTGTGTTTGATTGGATGGTAAAGAATAAAAAAAGAAGGTAAAATATGATTGGTTGATAAAGATGTGGCAAGGATTGACTCAAACTAATCTTAACCGTTGATTGTATCATCCATCTAATGGATATAAATCATATGTGGCAAGGATTGACTCAAACTAATCTTAACCGTTGATCGTTATCTCTCTTTGCAACAGTCGATGGCTTTACCTCCCTCACCGGGTTTCGCCTCCTCACCACCACCACTGGTATCTCTCTTCGTCTTTCTCTTCTCTGGCTTCACCTCTAGCTATTTCTAATTGTTAATTTTTTGTTTTGTTTACAGAACTGAGAAAAACAGCGATAAAACATGAAGGATAAGTGGTAGTGTGACGGAGCAGACAGTAAAGAGGAGGACGGCGGCAGAGAGGAACCACCACCACCTTGAAAAAGTCTTATGTGGATGGTTTCTTCTGAAACAGCGGCGGAGAGAGGAGGCGTGAAGAACTCGAGGTGGCGATGGAGATATGTGAAGGTGGTGAGCTTTTTGCTTAGATTGTAGCTCTAGGTGATTCTTTGGATTGTCGATTTTCTTCAAGCCAGATATGGATTCAGATTCTGCAACCCTAATCCCTTTTAGATATAGTTTCTTTAACAACTGTATATTGATATTTGTGTAGATTTAAGAAGAGGAAGAGAGAGAAGAAGAAGAAGAAGAGGAGGAGATGTGAACGGAGTGGAAGGAGACGAGGCACAGACATAACCGGACTGGAAAGAGGCAACAAGGAGATGTGACCGGAGTGGAAGGAGACGAAGCAGAGACCTGGCCGAAGTGGAACGAGACGAGGCGGAGACCTGGCCAAAGTTACCCCGGTGGTGGTTCGCCGCTTCGCCGCTGTCGTCAAAGTCACGCCGGTGGTGGTTTTGTATAATATTGGTATATACACATGTATTTAGATTGGTATTTGTACGTATATTTTTAGTTTAATAAAAAAATTATATTTAAAATGATTGCAATTTTTTATTTGATTTTTTTTTTGTTTTTTTTCAAAAAATTAGCGAGGAAACTGTGTTTGGTTGTTCTATCGCAAATTCGCGAGGAACCATATTCCATTGCAAATTTGCGATGATTTATTTTCCGTCGCAAATTTGTGAGGAACTATTTTCCGTTGCAAATTTGCGAGGAAATTGCAAGCGTTTTTCATTTGCGAGAACGGATTTGCGAGGAATATGTTTCCCTCGCAATTTCCTTGTAAATTGCGATTTGCAAGGGAATTGCAAAGATTTCTTCCCTTGCAACATATGTGTTTTCTTGTAGTGTTGACGTAATAGGAAATGAAACAAGAAGACACAACTTAAAAGGATTAACTTGAGATCTTTAGACATCAAACAGGAAGACAAGTAGAGTATGACTTTAATTAACCAAAAAAAATCAAAACTTTTAGCAAGTATTCTCCTTTAAAAGAACACAAAACCTAGGGTCTTCCTGATTTTTGCAATCACACTCTGTTACCTGAACAAGGCTGAGTCTGATGTCTAGGTTATCACTCGTAACACCGAGGGTATTCCTAAGGTGGTGAAGATCAGGATGGCCACTGACAATGGAGACAACGCCAGACAAACTCACACGCTCGCACCTTGTGACATCAATCTCCTGTTCACAGTTCTTACAAGTTAACAAAACAATCATAGACAAAAGCTTTATGTCTGAAGACAAAACAGTACCTGTAACGAAGGACAACCATTCTCAAGATACTCTAACCCATCATCATCTATCAACGTACAGTTCACCATATCTAAAACCTCAAGCTTCGACAAAACAGTACCTGAATCAAAACCAAAGTCAGACTATAGGAAAATCTCTTGGTGATTGAGCAACGGAGAATACGAGAGAGGACAAAGATGGACATGACGGCGACTGAAGTGACGAGATGCTTCCCTTTGCGATGGAGAGGAGAAGATGAGATAAGAAGGAGAGGCGATTGACCGGAGGAGAGACGATTAAACGGAGGAGAGCTGATTGATCGGAGGTGACGCCGATGGAACGTAGGAGAGCTGATAGACCGGAGGATACGCCGATTGAACGGAGGTGACACTTTCGTTGAGAAATTCAATCGGCGTCCCAACGGAGACCACGAGAAAACAAAAGAGAAAGAGATGAGAAAGGAAAGAAAAGAAAAGGAAGAGAAAAGAAAAAAAAATGAAAAATCACATATGCCGACACGTGTTTAAAGAAACCCATATACGATCGGTTACCAAAACACCGAATTAAGGATCGGTTACTCTAATTTCTTTTTGTTTTGATT
>NC_027751.1:33840644-33841133 GCF_000695525.1 Brassica oleracea var. oleracea
GATCGAAGCAAATGACGGTAATCCCGTTGATCGTCTCCAACTCATTAAGGTGGCTCACACTAACAAGACGACGGGTCAAATTCAGGACCCCGTGATCAAAGGTGTAGTTGATTTGGTGGAAGCTGAAATAGTATATCAATCTCAGCCTCTCTCTGATGACGGCGACTCTATGGGAGCTTCACCCAACCTGTCTCTATTGCAAATAAATGAGATGGTTGAAAAGGTAATTTTTTTTATTAATATATTTTTTTTATAATGTCGATTACTTACTTCTCCCTATTTACTTATTTTAAATATTTTTGTAGGCGGTTCCTTACCACATTTCGTCGGAATATACCGACGAACATCATTCGTCGGTATATTTCGACGACCATTGTCCGTCGGTATATGCCGACGCCCAAAGTTCGTCGGAATACACCGAGGAACACGCTACGTCGGAATTGTCCGAGGAACGCTCTCCGTCGGTACGTAGTTTTTCCGATGAACTCT
>NC_027751.1:33841266-33852060 GCF_000695525.1 Brassica oleracea var. oleracea
ACAGGTTCGTCGGAAATTCGTCGGAATTGGTCTATTCCGACGAATTTTCGACGATTTCGGCCATCAGAATCTCCCTATTTTCTTGTAGTGACAGCGGCGGAGAGAGGAGGCGTGAAGAACTCGAGGTGGCGATGGAGTTATGTGAAGGTGGTGAGCTTTTGCTTAGATTGTAGCTCTAGGTGATTCTTTGGATTGTCGATTTTCTTCAAGCCAGATATGGATTCAGATTCTGTAACCCTAATCCCTTTTAGATATAGTTTCTTTAACAACTGTATATTGATATTTGTGTAGATTTAAGAAGAGGAAGAGAGAGAAGAAGAAGAAGAAGAGGAGGAGATGTGAACGGAGTGGAAGGAGACGAGGCACAGACATAACCGGACTGGAAAGAGGCAACAAGGAGATGTGACCGGAGTGGAAGGAGACGAAGCAGAGACCTGGCCGAAGTGGAACGAGACGAGGCGGAGACCTGGCCAAAGTTACCCCGGTGGTGGTTCGCCGCTTCGCCGCTGTCGTCAAAGTCATGCCGGTGGTGGTTTTATATAATATTTGTATATACAATTGTATTTAGATTTGTATTTGTACGTATATTTTTAGTTTAATAAAATTTATATTTAAAATGATTGCAATTTTTTATTTGATTTTTTTTTTGTTTTTTTTCAAAAAATTAGCGAGGAAACTGTGTTTGGTTGTTCTATCGCAAATTCGCGAGGAACCATATTCCATTGCAAATTTGCGATGATTTATTTTCCGTCGCAAATTTGTGAGGAACTATTTTCCGTTGCAAATTTGCGAGGAAATTGCAAGCGTTTTTCATTTGCGAGAACGGATTTGCGAGGAATATGTTTCCCTCGCAATTTCCTTGTAAATTGCGATTTGCAAGGGAATTGCAAAGATTTCTTCCCTTGCAACATATGTGTTTTCTTGTAGTGACATCGTGCAGACTCTCGAGCTCCAAAGGCCGATCGAAGAACTTCTGGTACAGAATTTATTCACGGTACGTGCTACCGGAAAGGTATCATCTACTACAATGTCGCTTGATACTCTCATAGTCTGTTCTTCTTATATGCTGTGGATCATCCTGGTCTATCGTTTGTTTCCCATACCCTAGATGGTACAAATTACAATACCTGGAGGGTTGCAATGGCAATATATCTAGAATCTAAGAAAAAATGAAGTTTTCATGACAGATATTTTCCTAGAGCAGAGGAATCTGATTGATGTTTAAGATATGGAATCGCCAGGGACGAATCCAGGATTTGTAATTATTGGGTGCACTCTTTATAATAAAATAGAAACAGGTCAAAAGATAGTATCGTACCTTGGTTTCTTTACACGAAAATTACATTATCAATTAATATTACGGGTGCACAGGCTCCCATAGTGGGTAACCTGGCTTCGCCCCTGGGAATCACTACAATATCATGGTCAAATCTTGGCTTTTGAATTTAGTTAATCAAGAGATATATGATAGTATTATATACTACAATGATGCTGCAAAGACTTGGTTAGATTTATTCAAGAGGTTTAAAGTTAGCAATCTGCCAAAAGTTTATCAGTTAGAACAAGAGATTTTAACTCTCCATCAAGGATATATGGAACTCTCTTCATATTACACAAAGATGAAGCAGTTGAGCTTACGTCATGGTGTCAACCGACACCACCTTAGTGCCGATCGACACTCCTCCAAATGAGTTTCACATATCTCAGCAAACGGCCCCGAAAAATGACATATCTTCTCAGCTCTTGTCCAGTCCTCAACTGTGGACACCATTTTATAACCTCTCCTATCAAATGTCTCTAATTTAACAAATGTTTGATGATACTTGATGGCTCTTTAAGCATATAGTATGCCGAGTTCTATATTGTCTGCACATCCTGTAGCAGACCCGCACTTTCCTTTATATTCACATCAACCACACATTTTTTAAACAATAATTCACGTGTTTCCGATGCTGTTACATATTTAACATTCTCTCTTACTTTGTGCAAAGAGCCTCCAATAACCATCAAACCATCTTGCACTATGAGGATAAGTATGTGAGCTGCATATCTAACATAGAAAAACTCTCCTCGACACAGCAAATCATCCCTCAGCATCAGCTAAGATTTCACAATATCTTGCATCGAGTCATTACTTGTACCATTATCTAATGAGATAGAAAACAATTTTTTTCTTTCAATTCTCCACTTTCAGTGATTCAAGGAGCTGCATCGCAATATTCATACATGTATGTGGTGGTGGTAAAGCACAAAACATCATGATCTTGATGTTCAACTTCCAATTCCGATCAATGTAATGAACTGTCACACACATATAGCCCTCAATTTTTAGTGATGACCATAACTCAGACGTCAAGCAAACTCTTCCAGGAAGACTCGCTAATTCCCTCTTCAATGTTTCTCTCTCGCTTTCATACAACCGATATACATCTGTCTTCATCATGTTTCGACAAATGAATTTGACATCAGCATTCAAATGCTTCCAAGTGTCTCTCACCTTTTCATACTACACATACTACACATACGAATATGGGAGGTCAAGCTGGACTATTGTCTTAGCTACAAGCTGCTTAAAGACAAAATGATCATACTTGCGAGGTTGTAATTTGCCTTCAGCATTGATATTCATTTTGCCGTTCATCCTTGTATACATTTTTCATCTTAGACAATGCCTTCTCAAATCCGAAGTTCCATGCCTATGAGAGCTCCAAGCATACTCATTCTTGCAATGATTGCATTTATGCTTTCTTGCAATGATTGCATTTAGCTTTCTCTTCGCCATTGGATTTTCGAATCACAAAAAAAATCCACCCAAACATCTGACCTTTGCCTACTATCCATATCATCATCCTCATCGTCCTCATCAGAATCATCATCCACGTTAATCTCCTCTTCGTGTTTTTTCTTTTTCTTTTGCGGCTGCATCGAGTCTGCCAGGGAAACTTTCTTCTTTCCATTATTTGGAGTCGGCTTCGAAGACTTCCTCCCTTCACATATTACAGCAGCAATCAATTTCTTTTATCCTTGACTTGCCTTTTGAAGACGATGCAATTCCACCGGATGTAGATGACGGGATAATGGGTTTCTTCGAGTTTTAGAGACTCCCTGATCGGGTACTGGTTTGTTTGCGAGGCTGAGAGGATTGGGTTGGAGGAAGAGTGATTTAAACATCAGTATCAACTTCATCATCATCTACTTCTATCATCCTTTGTTTCCTTTACTGCTTCTTTCCATCAGAACAAACAACCTCATCATCAGCATCAGCAGCAACATTGAGAGCTCCTAACAGTCGTTGAGTCTCAAAGTCACATGTATCCAATGGCTTGAAATTAGGATCCATCGCCTATTGCTCTCTCAAGTTTTTTTTCTGCTTATGTTTGCCTCACAAAGTCACGATGAGTCGTGAGAACAAAGGTTCCTTGTGTTTAGGTTTATTTTGTTAGGGTTTTTAATTTTGTAACTATTTTTAATTCATTTTTTTAAATTAATTATTTCTAATTTTCAGAAACAACGACACACTAGGAGGGGTGTATGGAATCTGAAATTTGAATTGATTTGATTTTAGTGAGTTTTTAGATGATTTAGGTGAATATTAGAATTTGAGGTGATTTTTGTTAAACAACTCTAGAATCTCATCTAAAATCATGAGATTTAGATTTTTATTTTTATAACTAAGAAACTCCTCTCAAACATCTTAAAAACATTTAAAGCACTCTAAAATCTCCAACTTAAATTTTATTCAATAACAATGGATTCCAGAGTATTTTATAAAATGACAAGTTCAATAATACTGGATTTTAAAGTATTTTTTAAAATCATAATTTGAATAACAATGGATTTGTCATTTTAATACAAATCATCTGAAGCTCTTAGATGAATACACCCTCCTAGAAGTCTAAAACTAAGACAAGACGGAACAACTGAACAAGCATCACTAACCTGAACTCAATGCACATGTGTCCTCCTCCTCTTTGCTCGAATCTTGCTTGGCACACCTCATACACATGTGATGACAATAATGTAAATAACAGAACTCATGATGAATATATAACAGCATGTTCTTCTACGTTGATCCATACTGTTTACGTTTCTGCTTTTTCTTTTCTTTCCTCTCTGATCTTTCACCCTTTACTTACAAACACAGTCAAGTTGCAAAGGTTAGTAATGCAAATGATCACTGGTGAAGTTTATTAATCATGTGTGCTTTTCACGTTGTGTTACTGTACATTGGTTTTGGTTCGCGGTGGTTTCATCTCCAGACAATCGGTTTAGTGTTTCCTTATTATTTTATTACTCTTTTTCACTTTTGGGTTTCTTGATCTGTTTTTTTTTTTAATTGTATTTTCATATTCCATCTATCTAAACTATTAAAACTAAAGTACAAATAAATCTTAACCTTAAGTTTTCCTCAATAATTACTATCTAATGCCATTGACTTTATAAATAGCAATTTCCATAAAAATTGTTACGAAATTGTCTAATATTTAGCTACCTAATAAATTTAGAAGATATGCAATCCTTCATTTAATTTAAATCAAAATCAAAAATTCAATTTTACAATCCATAAAAAAACTATAAAATAGATTAAATGATCAGATTAATTTATTGGTTTATTGAAAATTAAATTAATCAAAATCGTTTAAATTTTTAGAATAATAAAAATAACTCAGTTATATTTAATTAATTAGTATCTTCTAATTTAATTAGTACAATAATGTATGTATTTAATTTTAAACGTTTACAAAAACAAATATTCGTGCGGACGCACGGGTCAAGATCTAGTTTTGTTTAAGTTGACAGACAGAGCAAGAGTTCTTTGTTTCTTTTTATGTTTCAAGTTATTACACCTTTTGGAAATTTTTGTGACATTAAAACCATTGTGCTTCACATCTTGGATCTTCAAGACTTACCAATAAAATACCATAGCACTGTTCAGAATGAAAGACAGATCGGTGGAAGCAACGAACATCTTTCTCAAGGAATTGAACACGGAGAATTTAGGCTAGAGAACAATATGTGAATCTATTGGCCGTGAAAGAGAAGGAGAGAAGATAAACAAAGGCAGTAGCAAAATTGAAGGAAAGATGGAAATATTATTTACTGAAGTAATTATTAATGAAGCTGTGATGGCCCGACCGTCCACAGCTAATGGGCCACCCACGTCCGTTCTATTGGCCCGTGGACCCCATCTCATTCCAACGGTCGGTGCGTAAATTTTTCAAGGCTCGAAATCATTGTTTACTGACCCTACAATCAAACATGACATTTCCCCGTGCTTTGGCCTCACTCGCACGGTATCGTGAATCACTTTCCGATAGGTCACCCATCCTTCCAACCCAAGCACGCTTAACTCTGGAGTTCTAAACGGATGTGTCACGGAAAAGATAAGTCAACTTTGGTAACATAGGTAGCCAAATCAATTCTCTTAAGACTTTTCATATATCACAACTCGGGATGTTACAATTCACCCCCTCTCAAAGAACGCAACGTCCTCGTTGCTCCCCACGACAGGTCTCAAGACGCCTTTCAGGTCAGAACCGAGATGGCTAACCAGCTCTGATACCACTTGTAATGCCATGACCGCCCACAGCTAATGGGCCACCCACGCCCGCTCTATCGTCCCGTGGGCCCCATCCCATTCTAACGGTCGGTGCGTAAATTTTTCAAGGCTCAAAATCATTGTTTACTGACCCTACGATCACCACATGACCGTTCTCCGTACTTTGGCATCACTCACACGGTATCACGAATCACTTTACGATAGGTCACCCATCATTTCACTACTCTAGCCCAAACACGGCTAACTCTGGAGTTCTAAATGGATGTGTGACGGAAAATATAAGTCAATTTTGGTGACATAGGTAGCCAAATCAATTCTCTTAAAGACTTTCCATATATCACAACTCGAGATGTTACAGAAGCATTCTTCAAAATGAGTATGCAGTAATTTTATTTCTTATTCCAGACAACATATGGTTAAGGGCTGTGTTTCATCATAAAGATAGGTTTGGATTCACAAAAAAACAAGGTAACAAAGTAGATTGAATAACTACAGAGTATATATGCATCAAAGTCCAAGCTACTTTATTATTCTAACAATATCCAAAATACAAATGAGTTTCCACTATCGAAAAAGCATCTACGTCGTGAAGCTGTATATTGCTCAAAATCTACTAACAAATAAATGAAGCATAATCTAGCAACATAGAAACGAATTGTTACATAGAAACAAACTCTTTCTTTTTTTTTCAGGTGGAGAAAGTGTTACGGATTCTTTTTTCCCCGCAAGACGAAAACAGGCCCATCCTGCAAAAGTTGGATGGTAACCACAAAAATTTTGATGTTTCTGTGTCTTACCCCAAAAAAAACAATTATACACTTAATTTTTGATTAATTCAACAATATTTTAAGTCTTGAAATTAATTTGGTAACCACAAAACCAAAGTTGATTAACTTTGTAACATAAAAAATCCAGTCACATAATCATGATGTCAATTGAATTGCCATGATCCCGCTTTATTTGTTGAATGTTAGACTTTGACTATGTATAGTCTAGTCACTATTTCCTTTCATATTGGGCAAGACACAGAAACATCATTCATTATTTCGTCTTGTTTTAGTTTATAGAGTTTGAAGGTACAACACAAAAATATATTTTATATGTTATGTTTTCCGGTGATGGAAGATGGAAACATATGCAATTTAGCATGAGATTCGGAAAACCCATGCAAATTGTGACACGACGAGAGTTTACAAATTTGAAAAAATATGAGTTATTCTTGATATGTTCACCAACCAATAGGATTTCATCATTTCAAAGTTGATATTTTTTAAAATAAAAAACAAAATATTGTCAAGTTATATTACTTTTTTTAAATAAAAAAAAAAGTAAAACAAAATAATATTTACAGAAAAAAATTAATTTTTTTTTCAGCAAACACTAAACCCTAAATCCTAATCACTAAACCCTAAATCCTAATCCCTAAACCCTAAAGACTTGGGTAAATCCTAAATCCTTGGGTAAACTCTAAACCTTTGGGTAAACCCTAAACCCTTGGATAAATCCTAAACTCTAAATCAATATCACTAAACACTAAAACACAAAAGGGTTTAGGGTTTAGGATTTAGGGTTTAGAGTTTTAGTGTTTAGTGTTTTTTTATTTAGAGTTTAGGATTTATCCAAGGGTTTAGGGTTTACCCAAGGGTTTAGGGTTTAGTATTTAGGGTTTAGGATTATGATTTAGGGTTTAGTGTTTTGCCGACGACGTTAAAAATATATTTTTTTTGTAATTAGTATTATTTTTTATTTTTTTTACCTTTTAATTTAAAAAACATAATATAATTTGACAATATTTTGTTTCATTTTTTAAAAGATATTGAATATGAAATAACACAATCATATTGGTTAGTGAACCTCTAGGTTCACTTTAGAGGGTGAACCCAAGAATAAGTCAAAAAATATTGTCTCACATACACAGACATCTTTTCCTTCCAAATTTTTGTATATCTATTTTATATATTTTCTCAATTTATTTATGAAATTACCTTCAGATATAAAGTTTACCCTAATTTAAAAATTATGTTTCTATATTGTTGATTTTGTAAAGTTTGTTTATTCTTTTTGCACTAACGAAAACTGATCATTTGAAGTGTTGTTTTTGTCAAACTAGATTATAACAGTTTATCGCAACGAAAGTTGGATAATTGATAATTGAATTCGAATTTTAGGATTGATCTTAATAAACTCTAAGCAACTATTAATCTGAGTTTTGATTGCATGTTTAATTAATATCCATGGATATAGCATTTTTCCTATTTGTTTATAAACCGACTTCATTGTTCTATTTTTTTTTTTTTTTTGAACCCGAACGGATAACCCAAAAACCAAAAAAAAATATGAATAACTGATCTAAATGTCCGAATTAATCAAAAATATAAATATTTGAAACCTAAATATGTAATTAAAATATTCAATTCTATATTTATTTTGAAATGATATCTAGAAATAAGTATTAAATTTAAATAAGTAGCTTAAATATCTAATTCTATATAAATAAGTATTTATTTCTTATATTTTGCTTTTAATTTTTTGATTTAATTTCAGATATATCTGAACCCCGAACCAATATAACCCGAATCCGAACGATATATTTTTAAATAATCAAAATATATTTGGATAAAATGTTTATTTGGTTTAAGGATGTGTATTTTAAGAGAGTGCTATTGGATTAATTTGAACATATTAGTCAAGCTATAGTTTATTGTTATAATAATAGGAATTAGCCGTTTTTCCATTTGGACAAATTTAATAAAAAAATGGATGAATAGTAATTTAAGGTGTTGATTGCTCCTAATTTTGGAATAATTTTGTTTTTTTCCAAACACTAATTTTTATCCAGTCAAAATTCTTAAGAAGTATATTCTCTAAAATATAGAAAAACTAACCAAAATCTAAATTTCATAGTTTTCTAATATTTGTACAATCGATTTTTCATTTTTTATTTTTATTTAAAATATTACTCTATTTATGCATTATATAAAAATAAATAAATATGATAAAAGTGTTACTATACACTAATAACGTTTATTAAAAATAATTTGTTTAACATGCATTGAAAATAATTTATATCAAGAACATTTTCTTAAGCTTATCAATAAAATTAATTTAACTGCTTTAAATTAACTTTATATAAAATTTATATGTTTTGTTTATAACCTAACGATATTATTTGCTTAAAACTTGATATATTCTTTTAATAGTTTTAGTTTTTTAAGGAAAATATAACTTATAGAAATAATAGACAGATTCAAAAATTCAATTAAAATTATTGATTAAGTTTTTGAAAAACTCAAAATCGACCAAAAATTTTAAAATTCAAAATTCAAAAAAATAACTAAAATTAAAATGACCATTTGTCTTTTTTAAAATTTAAAATTTACTGCAAAACTAAAAGCCAAAAATTAAAATTCAAAAACTAAAAACGAAAAACAGATAACAAAACGCCATGAAAACAATGAGGACCTAAGTTACCGAGATTAGCAACGAAGTCCAAGTTTTCGAATCTCAAAATGACTGGAACGGAATATTACAGTTTAGTTACAAAGCTTAACATTTAGGGTCTTGGCCTCTTGGGACTTCATATTCTTTGTAACTTCACTTGGTACAACCATTGAACGGAGTCGCATTGATTCTTGCCTAAGAATCAAGAAGACTCAGTGATTGACCTGCTGATATAATGAATTGAAGTAAAGAGGGATCGGCAAAATGAACTCTGTTTCTGCTACGATCTTGTTCATATTCCGAGTAAATAACCTGAACCGTTAAGACAATATCTAAGCTAATTGCCTCAACTTGACAGAAGTTTCCATGGAGTTTATACATAAGCAAGAACTCGCAACATCAACTAGAAAACAAGAACCAAAGAACTTCCACGGTGTCTGTAGAAAAGCAACAATCCAAAAAGAAGATTTTACAAGATCAGCTAGAATTATAACGAAATTAGCATTGGTCCATTTAAACAGAGAAGCCAGTAAGAAAACCTAATTCCTAAGATGCTTCAGCAATCACAGAGCCTATCTCACGCATAAAGTCAGTCTTGTGCAGCACCAGTTCCATTTCTTTGGCCTGCAATAACTTCCACTTCTCTTCCATTCTCTTCTTTGTCTCCACTGTCACCATGCTCCATTTCTCTTTCACGAACCTTTCACTCACACCTAAACCCGCAATAGATCCTACAAGAAACGAGTCTTCAAACCAGTCAGATGCTCTCACACCATGAGACTTGGAAGCTCCTCCTCCATTAATCAACACTTCCTTATTCTTTTCACCACCAGCCAACACCTCCCCATCTTGTGCTACCTTTTCACCACCAGCCAACACTTGCCTATCTTCTCCTCCATTGTCACCACTAACCAACGCCTCCCTATCTTCTTCTACTTTGTCACCATTAGCTTCCACAGAAACAGGCTTCTTCTTAGTCTTTTTTGGTGTTCCACTGGACTTAGCGGCAGATTCAAGAGCCACAACTTCTTCTTCTTTACCAAGCTTCTTCACATTAGAATTGAGAGCCATTCCATGAGATCCCCAAATATAGTTGGCCAATTTCAAACAATCAATATCATGATTTTTAGTCAAGGACTCAGCACCGTGCTTGACTTTCCCCATATACTTCCTCTTCAAAGACCTAATCTTATCAACGAACTGGATTTTACTAGCCTCGAAGCTAATCGACTTACTGGTGATTTCGTAAAACCTATCCATGTCTTCGTACGGACTCTTCCCCGTATCAGCTTTGAAATCGATCATACCTTGAAGCATAGAGACCTCATCTTCTTCGCTCCACAGCCTCTGAAACGACGACGGTTTCTTCGCCTCCTCTGCAATTTTGGCCCGTTTTGCACTAACGGAGGTCGTTTCGATCGGCCGCTTCTTCACTGCCAGCGAGCCACCCTTGGGTTTGGTGACGGCGTTCAGCTTCTCAGATTTGGAGTTCTTCGCGGACGGAATGGCGACTGGATTCATGAGATCGTCAGACGAAGAATCGTTGGAGATCTGTTCTTCTTCATCGTCTCCGGACAACGCCTCGACTTCATTGTCGTCGCTTGAAGATGCTTTCGGTGGATCTTCCAAAGGGTTGGGCTTCTTCTTCGTCATTTGGAGATTCCTTCTGTTAACGCAGCAAGAAGAAAAAGCTAGGGTTTACGAGAGAGTCCAGTGAAGAAATTAATATAGTGGAAACAGGTTATTGTCAAGTATCTCAAATCTTGTACTTTTTTTTTTTTTTTTTTTTTTTT
>NC_027751.1:33852169-33867293 GCF_000695525.1 Brassica oleracea var. oleracea
TTTTTTTTTTTTTTTTTTTTTTTGTGCAATCTCAAATCTTGTACTCTCAGATAGATTCTAGTGGAGCAACGAAAATCGCATTTATTTCACTTTTTTTTTTTTTTTTTACCGAAAATGGTTAAATTCGGATCTATCAAAGACACAGACCTAACTTCCGGATGAGAGATGCACTCTTAGACCATGATTATAGCTAAAACTGTTTTTTGGGTTTCTTAAAAAAAAAATTTATTTTTGTTTTCTCTGATTTGAAAAAAAAAAGAAATTAAAAAGAAAACCAATCGCGGACCGCCACGTGTCAGTGGGGCTTGCAAACAGTGCAAGAAACAGACCAAAGTCGATCTTTCTTTCGCGACTTTTGTAACCGGTTTTTTATTTTTTTGTGGAACCCACACTATATCTTATTACTATTTTGTTAAGAACCCTTCTTAATTACATTCCGATAATCGTGCTCTCAGTGTCCTACTCAGTGGAACTCGGAAAAATTAGAATTGAATATACATTCCTGAATTCAAACTGAAGCCATGTCAAATTTGTTGATTTTTATCACTAATTTTTAAGTTATAACATATTTTATACATAGTTCAAATTTCTTTTGCTTTTTAATTCATAATCACAGTTTTATTATATTTATTTACAAAGTAATAATAAATGTTTTAATATTAGTGTCATGAATATTAGTATTTATTAAATGATAAAATAACAACAATATTCCAAACTCTATATCTTATTCAAACGCAACCCCCTAAATATAAAACCCTAATTCCTAATCAATAAAAGTCTTTTAACACTTATTAAAGAAAGTTTCATTGAATCAGCGACATCTATGTACCAAGAATGCAAAATACAAAGATGGATAGCCTAGCACGAAGTGTAAAGAAGCAACTATTTTTCGTCGTTCACATGGATACAGATCTCTCGATGTGGTTCACAGAGTTCGTATGAGTCTACATAAGTTGATGACAAAAAAAGTCTTTTGACATTTTAATAAATGCTACTTTCAAAGATTTTCTTAATTTTTTTTTACTTTGGAAGAAAATGTTGTTTGAAGTTATTTTAGGATTTTTGTTTTTGAAAAAGGGTTTATTTATTTTAGAATATTCCTCATTATTTATTACATATAACTAAAAATGTAAATGCCACATGTAAATAGTGAATTTTTATAAAAGATGAATTTAATATAAAATGATTTTTAAATGTGTTATTTTACGCTTATTTATATAACTAATATTTCTATAAAAATTCAATAACATAAATATCTATAATAATTAATAAATAATGGTTAAAATCAGTAAATAAAATAATTGCATATAAACTATATAATTATTATGTTCAAAATGTCACATTAAACAAATATTAATATTTGTAAATGCTAAAAATATATACTAATAATCATATAAAACAAATTTGATCAATATAAAAGTTAAAAAAAAACACCCGTGCGGACGAACGGGGCAAACTCTAGTGACAATTAATTATCAACTAGATTATGATTTGTGATTTCTTTTTTGTTAATTTTTTTCTTATTAAATCAAATTAGAATAAGATATAAAGACTTGTTAATTATAAAATTTAAAAGTTTTAAAATATTGATAACTAATTATAGAATTAATGCACTCGACATATACCATAAATATTATATTAGTAAAAATGTAATTGACATTGTTCTGCATAGTAGTTTTTTATTCGTTGTTTTACCACTATTTGACTTAAAAGCAACACTTTTTCGTCACACATACATTTACACATATATATATATACATATTAGCCATTTTCGGAATTGCGATAGGTGTGTGAATTGGACGGAAGAGATGTGCCTAGTGAGTTAACAAAAAATCAAAAATTAATCAGGGGTTTATTTTTTTAACATTTTCTATATATTTCGTAAGTAAATGAAAAATTACTTCCAACAAAATCTTATGTACTAATATATTATTCTAATATATTTTAATGACTATATAAGAAATTTTACAAATTCTTATATATTTTCTAATATAATTCTTAAATAATCTAAAAAACAGAGAATATACTTATTAGCTAAAGGTGAGTTTTATATTAGTAAGCTAACGATATTAGTTCAACCAAAATCTTAAAAAGGATAAGAATATCTTAATAATATATGTGCTTAAATTATATACTTTAAATAATTCTCAAGTAAAAGAATATATACATGGGCAAAGCTTTCCTTCTAAAGCTTTGATTGGTAAAGCTGAAGATAAAACAATAGCAATATGTTATAAAAAGTAGTATGATGCAGAATGTATATGTTTTTATTTAAATACTTAATAAGGTGGTTGGTAGACTAATAAATGATTCATATATTAAATTACCATAAACATTAATATATAGTATACAATTTATTTTCCTAAATAATATAGATATATATTCTTACATATAATATATAAATATAATTATTCTATGTTTTTTGTTCTTAAAATAATGAATCATATATAATCATATAAATTATATTATATTTCAGTGTAAAATATTATTACTTTAAAAAATATATATTTTCATTATAAATTTTATCTACATATTTGAAATTTTTTTGGAAGAACGTATATTCCTGCATATCTTGATTATGTTATAATTTCATTTTTTCAGAAAATATTGAACTAACCAAAACCTAATCTAAACATTATAAATATACGATTCAGTCAGGGCCGGCTTAGATAGGGGGATAAGCGGTGCGACCGCCCCGGACCCAATCTCTTGTCTCCCTATTTCGTAATAGAGAGGTCCGATTTAAGAAAAAAAAACATATATTTTTATATTAAACATAAGATAAATGGTCCAATTTTTTTTTATATGAAAGTTTTTTATGTTCACAGATTTATTTTCAAAAATACTAGTGATATTTTGAAAAACAAAAACAAATATCTATCAAAAAAATTTGAAAAAATAATAGTTTTGAAATTAAAAAAAAAAATTGCCCCATGGCCCATGACACCATTGAGCCGGCCGTTCATTCAGTCATCGACCTTTTCCATTCAAAAAACCGCCTAACCATTTCGGGCTCCCTTTATACCCCTATAATCTTGATTAAAGATGGCAAATCCAAGCCAATGCCATTCACCAGTGAACCAATATTCTACAACCCTTAAGATAATTCTTGCATACGAAACGATTACTTATTTAGAATTAAGATTATGTTAGTTACTTGTAGTGCTTTATGAGTAGGCTCACTTCCTCTGAAGCTGACTCGGGGCCTTGTGTAAATGGGCTTCATGATTCTAAATCTCTCCCATCAGGTTTTCGTTCCCCTTCATTGGAACGGTCGCGCTAGCGATTGGTTCACGTCTTGCTAATTAGTGCTTCGGCACACTCCTCTTTTGGACTTATGATGAAGTGTTTTGTATGGAATGTAAGAGGCCTCAATGGCGAATCCAGGCATTCTACGGTTATACAGTGGATTAATCACAACCGCCCTCTTATTGGTGGTCTTTTGGAAACATGTGTGAAGCAGCATAATATAAATTTTATCAATGTCTCAGCTCCTCCTGGGATGGCATTTTGATTCAAATCACTCAGATATGGCAGAAAATGGAAGAATAATTGTGGTCTGGGACCCAAGACTGACAGTTCTAACTTATGTTAAGACAGATCAGATTATGGTATGTGGTGTATTATTTCCGGTAACCAACACCTCTATTACAATGGGCTTTGTTTATGCAAGAAATGTGTTGACTGAGAGAAGGGAACCGTGGGATCTCATCAAAAATCTCTCACCATCTTCTTTATTTCAATCTTCCCCATGGATCTTCTTAGGGGATTTCAATCAGATTTTATCTATCTCTGAAGCCTACTCCTTGTCTCCTTCTCCCATCCCGATTGAAGGCCTTTTGGATCTACAAGATTGCCTCTATACTTCCAGAATTTTTGATTTAGCAAGCAGAGGCAGTCAGTTTACTTGGACAAACAGGAGCCCTACATCTCCCAAAGCCCGGAAGCTTGATAAAGTCCTGATAAATGAATCATGTCTAAATAGATTCCCAAAATAAAATGCATACTTCGATGAACCTGGAAGCCCTGATCACTCTCCCTGTCTAATCTCCTTGGCATCAGTTGTTCACAGAAGGAAGTCTTGCTTATTTTATTATTCCTTATTTGCCTTTCATCCGCAGTACATTGAGATGATGGTAGAGGCTTGGCTTCATGAAATTATCGCATCTGATCCCTTATTCTCATTAGAAATCATTTTAGTGACATTCAGAGGAGAACAAGGGAGGCTTTTGCAAGCGGTACAAGTTAGGGTTATGTCTACTCCATCGCCTGAACTATCTGAGGAGGAAATAAAACTAAAAGCAGGCCGGCTCTTCCTCTCTTCAGCTGAGGAGTATTTTCTTCGCCAGAAGTCACATATCATATGGTTAAGTGGAAACTCAATACAGCCTTCTTCCATAGGTTCATCTTGGCAAATCTGTCAAGAAACATCATTTATTTCTTGCTGGACTCTCGGAATCAGCGCATACCAGATTCCTTTCTCATGAAGTCGATGGCACTAAACTATTATCAGAACCTACTGGGAACCGAAAGCTTGGTCACGGCCTCACCCCTCACATTGGATCAAACCAAAGAAATTCATTCATTCAAATGTGATCCCGCTCAGGTTTCATCCCTTTCTACTTTTACTTCAGATGAAGAAATTAAGGCGGTTGTATTCTCTCTCCCCCACAACAAGGCACCGTGTCCAAATGGTTTTACCTCTGAATTTTTTGTCGACTCGTTCAGTACTTTTTCAACACTGGAAATCTTTCGCGTCAGGTCAATGCAACAGTCATCTATCTGATACCCAAGGTCTGTGCTGCTGTCTCATTGAACTTCGCCCAATATCCTTATGTAACACTGTCTACAAGGTTATTTCTAAACTGCTGTCGTCCGACTTAAAGACTTAGCTTCTCTCGCAATCTAAGAGAATCAAGTGGGATTCATAAAAGGAAGAAACCTTTGTGAGAACGTTTGATTAGCCTCTGAGCTTGTAGTCGACTTCAACAAACCATGTGTTATAGGAGGGGCTGCCTCCAAACAGATATCTCGAAAGCGTTTGATAAAATTTCCTGGAACTTTGTACTCAACATTTTAAACGCTTTTGATATGCCTCAGGTCTTTGTTTCCTAGATTAGAGCCTGCATCTCTACACCTCATTACTCTGCATGTTTCAACAGGGAATTGGAAGGCTTTTTCAAAGGTAAGAAAGGACTAAGGCAGGGGGATCCTTTGTCCTAAACTCCCTTTTTGTTTCCAATGGATATTCTCTTCAAGTTATTGGACAAGGCTGCAACTTCTCATCCAGATTGCTTTGACCCACTTGTCACCCACCTAAGCTTTGAAGATGATATTCTCATATTTTTTAATGGTACTGCTGCCTCATTGGAAAGAATTTTGGGTGTCTTAAAGGAATTTTAAGAAGTCTCGGGTCTCAGTTTAAACATCTCTAAGTCATGTCTTTTCCTTGACGGAAACAATTTGGATAATTCTCGTGAGTTAGCCTCACGGTTTGGCATATCTCAGGGTTCTCTTCCAGTCAAATACCTTGGTCTTCCTATATTGCCTCATAAGCTTCGACCTATTGACTGTCAGCCTCTCCTTGATAAGGTTCGCGGGCGGATGTCAGGTTGGACAGTGCGTCACCTATCCTTTGCGGGAAGGCTCCAGTTGTTAAAATCTGTTATCCATAGCATTATAAACTTACGGGAAGCAGTTTTCCCTTTACCAAATGTTTGCATTGATGAGTTAGAACAAATTTGCAATGCCTTTACCAAATGTTTGCATTCGGGCTCAGCTAGAGGGGCCAAAATGGCCTGGGATTCAGTTTGCACTCGTACTTCATTGGATGGTCTAGGTATCCGAAGACTTAAAAATGTCAAAATTGTGTATGGGGTGAAATTAAAATTGAATGCTATTTGCACAGAAGTGCTCTCTGTGGGTGGCCGGGGTTAAGAAGAATATCATTGGAGAAAAGTTTTAGTTGGACATCAGATTTTACCCGCTCAGGGAGTTGGATTTGGAAACAGTTGGTTAAGCTTCAAGACTTGGATTGTGACTGGATGTCACAGTTAGGGAGATAATACGAGTGGAAAACTTTTTTTCTCTTTTTTCACCTTTTATCACGCCAATCAGGTGAAAAACATTTTAACTTCTTTGACGCTCATTACTGTACAAATAGAGTAAAACAAATCATTCTTTTCCCTTATGATGAAAGAAAAAGTTGCGTTGGTTTTACTCTCGATCGGAGATTTGTTTTATCTCCAGTGGCGGATCTAGAAATTATTTTGACTGGGGACAAATAAAATTAATTAATTAAATATTAATATTTATATTGGATAATTATAGTATATAAATATTTTATATATATATATATATATCTTTTAAAAGAAAATTTAGAAGAAAATTAAACCAGCAAAATAATAAAAATAAAAGACTTTTTTCATATAAATAAAAGAACTATTAAATAAATCTACTAACAAAATAAACTGAAATAGAAAATATTAGAATAATTTGTTATGAAAACAAAAATATTCAGAGAATCTGAATGAAGAAAAGGCCGGGTGAAAAATAGGAAGGAGAACGACAGGTGGAGGAAAGTGGAATCAGAAAAAGTGAAAAAAAATAAAGGTTGAAGGGGCAGATGGGTTTGAACTGTGGCCCAGTGGAGGCATCTTAGTAGATTTAACCATATTAACTGCACAATCATGGGTACTTCTAAAGCACATAATTTGTTTTTATAGTTTTTAGTGGGGGCAGCTGTCTCCTCCCTGGACACTGTAGATCTGCCCCTGCTTATCTCTCTTTTTCACCTTTTTATTTTCTCCATTTTACTCCAATAAATACCAGTCACACCCTTGGCAAGACCGTAAATTCAATGCAAAGTTGAATCAGGTAATCAATTCTTTTATGGCATGATAACTGGACGGCTACATGCCCTCTTATTCAGTTTACCGGACCAATTGGGCCGATGGTCACTAGTATCCTCATTTAGGCTGTTGTCTCACAAAATACTTCAAATAACCATTGGTCTCTTCCTCGTGGAAGACACAAAATAACTCGTCCCCTGAGAGAAGCTCTGATTGAACACCAACCTCCAACTTCAAACGAGGCCTCCGATGTATTCTTTTGGCAAAACGACATCAATGACGTCCCTTCAAATTTATCCTCTAAGAAGACGTGGAAGTCATTTAATCCTCCCCCGCTTGTGTTTCCGTTGCATAGTTCAGTTTAGTCCAAGAAAATAGTGCCTAAACATGCTTTCATGACATGGATAATCATGAGGGACCGGTTACAACCCGAGATGGTCTCCGTTATTGGGGATTAAATGCCCCCTGATTGTCTCTTATTCTTCATCGAAAACAAAGGAGCACTTTTTCTTTGAGTGTACCTACTCCAGGGATGTATGGTCCAGTTTCTTCACCCACAGATCACTATTTCCGCCTACTCATCTCGCGGACATTGAAATCTGGTTGCGATGTCTTTCAACAAACTCAAAATTCAAAATTATTTTGATAAGCTACGCAGATGCAATATCAGGAAGAAGCAGACTCCTTCTTCAACATAGTTGACCGTGGAAACAAGAAAAAAAAATGAAGAAGCTGAGCTGGCGGATTAAAGCTTTCTTTTTGGTTTCAAGAGTTTATTATATTAGGAAAACACATTAATAGGTTAAACTTATTATTATTTAATATTTCAGTAGCATGCTATTGTAAATATTTTGCAAATCTAAGGGTTAATCTAATTTTGTACTCCTGTTTTAATAGATTAAGATGTTGCTTCATTTGCAATCATCTTTTAGATTTAGCTGAATCTTTAGACTTGAGGAGTGTATCGTCTCGGTTAAATCCAAGAGTGGAATCTGTACTTTATACTTTAGATTTGTGATATACAAGAGCTAGATTGAGTTTATCTAGTGTTTGCGAGGGCTAAACTCTATCATATTTGTCTCATTATCTTTCAAGCGATAATCTACATACTTTCTTTGAAGAGAGAAAACGCCATATTGCATTCAGGAATCTCTAAACCTATTCATGTCCTCATAAAAGAGATATAATTACTCATCAAAGCAAAGCTAGCTATCTAGCTTGGATAGAAAATCACTCCTCAGCAGGTGTCGTCTTCCTTCCCCAGCCACTAACACACCATCTTCCGTGGAAAGCTTCATCTACACTTGGTTTAAATTCATCCAACACTTCTTCCTACCTAGGCTCTAAGATTAAAATGAAAGCTGCTTCACTTACATTTCTGCGTTGTTTAAATATTTTCTTCTCGCTGTCACATGGTTTCGCTCTTTATTATTAAGAGAGAACAAATTTGTAAAGTGATGGCCCGTTTGAGAAGGAAATAAAAGGGAAGTATTGAGAAAAAAAAACTCTTTTATAATACTCTTTCTTAATTATTTTGCAGAGAACAATTTGCATCTAGACTACGAACTCATCTCCGTCTCGGTGTATGGAGGACCAGTGCGAACTTCTCATTGAACCCTCATCATAAAAATATTGGCCAACCAATCATGTCTACAAATTTTCGTTTAATGATTCAATGGAACTACTTCCGTTAAAGGTTCTAGTATCAAATTGATGATACATTCATCAATTTAACAACATTTGAGCGGAGCTCTGAGTACTCCTTTTTAATAGGTAAGTGTCTTTGAACAATTTTTTTAACTCAATGAATATTTTGATAATTAAATTCAATTAAACGATTATGTGTGTTTTAAACATCATTATATTTTGTTTATTGTAGACATTGTCGGACAAGTCATTGATGTTGGAGACATCCACGTTGCTCAAGTTTTTGGAAAAGAGAAGAAGAAATTCCAATTTCTTCTCATGAATTGAAAGTAATTATTCATATATAAGTTAATTTCATTTTACAAGGATATGATGCTAACGTGATAATGTCGATGACGATGACATTGAACAATATCTCCGCACAGCGTAATTTTCTGATAAACCATACGGGTCATCTTTTTTTTGGTAGGAAACCATACGGGTCATCTACCAATACTAAAAGGGAGATATGCTCAATGGAGAGAGATGCCACCTCAGATCAAAAAATCATTTAATAAAAATAAAATTTAGTGCCACATCATCGTGTTATTCTCGGTCTCGCAGATAAAGATGGTTGAGCAGTCCGTTCCTGTTCATCTCTCTTTCTCTCAGCGTAAATTTTTTATGCCTTTTGACATTATATCGATGCGTCTTCATCTTCTCACCCTCTTCCCATCCTCACTATATAAATGATGCCTTTTGACACTCAAATCTAAATATTCTTCACACAGTGCAGCAATTGCCAAAACACCAATTCTCGCCATCGCCTCCTATCTAGGTTACAGCGTCGCTCCTCCATAGCATGTAAGTTACTAATCACTTTTCTGTGTCAGTAGTTCTAAAATTAAATTTATCCACTATATGAGCTTCTGTTGATATCTGAAATGGCTAAGAACTGTTAATGATTCATCTTTGTTTCTTGCTGAGGTTTCCATTTGTGTCACCATCTTTAACTTCCTCTCTATTTTCGTCGCGATTCGTGTTTGTGATTTTATATTTGTCGATTAGAGTAATTTGTCAGAGTTTTATTCTTGGTCTTGCTTTCAGTTGATCTTATGAAGTGTTTTTCTGGGAGATGATGAGTACGATCTATATATGTATGCTTATGGTTTCGAACTGATATGATTATTGATTGACTTTGTGGTTTCTTCGATTTTTCATAGTCGTAGAATGCACTGCTACAGTTTGCGAGAGTGGTGAAGGCCAAATAACAAGTTGTAGGCTAGAAAGAGGAAGTTTTAAGAACCCACAGTGTGTGTGAAGCCATGGATGAACTTCAAGTAGTTGCATGAGTTTATACATGCCAGTAATGATGCGCCTACCATACTCTCTCAGATCTTGGTTGCCAAAAAGGTAAAAATATGACTAAGGAAATAAAAAAATATACATTTTTGTATGTAAGACATAGATGTGAATGTGATCGGAGCAATATCAACTTTGCTGTTTTCCGTGGCTACAAGGAGGTCCTGAAAACATCCAAATCACAGCTTTTGCCATTGCCTTGAAACAAGTAGCCATTCCAGAGAACAAAGCTTGCATACAGCAGATGAAGAAAACGCAAGTTTTAGCATTGGCTCTGCTTAGAAGAAAATGCAGACTGGTTACAGGTGTTGTTGTGGGATCTCACTCCTTTGGGCTTAACTGGTACGAGAATTCATTCAACGTTACCTACCAGATTTTAGAGTGTGTCTGATTTTCAGGGAAAGTCAGACACACTGGTGTGTTAGATGTGCCATATAACCTTAAACAAGACTGCTATATTTGGTGACAATGGTTGAATGGTACTATATCTCTTGGAGGTGTAACTGTGTAATGATACATAAATCTCACAGATTTGTTAATTGCATTTCACATTCATATTTATTATATGGTTTCTTTGCCTAAATTTGGGGATTTTTTATTTATCAACAGGGACACCGGAGGCGACAACCCGAGGCTGTATAGAGTCTGATTTCGAGTCAATAACGGACTTTCTGATGAAGGCAACTCATATAACAAGTGCGTTGCAGAGAAAACATGGTTAGCCGCACAAGGAGTTTGTGAAGAGTCTATGTGAGATTAGGAACCGAGTCGAAGCATTCGCTTTGCAGTATGAGATGCATGCTTCTAGCTATCAGAGAGATATAGCAACTGCTCAACAAGTATCCAAAACAAGCGGCGCTCCCGCGGTAAGTATTTCTCCACCATTATCTTAAGATTGTTCCTGTTAGAGTTATGTCTCCCATCAGCAAGTTTTGTTGTTTGACATAGCTGAACCAAACAACACCTGTTTCTTCCATTGTTTGCAGAAGAATTTTGATTTCTAAGTTTTGAAGCCTATAACTCTTTAGAGTATCATCACCAGTGAGCCAAACGGTTGCCTCTTCTGAGTCACTCTCAGGTTATTTCACCTTTTTGATTCACAATTTTCTTAACCTTTTCATTCATAGTTATAGATAATTACGTGGTGTTGATACTGTTGTGATAGATTGGATGCTTGACAGTGCTTCCAGCTGCTATTACAACCAGACCAATGGTCTGGCACTATGACTCAGATTGTGGATTCAATTACAGTTACGTAACAATTATAGTTTTTTCATTTTCTTTCGGATAGAATTGTATACAATTTCTTTCTTCATGTGGGATTACACTGATAATCAAAAAGGACGTTGGATGACACAAGCTGAAGCATACACTGCGGTTGAAGAATACGAGGCAATAGGCAACCAAGTCAAGCGTGCCTAGGATGGTTGGTAATATGGTTTATGGAGGAAGTCCAGTGTCAGCTGCACTCTCTGTTGGGAGACGAGAGTTCTATGCTCTGTTTATTGAAGAAGGTTTAGATTGGAGCAGTATCCCTTGGAAAAAGGAAGCCATGAAAAGTTTTGAGAAAGTCATCAAACTCGCTGAAAAAAGTAAATTTTGAAGCATGACATGGTTGCTGATAAGAGATACTTTGTCTGAGTTTGATCCTGATTTAAGTATGATGGAATATGAACAAGAAGGTTATGGATTGACTAGGAGTGTAGGGTCTTCTTCAAGGAGGGATATATTTTTAGTGGCACAAGATCAAGAAATCTGCTTCGGGGATGTTTCATTACGGATGAACTTTTAATGCAATGCATGTGTAGGATTGAGGGAGAGTAGTATGTATTTTAAATTCCCACTACTCCACTCCGTACATTTTCGGATTCTATGCAATGCATGTGTATGAGTGAGACTAGCTTTGTATGCATTTTAAATTCCCACTATTCTATTTCAAACTTTCTTGGAATCTATAGTGAGAGTCATCTCTATGACAGATAAATCTCGAATCTCATCATGGGTAAATAAATGAATCCCACTTATTCGTCCATCCGCACATTATACAAGTAAGATAAAGTTTCTAGGATTCATTTAAAGAATCTCCTGTCATTTGCTTTGAATTGTCCTAATTAACTATCCCTAAATTTGGTTTTGTCAGTGTATGCATAACAATAACCAACATACTATCTAGACGACAAACTTGATTTTCAAGTAAAAAAAATTTCATAGTTTTGATTTTTTTTTAGTTTGGATAAAATTTTGTTTCTCAGATGAAAAAAAAGTATATTTATTTAGTTTTCAAAAAGTATCATCACATTCAACCACATTTAAATTTTCTCTACTTTATAACATTTTTTGGTTTGGTCTTAAACATGACTAATTAATTTGGACAAATCACTTGAATGGTTTAGATACAAAATTTGGACTAATCGCTTGAATGGTTTAGGTAAGCAGTTCTGTTTTCTTATCTTACATAAATTGATTATATGAATTCAATATTACAACAAAATCAAGCTCTAATCAGACACACAACATAATGCATCTGTTCATTTTAGTTTATCTCACAGTCTTATACTAAATGGTCATGGTCGCCTCAATCATAATGTCATGTTCCAGCAAAGATTATGAAAACTATCGGCTTGAATTTAACGTCATGGTATTGGAATCAACAGATCATCTTTAAAACTCAGCAACAAATACCAAAAACTAAAACTAATGGTAGAGGCTGAAAAGAAAAAGATAACGAATGAAGTAAAAAATGAAAAAGTGGAACAATACATTCAAAACAAAATTAATGGCCAAAATACGAAAAGAAATAAATAAGATGAACCAAAAGCTAGATAACAAAACATTTAAAATTGGTTCAAATAAAGAATTTAGACGACAATGTACTACAGCAACAAAATAATAAAACCCCTACCTATCTACTCCTCAAAGTTAACCCAATAACTAATTTCACGAAAATCAGTAAAAGATAATCACCTAAGTATTAATCATTGTTGTATCAATCATTCCCACAAAACAATTACATATAATAACAACAAATAAACATTAATATACAAGTCAAACATAAAACAACGACATGTATCCACAAAAAACTGAACCATAAACACATAAAACAGGCAGTCGAAAGGGCGAGCTTGACAAACATTCTTATATGATACATTAGAAATCGATGTACCAAAAAAACAATTAACTGACTGGTTAGACCATCTCTTATCCTACTCCATAATTTACTGCAAAATAGAGCGGAAAATTGAGTAATGAAAAAACAAAAAAGTGATTATTCCATAAATAGAAGGAGTTTTTATTTTTTTGTTCATACTCTATTTCCCATTTCATTTTTGGAGTAAATTATGGAGCGGGGATGGAGATGCTCTTAGAAGCGTTATCCCAAAAATATATACATGTACTTTCACAACAAATGAAATCCTACTATCAATTATAACATATACTAATCACATTTAAAAACAAGAAATAAAAATTAATATTCACTTTTATACCAGATGCAAAATGCTAATCTGATAAAGCAAAAGTTGTACCCGGTGGTTTGGGGGAATATGAGCTTCACAAGTCTAACTATTATATTTAAGGACGATACATAATTGTAAATGGGCATCAACTTCAGAAGAAAATAATTAAAAGGTGACATTTATTGAATTCAAAAATGCATTTTATCATATAAATAAATATGTTATAGTATTCTCGCAACCAGAAATGTAATATTACAAAAATAAAAATAAACATTCCTTGTTAAAATATCTCCTCTTTATAAATAAGAGTATGTTCTTTATTCACCAAAACATAAACATTTAAAACGAAAAAGATAAATGAATATATGACACATGAGAGTAAAAAGATTTCAAGACATAATACATTACAAAACCAATATTACAACAAAGACAAACACAAAAACCCAAGTTAATTTACTACATATTTTAAAACTAATCGAAAACAGTGAATAAAATTAGTATTCACCCCAAGAGTATTGGCCGTGTGGCATGTACCCCCACTCTAAGTTGCTTTTTTCCATTATAGGTAGTTCTAAATTTTTTTTAAAATATACTTAAACTAAACAAAAATAAAATATTAAATACATATACCAATATTATCATATTTTCATAAGAGGCATTTTTTCTTGAGGCCAATGATAGTGTCTAAAGCTCCATTTCTAAGGCATGGACTCAACTCGCAAATTCTCCACTTTCGCCGCACTCACTTTGTGAATGATTCAATTCATCTTACCTTCTCTATTCTTACAAATTCAAATGGTGTTAAGTTTTTTGGTAAACTCCTGATTGAGTTTACAGACGTACGATGATAGATTAGTAGAGATTAAATAGACAGAGAACTCACGTATCATGAAGATACAAATCTTGAAATAATCCATGCATAGTCTCTTTAGTGTTGTTTATTGTCATACTTGGTCCATCGATGAGGCATCAGCCACTGGCGTCTCTAATGCTTTGATATGAGTGAAAGCAATATCTCTTCATTTAGATTTTCATTCACCATCACATATCCCACATGCAGTTTTAGATATCAAAAAGGCAAAATTTAAATTTTAATCCTATCAAATTCAATTTATAATTTTGTAAATTGACCACTATATATATGCGCATTACATATATTAAATACAAAATATTTGTCCAAACCCGGGCGTAGTGTAGCGACCGTGTTCCGAAGATCGATGTTAGGATGATCTAAGGACTGACTGGCCAAACTATGAGAACGTACTGAATGGATTGGATGATGCTAGAAAGAGCTGATCAGAGTTCGAAGGACTTTCCGTGGGTGGATGGGAGAACTTGGATCGGCGCCTGATTAGTAGCGACTAGAGCGGAACCAAGTACCCGATTAAAGCTAGGAACGGATCTGTTTTTGAGCCAAACAAAGCTCCATCAGTCGGTCTTACGCTCGGGTTATTGGACAGGCCGTTCGGTATGTTGAAATTTAGGATGTTCAGACAACTCGATGAAAATCCAGGCAAAGCGGAATTTTCAGACAGCGATGGTCGGATCCGGACAAGTGTTGTTGGATTCGGACAATACGGTTGAACTGGTCGGCTAGACAGCGATTGTCTGAAATCAGACAAGACAGTTAAGACTGTCGGCTAAGCTGAGATGAGCTGATTCAGTAGTATCAGTCTGATTCGGACAAGGTGGTTAGAGTTGTCGACTGGATCAGTCAGCTCTAGCTCGAGTTTCGTCTAAGTAAAACTAGCGGGAACAGTTAAAGTTCGAAAAGGGGAAAACTCGCGCTGGAACGCTTTGGAGCGCGGGGTGGCGGTTACGGATTAAGAG